>NC_084920.1:16198524-16557274 GCF_949316345.1 Pungitius pungitius | reverse complement strand
CACTTAAAAACAACCCCTCCCACAAGACACTTAAAAACAACCCCTCCCACAAGACACTTAAAAACAACCCCTCCCACAAGACACTTAAAAACAACCCCTCCCACAAGACACTTAAAAACAACCCCTCCCACAAGACACTTAAAAACAACCCCTCCCACAAGACACTTAAAAACAACCCCTCCCACAAGACACTTAAAAACAACCCCTCCCACAAGACACTTAAAAACAACCCCTCCCACAAGACACTTAAAAACAACCCCTCCCACAAGACACTTAAAAACAACCCCTCCCACAAGACACTTAAAAACAACCCCTCCCACAAGACACTTAAAAACAACCCCTCCCACAAGACACTTAAAAACAACCCCTCCCACAAGACACTTAAAAACAACCCCTCCCACAAGACACTTAAAAACAACCCCTCCCACAAGACACTTAAAAACAACCCCTCCCACAAGACACTTAAAAACAACCCCTCCCACAAGACACTTAAAAACAACCCCTCCCACAAGACACTTAAAAACAACCCCTCCCACAAGACACTTAAAAACAACCCCTCCCACAAGACACTTAAAAACAACCCCTCCCACAAGACACTTAAAAACAACCCCTCCCACAAGACACTTAAAAACAACCCCTCCCACAAGACACTTAAAAACAACCCCTCCCACAAGACACTTAAAAACAACCCCTCCCACAAGACACTTAAAAACAACCCCTCCCACAAGACACTTAAAAACAACCCCTCCCACAAGACACTTAAAAACAACCCCTCCCACAAGACACTTAAAAACAACCCCTCCCACAAGACACTTAAAAACAACCCCTCCCACAAGACACTTAAAAACAACCCCTCCCACAAGACACTTAAAAACAACCCCTCCCACAAGACACTTAAAAACAACCCCTCCCACAAGACACTTAAAAACAACCCCTCCCACAAGACACTTAAAAACAACCCCTCCCACAAGACACTTAAAAACAACCCCTCCCACAAGACACTTAAAAACAACCCCTCCCACAAGACACTTAAAAACAACCCCTCCCACAAGACACTTAAAAACAACCCCTCCCACAAGACACTTAAAAACAACCCCTCCCACAAGACACTTAAAAACAACCCCTCCCACAAGACACTTAAAAACAACCCCTCCCACAAGACACTTAAAAACAACCCCTCCCACAAGACACTTAAAAACAACCCCTCCCACAAGACACTTAAAAACAACCCCTCCCACAAGACACTTAAAAACAACCCCTCCCACAAGACACTTAAAAACAACCCCTCCCACAAGACACTTAAAAACAACCCCTCCCACAAGACACTTAAAAACAACCCCTCCCACAAGACACTTAAAAACAACCCCTCCCACAAGACACTTAAAAACAACCCCTCCCACAAGACACTTAAAAACAACCCCTCCCACAAGACACTTAAAAACAACCCCTCCCACAAGACACTTAAAAACAACCCCTCCCACAAGACACTTAAAAACAACCCCTCCCACAAGACACTTAAAAACAACCCCTCCCACAAGACACTTAAAAACAACCCCTCCCACAAGACACTTAAAAACAACCCCTCCCACAAGACACTTAAAAACAACCCCTCCCACAAGACACTTAAAAACAACCCCTCCCACAAGACACTTAAAAACAACCCCTCCCACAAGACACTTAAAAACAACCCCTCCCACAAGACACTTAAAAACAACCCCTCCCACAAGACACTTAAAAACAACCCCTCCCACAAGACACTTAAAAACAACCCCTCCCACAAGACACTTAAAAACAACCCCTCCCACAAGACACTTAAAAACAACCCCTCCCACAAGACACTTAAAAACAACCCCTCCCACAAGACACTTAAAAACAACCCCTCCCACAAGACACTTAAAAACAACCCCTCCCACAAGACACTTAAAAACAACCCCTCCCACAAGACACTTAAAAACAACCCCTCCCACAAGACACTTAAAAACAACCCCTCCCACAAGACACTTAAAAACAACCCCTCCCACAAGACACTTAAAAACAACCCCTCCCACAAGACACTTAAAAACAACCCCTCCCACAAGACACTTAAAAACAACCCCTCCCACAAGACACTTAAAAACAACCCCTCCCACAAGACACTTAAAAACAACCCCTCCCACAAGACACTTAAAAACAACCCCTCCCACAAGACACTTAAAAACAACCCCTCCCACAAGACACTTAAAAACAACCCCTCCCACAAGACACTTAAAAACAACCCCTCCCACAAGACACTTAAAAACAACCCCTCCCACAAGACACTTAAAAACAACCCCTCCCACAAGACACTTAAAAACAACCCCTCCCACAAGACACTTAAAAACAACCCCTCCCACAAGACACTTAAAAACAACCCCTCCCACAAGACACTTAAAAACAACCCCTCCCACAAGACACTTAAAAACAACCCCTCCCACAAGACACTTAAAAACAACCCCTCCCACAAGACACTTAAAAACAACCCCTCCCACAAGACACTTAAAAACAACCCCTCCCACAAGACACTTAAAAACAACCCCTCCCACAAGACACTTAAAAACAACCCCTCCCACAAGACACTTAAAAACAACCCCTCCCACAAGACACTTAAAAACAACCCCTCCCACAAGACACTTAAAAACAACCCCTCCCACAAGACACTTAAAAACAACCCCTCCCACAAGACACTTAAAAACAACCCCTCCCACAAGACACTTAAAAACAACCCCTCCCACAAGACACTTAAAAACAACCCCTCCCACAAGACACTTAAAAACAACCCCTCCCACAAGACACTTAAAAACAACCCCTCCCACAAGACACTTAAAAACAACCCCTCCCACAAGACACTTAAAAACAACCCCTCCCACAAGACACTTAAAAACAACCCCTCCCACAAGACACTTAAAAACAACCCCTCCCACAAGACACTTAAAAACAACCCCTCCCACAAGACACTTAAAAACAACCCCTCCCACAAGACACTTAAAAACAACCCCTCCCACAAGACACTTAAAAACAACCCCTCCCACAAGACACTTAAAAACAACCCCTCCCACAAGACACTTAAAAACAACCCCTCCCACAAGACACTTAAAAACAACCCCTCCCACAAGACACTTAAAAACAACCCCTCCCACAAGACACTTAAAAACAACCCCTCCCACAAGACACTTAAAAACAACCCCTCCCACAAGACACTTAAAAACAACCCCTCCCACAAGACACTTAAAAACAACCCCTCCCACAAGACACTTAAAAACAACCCCTCCCACAAGACACTTAAAAACAACCCCTCCCACAAGACACTTAAAAACAACCCCTCCCACAAGACACTTAAAAACAACCCCTCCCACAAGACACTTAAAAACAACCCCTCCCACAAGACACTTAAAAACAACCCCTCCCACAAGACACTTAAAAACAACCCCTCCCACAAGACACTTAAAAACAACCCCTCCCACAAGACACTTAAAAACAACCCCTCCCACAAGACACTTAAAAACAACCCCTCCCACAAGACACTTAAAAACAACCCCTCCCACAAGACACTTAAAAACAACCCCTCCCACAAGACACTTAAAAACAACCCCTCCCACAAGACACTTAAAAACAACCCCTCCCACAAGACACTTAAAAACAACCCCTCCCACAAGACACTTAAAAACAACCCCTCCCACAAGACACTTAAAAACAACCCCTCCCACAAGACACTTAAAAACAACCCCTCCCACAAGACACTTAAAAACAACCCCTCCCACAAGACACTTAAAAACAACCCCTCCCACAAGACACTTAAAAACAACCCCTCCCACAAGACACTTAAAAACAACCCCTCCCACAAGACACTTAAAAACAACCCCTCCCACAAGACACTTAAAAACAACCCCTCCCACAAGACACTTAAAAACAACCCCTCCCACAAGACACTTAAAAACAACCCCTCCCACAAGACACTTAAAAACAACCCCTCCCACAAGACACTTAAAAACAACCCCTCCCACAAGACACTTAAAAACAACCCCTCCCACAAGACACTTAAAAACAACCCCTCCCACAAGACACTTAAAAACAACCCCTCCCACAAGACACTTAAAAACAACCCCTCCCACAAGACACTTAAAAACAACCCCTCCCACAAGACACTTAAAAACAACCCCTCCCACAAGACACTTAAAAACAACCCCTCCCACAAGACACTTAAAAACAACCCCTCCCACAAGACACTTAAAAACAACCCCTCCCACAAGACACTTAAAAACAACCCCTCCCACAAGACACTTAAAAACAACCCCTCCCACAAGACACTTAAAAACAACCCCTCCCACAAGACACTTAAAAACAACCCCTCCCACAAGACACTTAAAAACAACCCCTCCCACAAGACACTTAAAAACAACCCCTCCCACAAGACACTTAAAAACAACCCCTCCCACAAGACACTTAAAAACAACCCCTCCCACAAGACACTTAAAAACAACCCCTCCCACAAGACACTTAAAAACAACCCCTCCCACAAGACACTTAAAAACAACCCCTCCCACAAGACACTTAAAAACAACCCCTCCCACAAGACACTTAAAAACAACCCCTCCCACAAGACACTTAAAAACAACCCCTCCCACAAGACACTTAAAAACAACCCCTCCCACAAGACACTTAAAAACAACCCCTCCCACAAGACACTTAAAAACAACCCCTCCCACAAGACACTTAAAAACAACCCCTCCCACAAGACACTTAAAAACAACCCCTCCCACAAGACACTTAAAAACAACCCCTCCCACAAGACACTTAAAAACAACCCCTCCCACAAGACACTTAAAAACAACCCCTCCCACAAGACACTTAAAAACAACCCCTCCCACAAGACACTTAAAAACAACCCCTCCCACAAGACACTTAAAAACAACCCCTCCCACAAGACACTTAAAAACAACCCCTCCCACAAGACACTTAAAAACAACCCCTCCCACAAGACACTTAAAAACAACCCCTCCCACAAGACACTTAAAAACAACCCCTCCCACAAGACACTTAAAAACAACCCCTCCCACAAGACACTTAAAAACAACCCCTCCCACAAGACACTTAAAAACAACCCCTCCCACAAGACACTTAAAAACAACCCCTCCCACAAGACACTTAAAAACAACCCCTCCCACAAGACACTTAAAAACAACCCCTCCCACAAGACACTTAAAAACAACCCCTCCCACAAGACACTTAAAAACAACCCCTCCCACAAGACACTTAAAAACAACCCCTCCCACAAGACACTTAAAAACAACCCCTCCCACAAGACACTTAAAAACAACCCCTCCCACAAGACACTTAAAAACAACCCCTCCCACAAGACACTTAAAAACAACCCCTCCCACAAGACACTTAAAAACAACCCCTCCCACAAGACACTTAAAAACAACCCCTCCCACAAGACACTTAAAAACAACCCCTCCCACAAGACACTTAAAAACAACCCCTCCCACAAGACACTTAAAAACAACCCCTCCCACAAGACACTTAAAAACAACCCCTCCCACAAGACACTTAAAAACAACCCCTCCCACAAGACACTTAAAAACAACCCCTCCCACAAGACACTTAAAAACAACCCCTCCCACAAGACACTTAAAAACAACCCCTCCCACAAGACACTTAAAAACAACCCCTCCCACAAGACACTTAAAAACAACCCCTCCCACAAGACACTTAAAAACAACCCCTCCCACAAGACACTTAAAAACAACCCCTCCCACAAGACACTTAAAAAAACCCCTCCCACAAGACACTTAAAAACAACCCCTCCCACAAGACACTTAAAAACAACCCCTCCCACAAGACACTTAAAAACAACCCCTCCCACAAGACACTTAAAAACAACCCCTCCCACAAGACACTTAAAAACAACCCCTCCCACAAGACACTTAAAAACAACCCCTCCCACAAGACACTTAAAAACAACCCCTCCCACAAGACACTTAAAAACAACCCCTCCCACAAGACACTTAAAAACAACCCCTCCCACAAGACACTTAAAAACAACCCCTCCCACAAGACACTTAAAAACAACCCCTCCCACAAGACACTTAAAAACAACCCCTCCCACAAGACACTTAAAAACAACCCCTCCCACAAGACACTTAAAAACAACCCCTCCCACAAGACACTTAAAAACAACCCCTCCCACAAGACACTTAAAAACAACCCCTCCCACAAGACACTTAAAAACAACCCCTCCCACAAGACACTTAAAAACAACCCCTCCCACAAGACACTTAAAAACAACCCCTCCCACAAGACACTTAAAAACAACCCCTCCCACAAGACACTTAAAAACAACCCCTCCCACAAGACACTTAAAAACAACCCCTCCCACAAGACACTTAAAAACAACCCCTCCCACAAGACACTTAAAAACAACCCCTCCCACAAGACACTTAAAAACAACCCCTCCCACAAGACACTTAAAAACAACCCCTCCCACAAGACACTTAAAAACAACCCCTCCCACAAGACACTTAAAAACAACCCCTCCCACAAGACACTTAAAAACAACCCCTCCCACAAGACACTTAAAAACAACCCCTCCCACAAGACACTTAAAAACAACCCCTCCCACAAGACACTTAAAAACAACCCCTCCCACAAGACACTTAAAAACAACCCCTCCCACAAGACACTTAAAAACAACCCCTCCCACAAGACACTTAAAAACAACCCCTCCCACAAGACACTTAAAAACAACCCCTCCCACAAGACACTTAAAAACAACCCCTCCCACAAGACACTTAAAAACAACCCCTCCCACAAGACACTTAAAAACAACCCCTCCCACAAGACACTTAAAAACAACCCCTCCCACAAGACACTTAAAAACAACCCCTCCCACAAGACACTTAAAAACAACCCCTCCCACAAGACACTTAAAAACAACCCCTCCCACAAGACACTTAAAAACAACCCCTCCCACAAGACACTTAAAAACAACCCCTCCCACAAGACACTTAAAAACAACCCCTCCCACAAGACACTTAAAAACAACCCCTCCCACAAGACACTTAAAAACAACCCCTCCCACAAGACACTTAAAAACAACCCCTCCCACAAGACACTTAAAAACAACCCCTCCCACAAGACACTTAAAAACAACCCCTCCCACAAGACACTTAAAAACAACCCCTCCCACAAGACACTTAAAAACAACCCCTCCCACAAGACACTTAAAAACAACCCCTCCCACAAGACACTTAAAAACAACCCCTCCCACAAGACACTTAAAAACAACCCCTCCCACAAGACACTTAAAAACAACCCCTCCCACAAGACACTTAAAAACAACCCCTCCCACAAGACACTTAAAAACAACCCCTCCCACAAGACACTTAAAAACAACCCCTCCCACAAGACACTTAAAAACAACCCCTCCCACAAGACACTTAAAAACAACCCCTCCCACAAGACACTTAAAAACAACCCCTCCCACAAGACACTTAAAAACAACCCCTCCCACAAGACACTTAAAAACAACCCCTCCCACAAGACACTTAAAAACAACCCCTCCCACAAGACACTTAAAAACAACCCCTCCCACAAGACACTTAAAAACAACCCCTCCCACAAGACACTTAAAAACAACCCCTCCCACAAGACACTTAAAAACAACCCCTCCCACAAGACACTTAAAAACAACCCCTCCCACAAGACACTTAAAAACAACCCCTCCCACAAGACACTTAAAAACAACCCCTCCCACAAGACACTTAAAAACAACCCCTCCCACAAGACACTTAAAAACAACCCCTCCCACAAGACACTTAAAAACAACCCCTCCCACAAGACACTTAAAAACAACCCCTCCCACAAGACACTTAAAAACAACCCCTCCCACAAGACACTTAAAAACAACCCCTCCCACAAGACACTTAAAAACAACCCCTCCCACAAGACACTTAAAAACAACCCCTCCCACAAGACACTTAAAAACAACCCCTCCCACAAGACACTTAAAAACAACCCCTCCCACAAGACACTTAAAAACAACCCCTCCCACAAGACACTTAAAAACAACCCCTCCCACAAGACACTTAAAAACAACCCCTCCCACAAGACACTTAAAAACAACCCCTCCCACAAGACACTTAAAAACAACCCCTCCCACAAGACACTTAAAAACAACCCCTCCCACAAGACACTTAAAAACAACCCCTCCCACAAGACACTTAAAAACAACCCCTCCCACAAGACACTTAAAAACAACCCCTCCCACAAGACACTTAAAAACAACCCCTCCCACAAGACACTTAAAAACAACCCCTCCCACAAGACACTTAAAAACAACCCCTCCCACAAGACACTTAAAAACAACCCCTCCCACAAGACACTTAAAAACAACCCCTCCCACAAGACACTTAAAAACAACCCCTCCCACAAGACACTTAAAAACAACCCCTCCCACAAGACACTTAAAAACAACCCCTCCCACAAGACACTTAAAAACAACCCCTCCCACAAGACACTTAAAAACAACCCCTCCCACAAGACACTTAAAAACAACCCCTCCCACAAGACACTTAAAAACAACCCCTCCCACAAGACACTTAAAAACAACCCCTCCCACAAGACACTTAAAAACAACCCCTCCCACAAGACACTTAAAAACAACCCCTCCCACAAGACACTTAAAAACAACCCCTCCCACAAGACACTTAAAAACAACCCCTCCCACAAGACACTTAAAAACAACCCCTCCCACAAGACACTTAAAAACAACCCCTCCCACAAGACACTTAAAAACAACCCCTCCCACAAGACACTTAAAAACAACCCCTCCCACAAGACACTTAAAAACAACCCCTCCCACAAGACACTTAAAAACAACCCCTCCCACAAGACACTTAAAAACAACCCCTCCCACAAGACACTTAAAAACAACCCCTCCCACAAGACACTTAAAAACAACCCCTCCCACAAGACACTTAAAAACAACCCCTCCCACAAGACACTTAAAAACAACCCCTCCCACAAGACACTTAAAAACAACCCCTCCCACAAGACACTTAAAAACAACCCCTCCCACAAGACACTTAAAAACAACCCCTCCCACAAGACACTTAAAAACAACCCCTCCCACAAGACACTTAAAAACAACCCCTCCCACAAGACACTTAAAAACAACCCCTCCCACAAGACACTTAAAAACAACCCCTCCCACAAGACACTTAAAAACAACCCCTCCCACAAGACACTTAAAAACAACCCCTCCCACAAGACACTTAAAAACAACCCCTCCCACAAGACACTTAAAAACAACCCCTCCCACAAGACACTTAAAAACAACCCCTCCCACAAGACACTTAAAAACAACCCCTCCCACAAGACACTTAAAAACAACCCCTCCCACAAGACACTTAAAAACAACCCCTCCCACAAGACACTTAAAAACAACCCCTCCCACAAGACACTTAAAAACAACCCCTCCCACAAGACACTTAAAAACAACCCCTCCCACAAGACACTTAAAAACAACCCCTCCCACAAGACACTTAAAAACAACCCCTCCCACAAGACACTTAAAAACAACCCCTCCCACAAGACACTTAAAAACAACCCCTCCCACAAGACACTTAAAAACAACCCCTCCCACAAGACACTTAAAAACAACCCCTCCCACAAGACACTTAAAAACAACCCCTCCCACAAGACACTTAAAAACAACCCCTCCCACAAGACACTTAAAAACAACCCCTCCCACAAGACACTTAAAAACAACCCCTCCCACAAGACACTTACCTTACCTTTAGCTGAAACCCCACATCTGTTGCAGCCCAGTGGCAGTTTTCTCACATTCCAATGCTGCCCAAGTCATCCTGCAAGTAATCATAAGACAAGATTACTCAACACAGACAGAAAAAAAAAAAATCAACAAGTTTGCAACTTCTTACAGTCAAATGCTTTTATTCTTGGACATTAAGTTAATACATGTACTACACTAAAAGAAACAGGTCTTACCGTGAGCTAATTCCCATCGGTTGCAGTGCAATGGCAATTTTCTCACAAGGCTACTTCTGCCCAAGGCATCCTGCAAGTAATAAGACATTACAAAAAACATTCAGAAAAATTTGTGAAACATTGACAAGATATCATCACCTTGCACCCTGGCTTGTATTCACACAGGAAAAACTTCCAAATAAATTCTTCAATGGGGGGGAAAGACCTTAATGAGACCATCTGGAAAGATCCCTCTCCCAGGATAGAAATCCTGCAATGAATGTCATGTGTATAGAATTAACATTGTAAAGGATGTACAATACATTCAAATCCTGTAACAGAATTGATACAAATAATTGCAAGTAGCAGGCCAAGTCTACAGCAGGACCACTCCAGTGGCAACCACCATCAAAACCACCATCCACAGAAGCTTCTGTGGAGAGGAAGAGCAAAGACTTTAGGAAAGGGTAATGTTGGCATATGATGACAGTAATATGAATTTTATTTAAAATAATGGTGGCAGCAGCTGGTGTCAGGAAGAGACAGAATTATGATCTATAGAGACCTGCTAGGCGAGAAAACAAAACTCCTGGAAAGAAGCTGAACTAGTGATGTGCATTTAAACATTGGTTTATTGTGGAAGGTGGAAGATGGGCTTGGTGTGTCCTAAGAAGTCCCCAGGCAGTCTGCCTACAACAGCTTAACCAAGGGCTGGTCCTGGCTAACTTGAGTCAGGCCTAACTAAGTGATAAAGAGTAAAGTTTTAATAGCACCAAGTGAAACATTATATCGCATATTAAGGTTACTAAATTGCTAAACTGATAACTGGGAATATTTCCTGATGAGGTTGCTCCTTTCAAAATCATGCGTTACACTACCATAGACAAAAATAAAAACCATTTATACCGAATTCAAGCGTTCGCTGGAAGATTGACAAATATCATTGAACCTGCTATTAAGCATGCAGTTTGCTGAAAGGCAATTTATATTTAATGTTATTTTAGAGGATTCCATGTGTGACAGTCTAGCCGTTAACATTCAAGCTAGACTTTAAAAACAAGTTCACCGCAAACAGTTAAGACTGGCAAATTGCAGAGTTAGTTTGCTAAATCAACTAACATTTTATCGTGCAAGGGTAGCTGAAACTTACCTTCTGGACTGAGCAGCGCTTTCTTCACACTTCTAGCATCCGCCTCAACGGAAATCACGTCTGCGGCGGTAAAATGCGCATACGTGCAGCGGAGTATCTTCGGGAAGTTTCTCCTCCCTCATCGTTGCAAGTAAAAGTTTCTTGAAATGATTAGCTTCATAAATTTGCGCAGCAGAAAGTTCTTTACTAATTTTCATTCAGTATGGGCAACAAATTCAGCAGAAATGACTTTAGTGTACCAATTTTTTGCCATTTACTATTTCATGTTACAGTGCAAAGAGCCAAAATAGTTCTTTGGGCCATACAATAGAATCAAAGTTGTGCCACAACTTTAATGACAAAAAGACTGGGGGAAAAAAAAAAAAGTCTTAACTTTTGCTCAAACGGCTCAGTCCACAGGAGGCTGAAGCTGCTGGACCACTTCTTGGAGGCCCTGAAGCACGAGCCGTTTAGGTTGATGTAGGACCATCCAGAGAACACAACAGTACTTTGCCTGAAAGCATAACAAAGGCAGTACTGAGGAGTCAGTTAGAGGCACATGTTATTAGAGCCATCAAACAGCCTGCCCAACAAGTGTTACAAAACAGTACTGAGGAAAAGATACTAACCTCACCAAAACCCCAAGTCAGCTGGAGGGCAGAGGTAATTTCGACACTTCTCACAGGAGGCAGAATTAGCTTGACTTCAGGGAGCCCGTTATGTTCTCTTGACCACCCTGTTTCAAGTCACAACATAAATAAGGAACGCAGCAAGAAAAATCTTGGCAACACTGAGAGCTCCTTACACAGCCCAACATTAATCAGCAATACACACATTCTTAAAACATTGAACAGCAAATAGTTAAACAGCAGATAAAGAGAGCCCAAAAAGTTAAAGACAGACAAGGACATACTGGAAGCAGACAGTTAAGGTTGAAAGACATTTTAACAAGCATTACATAAATACCTGGATGAAGAGCCCAAGCCTCGCCCATCTGCTACCCAAGATCCATAAGCTTCCTTTAACCTTGATGGTTCCGTCATTTGAGGTCGACCACCCATAATCAGCAATCGCAGGTGGTTCCTACAAGATTCCAGAATACATTAACTATTAATCTACAGTCAAAATTAAAGTACAATTGTAAAAAAGGAATACATTTTAACACCAAGGCCCTAACATAGAGGGTGGGGGTTACATTGAAGTGTTCGAATTTCAGAGTCAATATTCCAACAACAGCACTACATTGTACAATTTTGAATATCCATTAAAATGAATCTTTAGAACACTCCCATTTGTCATTGTGGAACAAAAATCATTTTCAGTCAAGATGACGGTTCTTTAAAGCGGTTTTAATTACTGTCCACAGACATGTGCATTTACAGTGCATTTTTACAGGGTACGCACATACAATTCAAGCAATTTACACTACAGAACATACAGCACCATAATTTTGGACTACCAAGCCATTCAAATCATTAAAAGCTTTCCGTTGGCGATAAGAGCTGCGTCCCTGTGGTAGTGTTGTTAATAACCCAAGTCTCTGACGTTTTTGTACTCCACCACTACGTTTCTTGCCCAAAGCATATGGAACAAACAGAAATGAGTAAAAAAAAAAAAAAAACTACAATATTAAAAAAAATGAATGGTTACTTTGCCCCCTCACCTAACAGGGTGACTCCACAAAAGGAAGGTCAAACATGTTACACCTGGTTGGCATCTTAATATTCCCCAAATCCTGAAGTTCAGTAATTGAATTGAAATTTAAAGAAGGGAATAGCAAAAATATTGGTCCGTGTATCGCAGTCAGGGGTTCGCCTTGCTTTTTTAAAATCCATTTTGCATTGCCGTTTCCATTTTTGGGGCCATCTACTTCACCTAAAAAAGAGAATGGGGGAGAAATCTGTTTAATTTAACTGAAATGTAAGTAAATACTTTTGGCTAATGCATTGTGTGTATATTGAATGAGAAGTTGATTAACTGTAGGAAAGACATTTATAACTACTGGTAGCACAGGGTGGATTTCCTCATAAAATTCATTATTGAACAAACACGGAGCAACAGGTGACCAAAGTCCCAGAATAACCGAATGGGCATCTAACAAATTGAATTCTACTGGTGACTAGGCCACAGGGCCCTCGCTGGCTTGGATGCGCCACACAAATACAGCTCAAACTAAGGAATATACTGAAGAATTATGTAAAAAATATACCATCAAACTACTGATAATGTGAAGTGCAGGTGAGAGGCCCAATCACCACACTCACCACCACCTGGGTAGCCACACTGTTGAGCCTCAAGCGCTCCTAATAAGAAGCAATTTTAACAATAAGTATCTTCTGGAATTTAACTAATACTACAAAAAGAAAGACAAAACCAGAAAAGAATATAGCAAAAACAGCAGTGGCTTACAATCGCAGCCTGGACTTTGAGCCTCCTGCACCTGGGCCCTGACGAGCTGGGAGACAAACCAGAAAGATCACCAACAGCCAAATCATTTGCTCAAGAACTGAGAATAAAACCACCTACCTGCTCTCGGAATTCTCAAGCCAGAGTGCAACAGCAAAAGGGACAAGCATGCTGACACAGCTTCATTACGTGAAGCTTTTACAGCCTGTCTAATTGGTGAACCAGGAAGTAGGAGGTGCCAAGGCTGACCTGAATCTATAGTAGCTCAGGAGGGACATTTCCTCACTGGCTACACAAAAAATGATTTATAATGGCAATAATTGATTTATGATCTTACAGGCTGAGCTTCTTCACAAACAAAGATGATCTTGTTTTGCAGTATCACCATTTAGATGATTTCATCAAACGCACCCAGTAAGCCGTAGATTAAATCATTACACACACGTGGTTTAATCCATTATATTACATTACATGTGGTTTATCTTTCATCAAAAGTGACGTACTTTTAGTCGCGTGTGTGACCTCGGCAGGCCAAGTGATGTCCAAATGATGCCCCATATCGAGAGAGAGGAAAGGAAGAGGTGTCTCACATCCAAAAAAATAATTGAAATCTATCTATACATCACATTTCACATATAAGGCTTAGAACAATGACATCAAAAACAATTAAAACAATTTAAAAAAAGATTTCTTCAATAATGAATAATTAAATGTTGACCTGCATCTGTAAAACTAAGTAAAATAAATGTCACTCAGGAGTAGGAAGATTGGACTAAACGTCTTGGGGAGAAAAGGAGCTTTAATACACTTCAGAGAAGTTTGTGTTTTCCAATCAGAAGCGCAAAAGAAATTTCAGTAGGAAACACTTATGTCCCAGTATATCGTGTTTTTGAATACTTGCAACATTTGAATCATTTCTGCCGGTGGGAAAGGAGCCTTTTTGAAAATCTCACGCACACTGTGCACAGACACACATGGATCCATTTAGACTCTACCTTGACTAAAACACTAGCAAACTGTAGCACTAACAAATGGTAGCACTTAAACTGTACTTATAATGGCACTTTTCTATAACATGTTTTGAAACTGCTTATTTGATGAAAATTGTACTTTCTTGTTACTTGTTCTTCTGAGTTTGCATCTTTATGTGGAAATGCACTTATTGTAAGTCGCTTTGGATAAAAGCGTCAGCTAAATGACATGTAATGTAATGTCATGTCATGTAAAAATCCCCCCCTGCCATCGGAATGGACAGGCTGCCCTCTGCCGTTCGAAACGCGTAACGACACGGCATTTCCTCCGCCGTCAAGTTCTCCGCAGCACGCCAAGACACGGAGCGCTTCCGCCGGAACCAGCACGTATCGGCGTTGACGCTGACTTGACGTGCGCGCAGCCTCCAGCCCGCTAGGGGGCGCTCCCCTCCAATCTGCGACCTGAAACCACCGAAATAAAAACGACGAGACCCCCCCAGCTGTTTACCACGTCCGGCGAGCCGCCATTGCCCTGGCGCTCTGCTGCATAGACATGTATAGAAAGGCTAGATGGCTTACCGGCGCTGAGAGCCAATGGGACCCGACGACGTCACACGGCGGCCATCTTAGGACAGGACCGCTCGTCCAGTTATAACATTAAAGTCTATTGTGCATGTAGTGCTGAAATAACTATATTTTGCTCAATTTTCAACCGATTTTCAAACGGCTTGGTGTGTCACAAACGTCAGGGATGCGGCTATTTAACTGCATACTTGTGAAAAATTATAGCCACGGAGTTTATTAAGAAAATAGTATATTAAGTAGACTAGACAGGTAAAGCACTAGGTATACCCATACACACACACACAGTAATGATATCAATATTTATAAGGTACATGAAACATGAAATAATATTAGTAATAAACAAAATTGCACTAACATTATTAAATACATGTGTAAATTCATGTATAATATAAATCTGTAAATATAAAGTTGCCATTCTGTAAAATAAAGAGAAAAGAGATGGGTCTTTGTTTTTTGACTTAGGTCCAAAGGCACACAATTAGAAAAAAAAAAAAACATTAAGACACAATTGGACACAAAACTCTTTCCATCAATACAATATAATGAATACAGCTCCCTCCCTCTCCTCCTCTCTCTTAAATGGTCTGAACTTACATAGCGCTTTTCTACACCGTCTTGGTGCACAAAGCGCTTTACAAAGCCCCACATTCACCCATTCACGCACACACTCATACACCACTCATTCACATGCAAACATCAAAGAAGAGTAGCAAACTAAACAGACCACCAGTTGAAAACCCATCCTTTAAGTGCACAAATAGTTTGCGCTACTGCCCTTTGAAAAGGACAGTTTTTGTGAGCTTCTGTCTCACACTGTCTTTCTGCAAGCTAAGCGTTGACATTTTCGCAATGTGGTGCAGCCTTAGCTTGAAGAAGAGGGACACAACCAGAGTCAAGAGTGTATGGTGGTGACTGTCAACGCCATATCGCGTGTCAGTGACGTGCTCCCCGAGCAAAAACACATCCTCTCCACCTATCCTCTTCCTCACCACGTAGAGGACCTCCAACAGTTTGATGGGTTGCGATCTCCTGGAATCTGCTACTGCCTGCCGAACAACCCACTCTGCTGCCCTGACGACCTTCACGGTGCCTGCTGATGGGATGACAAGACCTCCATTGTTTTTCAGCGTCAGCAGATGGTAGCTCTGGTCCTTACTGGCAGATTCAGCATCCATCAACAGGCTTGCCCGGCAGACATCACAGGAAAGCTTTTTTAGTGTGCGTCGCACCACAAATCCTGAAATCAATGGTGGACAGATTCACATTATAATGACTTTTTTTAATTAATAAGCATGGGGAAATGAATTAGTTATAGGCTAAATACTATATACCAGAGGTGGGAGCAAGTCACTGTTATGCAAGTCACAAGCAAGTCTCAAGTCATTGCCCTCGAGTCCCGAGTCAAGTCGAGTCAATGACGAAGCAAGTCCCAAGTCGAGTCACAAGTCAAGGCCAACAAGTCTCAAGTCGAGTCACAAGTCGTGCCATTTTATTTTCGAGTCAATTCAAGTCATTTTATTATAGTGGGGACGGGGAACCCTGGGTGATGGTGCGCTGCCTCACAGACATAGACTACGAAGGGAAGGGTAATGGTGGATCGACTGTGACTGTGTTATAGTACTGTAACGCTCACCCCAATGCTGCAGCGTAAATAAGGAGGCGATGACTGGCTTGCAACTCCGCTGCATTTATTTATATAAAACAACTCAACTTCGGTCACTGTTGGCCGTCACCACGCCGAACGAACACTTCCGCATACACGGCCCCCCAAAACTCGGGTTGTCTCGCATAACTACAGCTGGTAACAGCGCATAACGTGAACACATGCAACATCTGCATAACTGATTAACTAATAACTTTAACTCAGCTCATTACACTACTTTAAAACGGACGTTGACATAATGTTGGCGAGGATTTCAATCGGAGTCTGAATCCGGGTTCAAAAATCCCGATTTTTGTAACCATGAGCGAGCTGTCTCGTTGATACGGTCAAATGGACTGCAGTGATTGGATGTCGTGCAGGCAGCGCGCGCTCTCTGCATACAGGTGCCGCACATTTTTTTGACAGATGCAGATAAACAGAGCGGCGCGGTGGTGTGAAAATGTTTTCCCCAGTTTTCATGGGAAGTAGCAAGTCTTCTCGAGTCAAAAGGCTCGAGTCCAAGTCAAGTCACGAGTCATCGGTGTTCAAGTCCAAGTCGAGTTGCAAGTCTTTGTACGTTTTGTCGAGTCGAGTCTCAAGTCATCAAATTCATGACTCGAGTCTGACTCGAGTCCAAGTCACATGACTCGAGTCCACACCTCTGCTATATACTACTATAAAGTCTAACTCTACCTGAAATGTACACAAGCACATTTTCCACAAGACCATCAAACTTCTTGGGAAGATAGCTGTGGTCTTGTACAAGGGCAGGAATGTCTGCAAACGGGGAAGGGAGATCTTCTCCTTCTGCAGAGGACATGTCTACAGCCGACAGGTTGGTAGATGCGTCTATGCGGTAGGACTGAACAGCAGACTGATCAGCTGGTAGGGACTCTGTGTCATCCTGTGCTGTCACATTGCCTTTGCTGCTTGGTTTAACAACCCCACACCTGGCCATCAGCTTCCGGAAAATGTACTTGAAATGGCTGGCGTTAGGGTTGTTATTCCAGCCACCTTCAGAACAATATTTATGCAAACACACAGACATTCTAAATACTCTAAATAGTTTTTCTGACAACTCCAGATACTGTATATGTGAAAGCTATAAGATCATATGCTGACACTTTATGTGGCTGGTAAATATGAACTCTACCGGATGCTCTGATGGAGTTGAAAAGAAGCTCCAAGTGGTCCTGGCTGAATCGGTACGTCAGGACATATCGCTGTCCTTCGAGGAGCACGGGAATCATCGCCATCAATGTGTCAATGTTTATGACAAAGCCGAGGACAGAGAGCAACCTTCAAAAACAAAGAAGAGAATCGCAACAGAGACTAATTCACAGACAAGTAAATACATTATCATATGAATTATAAAATAATACGTACCACTTGAAGAGTGGGCTATCTCATGAACTCAGACAGGACAGAGCATCTTTTGAACGCGATGCAGACAGGAGGAGGACAGAGCATCTGAACATGATGCAGAAGATAGCAGAGAATTAGATATCCGGACAACCTCATAGACTAGGGATGCACTGAAACCCGTAGTGATGAACTATTGGTATTCAAATATAAAGTCTCATTATGATTATTACATTATAATTAAGAATCTGTAGTGAATATTGGTGACTACTCAAAAGTTAAATAGTTGTACTTGTGTCGGGGGGGGGTATCAGTGCATCACCAACAGAGCATTCTCTTTTTTTTTTAAAGACCTCTTTGTACGGTAGAGGGGTGTGCCATCTCCCATCCTCAAAGCGAGCAAGTAAGCCCTGGCTCTTGACAAGAACTCCCTGGTGCTTGTCCAGTTCCGAGAACCAAGTGGGGCTTTGAACCCTCTGGCTCTGGGATTGCGGCTGTTCAAGATATCGAACAGCCTGTCCGTTATCTATAAACAAATATCTTAAGTGACTGGAAGCACTGAAATCATCACCTTAACTGAGTTTAACGTATCATAGTATACATCTAAGTCTGAATAATTTGATATTTAAACCTGAGATGGGGGTGTTCCTGGGCTAATTATGAGTTGCGGTAAGTACAAAAAGCTCATACTGTACATATGTGCTTGCATATTGCTAGACTTGAGGATACTTTTTTGATACTGATACACCAATTATATATTCTGTACACATTAACAACCAAAATAGTAGATCTACAAGTGTTGTGTTGTCATGTTTTTGTGAAATCTTAAAATCTGGAATCTGTCACCTGTAATAAATGCCATAAATTCCAACAGGATTAAAGCAATTAATCACTCAAATGTTCATAAGAACAGTAGAATATTTGGAAATGACTTTGGATTGTGATGCAGATCTCTTGCTTTATTACCTCGATAAATTCTGCTGTAGCCTCACAATCTTGGAACACTGCATATTCCTTCAGATCCTGCAAGGTGCGCAGGGTTGCAGGCCACTTTTTTTTGGACGTCGTTGAGATGAACGATGTACTTCCAATTGATGGTGCCAGTGACGCTTAAAATTGGGCTGTATGCCTGCAGAATAACCACAGTTTTTAACTGCTCGCAAACATGCAATGTAAATCTGCATATTCTCCACAATTATGTGATAACACAGATTTCATACAATTAAAACATAAACAACTGAATATGGTCAACCAGAGAGGCACGTACCTCCAACATATTGCGCGTCAGCTTCAACATGTGGCAAGCGTCCATCATAACAAAAACCTTGTCACGGGTTCTTGGATGGGGGAAATGTGTCTTCAAGGGCTCACATGGTGTTGCCTTAAGGTCACAAGATCTGGCGCTGATGAAGCTCTTCCAGAGCATGCACAACTAAGACACTCTGCGTTTCCGGGGTTAGGCTCTTAGTCAAATAGTAACCAATTGGAGCCTTCCAGTAACCTTGGAGCCCAACGACCAGAAACACAAGAGCCTCTGAAGCTATGTCACTTTGATTTATACGATCCCCCATGTCCACAAAACCAGACATGGTTTGTGACTGTGGATCGTACTGAACATGCTTCTTTATGGCCATCGCATCCAACATCAGAGTGACAACCCCATATTTGGCCTCATCTTCTTGGCGCCGTTTTCCCAGCATGTCCAGCATCATTTTGTTGAGGCCAGGTTTGGCGTCCAGTGAGCTCAGCCACCTTGACACAATTGAGACATTGACCATTTAATTACTTACCCAATGAGCCACTAACCCAATCACCCCTATTGTGGACCCTGGACATACTAAAAAAACTACAACATCAAAATGTATTAGCACGACTTAGATCAGTAAGTTTAACTATTCATGACACTACAGTCTGTAGCTGAAGTTGTTACTGTAGTTGAAATTAGAGACGAAGAATACCTTTTCAAGGAACTGGGATGTGGAAGGTGAATTTTCAGGTCGTCTCTCAGGTAGTGATACGCCTTAGGACCATGCAGGTGGAGAGTGAGCGCAAAGTCTCTCTGGGCCTGGGTGTACTCTGCACCCTGTCTTGACAGGAGGTGAACCGGAAGATCTGAAATGTAATTAGAAAAGGTGATTTAGTAAGTCTCCTTTGATAGTAATTTTTATGTCTAACTCAGAACATAAAAAAGACAAAACATTTAAAGTCATTATTTATTTTACCTGAGTAGCATTCCAGCTTGTCATTGATGAGGTTCTTAGCTTTCAGCTCCTCCAGAAGAGCCTTCATGTTCTTCTTGGCCCTCCTTACCCTTGCCAAGGCATTGCTCTTTTCCCGCCACAGTTCACGCGCTGTGGCCATGGCTGCATCAAGTTTGGCCTTAAGAGCCTTTGGAGAGGAAGGCATTGCATAAAAAAGAAAAAAAAAACAATAAATAATAAATAAATATATAATGAAGTTAATTAGGGTTAGTGTATTTGTTAGTGACATTCCTCATGTGTACAAATACTCACAACATCAGGTGGAGGTTGATCCTGCTCGGGGTACATGGGCTGGTTTTCTCCTGCTTTTCTTGAAGCGTTTGTGCTTCTTGGTGCTACCGGCTGAAAAAATAGTTAAATATTCAATTGATCTGTAATACACTTTATGTATTGCTAAACTTGCAGAAAGTGTGACATTAAATCACATTTAAATATCGATGCATCCATCTTTAACACCTTGTAATTTAGTTGGCCAATTGTACACGTACCCTCTGAAGATGAGCAGGGAAGTTGAAGACAGATGGAACAGGTCCAGCTTTGAATCCGATAGTCTGTCCCATCCAAATCTTCATTTCTGAAGTGTTCGCTGCAGAGCAGTATGTTCTGTCATTAGCCACAAAACCTTCCCTTCTCAGGGCACGCTCCCACTGTCTCCAGCACTCGCTACATTTGGGAAACCTTACAAATGGGAGAAATAGTAGTCAGATATAAATGATTGTTAACCTTGCACCTTTATATCCTTCAACACTGAGGGTATGGACTAAAATACAGTATAAAACATATTATCATTTTGATTCTATGTACTGCATGTATGCAAATATATGTAGCCAATCTTGTAATGTTGTCTCAGAAAAAAACCAACAAAGAAATCCAAATGTAAAGATGTTTTTAAGAAACCAAACCACTTGGAAATCACGTGTAACTCAAAGCTATGTTGAAACGAAAGACTAACCCTGCCTCTCCCACCAATTTACAATTGCTTGGTGACTCACTTACGACCTCTTCACTGCTAGCCAGCAAATAAATACAACCACATCCACAAAATGACATTTAGACAAAAGATTAGGTTGTCAAGAAACGTTGTTGGTCTCAGGAAACCTGTTAATAATTGAAAATGTCGACTGTGTGGTATCACTTTAGAGTAGAGGGCAGCCATGAAACACACAGCTACGCTGCAATGTTAAGCGTTTCTCAAAACGTGAAGCTACAATTTAAACATCGGCATCAGCACAAATCGTAGCCACGTTAATAAGGTTTGTAATAAACCAAACCGTTTGTAAATCCGTCAAGAATTCAGCAAGTTACGAGCATTTTAGTTGGCGTATGTCACTCACCTTCCGTCCACAGCAGCGCAGTCTCCTGACCCAAGATGGCCGCCAAGTGACGACACAGCCGACTCCGCCTTGAGCCATCTAGCCTTTCTATACATGTCTATGCTCTGCTGTCACAACAAAGTGGAATCTTCCCCCCCCCCCCGTTCGAACCGATCAAGACACCCGGATGAAAGTCACAGTCGCGTTGCAGCGCCGCGATCGATGACTGAGCCACACGACGTGTGCTGTGGACGTTTCTACTCCCGCTGCCCTCTGGTGCTGCAACGCCCCGCCGCCGCCACACGATGGCGCCAAAGGACCCTGTTTCCCACACACGCCCCGAAGCTGAACGCACGACATGCCCCCGTTATAGATGCTGCATCCCAAGCACAGAGCAGTCCATGAATTGTGTTTGACTCGTGGCCCCGCTAGACGGAGCTGCTGCACAGCCCCAGCGGCTGCCTTCCTCCCAGAGAGGCTGGAATCCTTCCATGTGAATAAAACACATACATATATCTATGTGTGAGCGTGTCTCTACACGCGGCAGAGCTCAAACGCGGGCCAGGGGAGCGGCCCGCACTGTCATTGACGATGCGTAGACATCAGTGAATGCGACGCTTTTATTCAACACAGTCACGGGCCAACGTACGCAGCGCCGGCGGCGCCCTGCTGCTCCGCCGTCTTCTTCACCTGGATCCAACTCCTCATCTCAGCTGCTCCTCCTGCAAACAGTGTGGACCCTTAGTTTTTAAATTCCCTCATTTTAAATTGGCTGACAATGACCTTCTGGCCTGTGATGAGGTGAAACATCTGGGACATTTCAGGGCCAGACATTTCTAATGTTATACTATGGAGTACACAAACACCCATATTGTATGTGTGGCAGTAAAAGCGACTCTTATGAGATGCTTATGGGAATGTGGATAATTTGATTATTTTAAGCCGTGTATACGGTATGCGACTCCCACGTTTAATTTATATTGGTACATAACAGTAATATAACTGTAGATACTACAGTAGTTTTACTGTGATGAAACAGTATTTGTAGAAGTTCCGCAACATTCTGCGTGCTGTTAATGGCTGCGCACTTCCATTACTTAAAACAACGGCCAGGTAATACCTAGCACAGGTAGACTGTGGAGTCCACCCAGCCAAGTACTCCCAGATAAATGGTGACAGACTTTACGTTACGTTCCCCTTTTATGCTGAAAACGATGTGGAGATTATCTTGAAGATTTCTAAAGACAACAGCTTGAACTAAATATTGAGGCTACTACACTTTAAAGGTAAAAGAAAAGTCTGAAATCTGAGTTTATGATTCATATTACTGTCATCAAAAACCAACATCTTTCTGCTCTCCCTCCCCACAGAAGCCTCTGTGGATGGTGGTTCTATCTGATGGAGGTTGTCCCTGCAGTGGTCCTGCCGTACACCTCTTCTGCTACTTGCAATTACTTATATCATTTCAGTTAGAGGAGTTGAATGTATTGTACATCTTTTACATTGTTGATTCTGTACACATGACATCCATTGCAGTCTGTCCATCCCGGGAGAGGGATCCCTCCTCTGACGTTCTCCCTAAGGTTTCTTCCCTTTTTTCCCCATTGAAGGGTTTTTTCATATTTTGGGGAGTTTTTCCTGTGCCGATGTGAGGGTTTCGGGACAGAGGATGTTGCATGTGTACAGACTGTAAAGCCCTCTGAGGCAAATTTGTAATTTGCGATTTTGGGCTATACAAAATAAAATGAATTGAATTGAATTGAATTGAGTCTTAGAATTTCCTAAGTTTAGTATTAAGCTACCCACATACGGGCTGCAGTGCACTCAGATGGATGTACTATCATGGATACAGTATATCTTTAACATCTTTTTTTAGTTGCATTTGTCGATAACAATGGATCCGTGCCGCCACTACCTGAGTTTCTGCAGGCTGCATTGTGGGTCGGCCATCAGAGCAGACAGAAGCTGCACGCCCAACTCTCCCGGGTGGTTGTAGCTCAGGTCCAGCTCTCTCAAACTGGACGAGTTCAAAGCTGATGCCAGGAAAGTGCAGCCTTCCTCTGTCACTCTGCACAAGGACACACTTAAAAAAAAACGCCCACTTACCACAACATTTCATCTTATTTATCACCGTATCAACAAACCGCAAAGACTAATACATTATTTATTAATCTGGAACTCACGAGAGTATCTTCAGTTTACAGTGAGGACTCTCCAGTCCACCAGAGAGCGTTTTGACTCCTACGTCCTGCAAGTCATTGTCAGATAGGTCCAATTCTCTAAGCTGGCAGGAGGCTGAGCTGATGACGGCGGTCAGGTCATCGGAGCTGTGCTGTGTTAGATTGCAGCTCCTCAGTCTGAACGATCAGAAAATACAGAAAGAATAATATTTTTCACACTTTCAATTTTTATTTAATCTGGACGAACGTGGTTGTCTCATTTTTACCTGAGTTTCTCCAATTTGCTGTTCTTCAGTTTCTTGGAGAGCAGTGTTATTCCTGCATCTGTCAGGTTGTTGTTGGACAGGTCCAGCTCTCTAACTTGTGATGGGTTGATATTCTTTGCCAGGTTCTCACAGCAGCTCACAGTGAGATTGCATGCATGCAGACTGGAAGAGAGAAAGTATAAGAAACGTAAGTCATGAAGACATTTAAAGACTATTGAGACCAGACGGTCGGCCTATTTTCATCACTGCTTACTTGCAATATGAGCTAAGTATCTCAACTGTCCAAATGTTTATTAACGACCGCTTGTATAATTTCTAGGGCCGGGACTCAATTAAAAATCTAATTAGAGGCTTTGTAATTAATTAATCAAAATTAATCACATTTTAATTGCATAAATATTTGACCTGAGAACCGTGAGAAGTAATTTTTTTCACATGGATTTTTATTTTTGTTCAACCAATTCCAGCAGACAAGTGTAGAAATAGCATATTTAGAAATATAGTACTTTCAGAAATTCAGGTAGCCTATAGGTAAGTAGACCTTCTGTAAACTAGGTTTTTTTAAGTAGACCAATACTTTCAAGTACATTCAGAACATTGGTTATTTTTTCAGACGTGGTCTTAGTTACCCTGGTCCTTAAACCAGTCATCTGGTGCAGTGTGGGTTGAGTGTGGGTCCTTGTACGTCCACGCTAGCTGCTAATTGTGTTGCGTTGAGGTGATACTTGAGGCTCGATGTGAATTCCTTGTTGCACAGCTTGCACACAACCACGCTCTTATCGACGCTTCCATCCGTGTGTTTATTATAAGAAGATTTCCCATTCACGGGGCCACCCGACACGGTCTCGTCAGCTTCTCCGTTCATGTTCACTGTGGTTTGTTGTTGTCTGAAGTCATGGACGCTAGTTGGTGCTCCAGTATAATCGGTCCCCCCGAAACTCATCCAGTGAGAAACGTTCCGCAGTGCAAAAAATAAGTGTAAAAATGCGTAAAAAATGTTTAATGTGTTATTTTTTAATTGTAATTAATTAATCTTAATTCACATTGTAATTAATTAATCGTAATTAACGCGCTAAAGTCCCGGCTCTAGTAAAAACGTGTTGGATAAAGTTGTCAATGAGAGATCAGAAAAAAATGATGAACACACTGGATCTCTCATGTGTCTGTCTCTCCACCCAACCAGCTGTTTTTCTGCAGTTTATGTTTGGCCCTCGCTCACAAAGCCACCGGTACACAGGGTGGTACACAGAGGCTGTGGTCAGGCACACGTCCGCCGTCTGTGTGAGATTGTGTGTGTGTGTGTGTGAGATTGTTAAAAAGTTACATGGACACAAATTATACCCCTACACGCCTGGTAAATATTTAGGCTGACACAATACTGTGGAAAGATGAATGTATGTGCATTGCCCATAAATTGTTTAAATAATGACCCAAGCCATATGCTATGTATATATCATTTCAAAATAAGCTTCAGACTGTACCATCATCAGTGAGATGCTTTGAAGACAATTCCTACCTCACTCCACACCAGCATGCTGCCAAACACCACCTGCAGGCCGTCAAAAAGGTTCTCCCCAATGACGATGACCATCGCCCCGCCGGTGGTCCAGCCCTCACTGGGACTAATGGCTTTGATGCACGGGGTGGCTGGACAGAAGGGCAAAGCAAGAGTTACCCCAAGTCATTCAATTCAGCATGTACAGCAGCTGGAGAGAGGACGGTAAATCTCAGGCAGGTGTGTTGGAAGTGCTCTTTAGTTTTGGTTTATTCAATTCAATCAATCAATTAAAAAGCTCATCGCAAAACTTTCAGAAATGTTCATAGTTATTTAATTGTATATATGTGGCTTTGTTTGTGAATAACAACAAAAGCATCAAAAACTGAGAATTGGATCTATATCAGATTTTGCTTAGAAATCATATGATCTGCAATTGTACAGAATTGAAAAAGCTCAAGTGAAAACTGGTGTCCTGAGTACACAAGTAGAAAAAGTATTCAGCTCTTTTAATTGAGAAAAAGTAGCAGTACAACAGTGTAAAGAAACATGGTCCTACACTTAGTTTAACTACATAGAAATATGGATGCATTATCAGTTAAATGTACTAAAATGACAGCATTAACATGCAGGAAATGGATGGACTTCTTCATGTTTGAATTTGATTTTTTTTTTTTATCGTCTTAATGAATGCATTAATTAGCTCATCTAATGACCACTGGTTATGTTTGATGTATCACAGCGATTAGAAATGGACATTAAGGAACTCAAGTACCTGCTGTTACAGTGTGTTGAGTGTGAATGATGAAGTAGACACGTAATAAAACTGAAATGAGGTGTAACATTGTAGTGTTACGTTGTCACCGTCTCACCATATTCCATAGTATTCTCCACAGACTCGCCGGGCTCCAGTCTGCGGGCCCTTCGGCCGTGCTTAGAGTTGTTGTGGACAAACATGTTGTCAGACACTGCCAGGACGTGGCCATCTACACTCACGGTGCTGGACAAGACCACCTGAGAGAAAGAAAGAATTGAAATCTATCTATACGTGACATTTCACATATAAGGCTTAGAACAATGACATCAAAAACAATCAAAAAAAATATTTCTTCAATAATGAATAATTAAATGTTGACCTGCATCTGTAAAAGCCTAAAATTCTGTGAGGAGACTGAAATAAGTGTCACTCAGAGGAGTAGGAAGATTGGACCAAACGTCTTGGGGAGAAAAGGAGCTTTAATACACTTCAGAGAAGTTTGTGTTTTCCAATCAGAAGCGCAAAAGAAATTTCAGTAGGAAACACTTATGCCCCAGTATATCGTGTTTTTGAATACTTGTGTAGCACCCGTCCCATGTAACTATATAGTAATAAGTGGATCTGCTTGGTGTAGTAGTACTATGGGCGGGGCCCTGGGTTCACTTGTAAATATAATGGCGCAATTACCTGGTCTTATACAATTTGTCTTATAATTATAGATCCCTTATTTTGTAAACTAATATAACTGGCGGTGCCTCCAATAGAATTTAATCAATAAAACAAAAGGTTAATGATTCTTATTAAAACCTATTATCATATGTTTTAATGGTGTATTACCACTTTTACCTTTTAACCCCCTCTTAACCGAACACTATTACACTCAACATGGCAAACACACTTCAAAGGCATTTACAATTTGGCAAAACAGTTTGGCATTTATTACACTTCAATACGATCAATACAACATGCCCCCCCACTTTCTCCCACCCATGACACACCAAACCCTCGTTGCAGGCCTGAGTCGATGCTTGGGAGCGTTGAGACCTAAAACTTAATGGCCGCTTCACTTGTTCACACAAGCAATAAACAAAAAGAGCAGGTGCAAGTTAGTCAGTACTCACGTCTCTGGTTCCCCATTCAAAGGAGAAGATGAGCGGAATCCGGGCGATGGACGGCAGGCAGAACCCGGGAGAAAAAACACACCAGTAAACTGTCTACAGCCGGAAGCGCAGACGCGGGAAACCGTTCTTCTTAGTGGTCCACAGGAGTTTTTCCGATCCTCGTCTTAGATGTCCGTCTCCTGAATCAGCTAAACACACATCCATCTGCTACGTCATGTCGATCTAGCAACACTTGTCTCATCAACTGAATTCACGGCAAAGTTAACAGTATGAAAGCCGAGCTAACCTGTATTGTGCTTATGCTAATAGCTAATCGCGATTAGCATCATAACTTGTTTACACTACAACATTTAGTCACAGTATAGCAAACAATACACAACCACATCATATTTACATCGGGCAGGTCACCACAATCCAAACCATCGGATAACTGGTCGTCAGCCGTCAAGTTATTAATAGGATCTCCGCTTAGATCATTGCAACTTTACCTAACGGTGAATGACTCTTCTCTCTTACACAGATACACTGAACCTGACCGTTTACGCCGAAGTCCCACCCCTTTTTCCCGAGAACGGAGCCGGATTGGCTGCACTGTCAGCACTAACCAATTAAACACAAACAAAACAAAGATTGACTACTGCCACCAAGTTAGACTGTTAGGGTAAACAAACGAGCTGAATCATGCACATAACACACAAACTATACTCATTTACATAAAAGACAACCTTGAAACTGTAAAAATAAGGCTGTTATTGGAATAGCTTTTATTCACCTGTATCTTTTGCAACATATTTATGCACACTTCTAACTTGGTTTTTAGAAAACTATTTACATCCTGATGTCTGAGTGAATTTTGTGCCAGGGCTACACCTGCAACATTTGAATCATTTCTGCCGGTGGGAAAGGAGCCTTTTTGAAAATCTCACGCACTGTGCACAGACACACAGACACACACGGATCCATTTAGACTCTACCTTGACTAAAACACTAGCAAACCGTAGCACTAACAAATGGTAGCACTTAAACTGTACTTATAATGGCACTTTTCTATAACATAACAACTGCTTATTTGATGAAAATTGTACTTTCTTGTTACGTGTTCTTCTGAGTTTGCATCTCTATGTGAAAATGCACTTATTGTAAGTCGCTTTGGATAAAAGCGTCAGCTAAATGACATGTAATGTAATGTCATGTCATGTAAAATGGACAGGCTGCCCTCTGCCGTTCGAAACGCGTAACGACACGGCATTTCCTCCGCCGTCAAGTTCTCCGCAGCACGCCAAGACACGGAGCGCTTCCGCCGGAACCAGCACGTATCGGCGTTGACGCTGACTTGACGTGCGCGCAGCCTCCTGCCCGCTGGGGGGCGCTCCCCTCCAATCTGCGTCCTGAAACCACCGAAATAAAAACGACGAGACTCCCCCAGCTGTTTACCACATCCGGCCAGCCGCCATTGCCCTGGCGCTCTGCTGTCACAACAAAGTGGAATCTCCCCCCCCCCGTTCGAACCGATCAAGACACCCGGATGAAAGTCACAGTCGCGTTGCAGCGCCGCGATCGATGACTGAGCCACACGACGTGCGCTGTGGACGTTTCTACTCCCGCTGCCCTCTGGTGTTGCAACGCCCCGCCGCCGCCACACGATGGCGCCAAAGGACCCTGTTTCCCACACACGCCCCGAAGCTGAACGCACGACATGCCCCCGTTATAGATGCTGCATCCCAAGCACAGAGCAGCCCATGAATTGTGTTTGACTCGTGGCCCCGCTAGACGGAGCTGCCAGCCGGCTGCACAGCCCCAGCGGCTGCCTTCCTCCCAGAGAGGCTGGAATCCTTCCATGTGAATAAAACACATACATATATCTATGTGTGAGCGTGTCTCTACACGCGGCAGAGCTCAAACGCGGGCCAGGGGAGCGGCCCGCACTGTCATTGACGACACGTAGACATCAGTGAGTGCGACGCTTTTATTCAACACAGTGACGGGCCAACGTACACAGCGCCGGCGGCGCCCTGCTGCTCCGCCAGCTTCAGCCGCCGCAGTCTTCTTCACCTGGATCCAACTCCTCATCTCAGCTGCTCCTCCTGCAAACCGTGTGGACTCTTAGTTTTTAAAATCCCTCATTTTAAATTGGCTGACAATGACCTTCTGGCCTGTGATGAGGTGAAACATCTTGGACATTTCATGACAGAATAAACATTTGCACATGTGGACTCTTTTCAAATGCTTGTCGTTTTAAAAGCATTAAACAATGTCTCAGGGGCCTTCAGAACCAACCACAACAGTGCCCACGCGTTGATAAACAGCCGGCGTCCGCTGGTGTCACAGCGAACAAGGCCACAATCGCGCGTCACTTGACCTTTGACCTTTCCACTAACAAGAAAGAACGACGGCGCACCCAACTTGGCATTTCAGTCATCGGCTTAAGAGATGATGCATTGAAAATGATAACATGTATTTCTGACTCTGTTACATGTGCGCACACACAGCTAGAGTAGAGGGCCAACGTACACGGCGCCGCCGCCGCCCTGCTCCGCGTGTGAGCGGCAAGAAGAGAGTGCAGGAAGGCTGAACCAATCTGGCGGAATACAAAACTTCATATTCACCATGGTATCTATAAAGAGCGCCTCCAGGCCTACAATTTAGACTTAAAAAGTGATGGAGAAACATTCTTCTCCAACATCATTAACAACAACACTTATAAGGCAAAAACCCCATTTGAAACTGTTGACAGACTGACCAACCCCCCAACACAAATACCACCTGAACTCCATTCCACGGAGAAATGCAATGAGTTTGCGTTCTTTTATACAGATAAAATTGAAGGCATCAGACGCGCCATCAATATCTCAAACAAAAATGCTGGATCACCACCCTATTTAGGCAAAAGTAACACAGCAATGATGACAACCTTTAATGTCATAGACTCAAACTCTAGTGGAAAGGGAGACAAATCTAACCATCGACCGGCTGTCTTGATGCTCCTACCAACTTCTTTAACAATGTTTTTGACTGCCTAGCAACAGACGTATTGCAAATAGTTAATAACTCTATTCAGTCAGGCCATTTCCCAAAAGCCTTCAAAACTGCAGTTATTAAACCTCTAGATGCCTCTATTATCAACAACTACAGACCAATTTCAAATCTACCTAAAATAAAATAATAAAATAATTGAGAAAGTTGTCCTACAACAACTTAATCACTTCCTGGCTCCAACTGGCTGCCACCACAACTTCATAGCACCGAGACGGCCCTTATTAAAGTGGGAATAGAGCTGTAGGTGAAGGAGTGAAAGTGGCATAGAAGGAAAATTAAGAGAAGAAAGGAAATGGAACAGTAAGTGAAGAGTGGGGGGGGCACAGGCTGGTTTTAGACCCCCTGAGTCCCTTTTATTCCCTCGCTCCTCCCCCCTCTCATTCCTCATCTCCTGCTCTGTCTCCTATTCTTCCTTTCAAATCAGGCGTCACTGCCAATCAACTGGATTGCCATGACAACATTTTGCATGACGCCCCTCCAAACCCGCCAGCAGCCCTATAAACAAAAACAACATACAAAAAAAAGCTGAATTCCGACAGCTCAGGATTGATGAGGGGGAGTCCTGTCAAAGGCCAGATTAGATTAGGATTGAAGCACACACACACACACACACACACACACACACACACACACAAACCACATCACAGCTCGGAGGCAGCAGGTGCTTTTGGTTAAACCTTAATTACATGATCTCTGATTTCTCTAATTGATATGGTAATGACTTTGTAATTAATGCAAAAGCAGAAATACCAGCAACTCTCCTAATGAATGGATTTATTTGATTAGATATCCTCCTGCATATTTTTGCATGCTGGTATAGAGGACAGTGAGACAAACGGTTGTTTGTGGTTGTTCGCAACCAATGGATGTGACAGAATTACACATACAGATACACAAATGAATGCGCTCACAAAAAAATCATGCTGAGAGAAAAAAGGAGACTAAAAGAGAAGCTGGTGAAGTGTTCATTCAGAAAAATATGTTTTTCATCTAGAGGGCGCTATAGGGCTGCCTCAGACACACAAGACGCACTAAATCACAGAAAAAAAGGAACCATTATAAAGTCTGAAGATAGAATAAGGTTTGAAGATATTCCACATGTGTTCAAATCAGCAATACAAAGTGGAAAAGCCCTCGCTAGACACACACACACACACACACACACACACACGCACAGCTATAACTTCATTGTCAAATGGTCACCTATGAAGACCAGATGTGATCCAGCTGCAATTACTCTCTGCCTCTGCAGCACTGGAGGGCAGATATGTGTCAGGACTACACGGTATGATACGTCACATTCTGGGGATGAGAAATCATTTCTCCCTGCTCACACAGAGACACCCTCTATATGTGACTCCATATGTCTTCTCTCTCTGAGAGACGTGGAAGTCAAGTGAAAGCACATGTGGACCCTGACCAGGCGTGTAGAGCAGAGACCTCAGGCCTTCTCTACCTTTCACTATAGCTACAACTGCACCACCCAGACAGTTGCTCTGGACCCTGCTTTACCTGTCTCTCCTACTTAGTCAAAAGGTTTGCAAAAGAGTGAAAAGACATCCAATCACAGACCAGACTGATCGTTACCATACCAGCTAATGATCAGTAATGGTTTCAGCTACTTTTATGGTCATGTCTTCAGAATTTATAGTCCATCGGAAAAAAGTGGTTATCTGCCAGGATATATTGATCTGGCATTATTGCTATATGCTTGTTTTGATGGGTCTTAAAATAATAGCTCTGTCATCTACATCTAATGGCAAAGGTGTGCTAGGATTTAGTCTAAAGTGGATGGCTAAATCACATCAGGTTTCTCCACCATTAAGGATTTCCCTGCTGTCCAGGTTATTCTACAAAAAGGGGAGTTTAATAAATGCTGAGTCAGTTGAAAAGCCCGACCTTATGTATGAAACTTACGTTTGATGATTGGCTCAAACAAGGAATTATGCTACACGAGGCGATGCCACACGTTTACAACGTGTTGGGAAAGTTATTATAGCATTTCAACTGGAGTCGCGTATCCGAAAACACGAGCCGCCAATTCGGTGTTTTATCCTGGGCATTGACTCTACTTCGCGGCCAAACAATGTCAACTCACGACAACATCCCTCAATATCGCTATGAAACACAAAATAAACCCACTTGGTTTGGGATTTGCTTCCTGCTCATTTGATTTGTCGAAACAGACGACGCGATCCGGAGAGCAGGCGACTCCATTAGTGATCGGTTTGAGCGCTAGTTGGTTAACTAACTTACCTCTGAATAATGTGTTTCTTACGGGGCCACGCTTGATGGATGGCCTTACAGGAGTCGGGTCAATTAGCCCGACTGGGTTTCCCTCCATGTCGGCGGCAGACAGCACCGGGGGAGCTCCCACCTCTGTCCTGCGGCCTGGCTGTAATTAATCACCAGCGTGGGGCCTTCTCACCTCGCAGCAAACAGCCAATACGGTGGTTTGGCCCAAATTACATCTCCACTCTTCTAATCTGGCTAATTGTCAATAGTACACCCACAAGAGGAGAGAGATTGTGACATTAGGAACTGTACCAACAAAAGTGACTCTCTTACATTAGGGTCTGCATTCTGCCTATTTCAGGCAGAACCATCCTAATTGTTGGGAACATTTACTAACAAGGCAGATCTAACATGTGATTGACAAGTCAATTATAGTTAGTGCAGCAAAGTAAATAAGTAACTATAAAATAACTCTGTGCCACGGACTGGTTTTATTATTAGTATATTCACACCACACTGCTGTTAATAGTTTGTACATTTAAACAGTAGTACAACAGATCTATTTGTTCCATTATAACCAGAAGTATGCCACTTGTGCAATATCTGTCCTTGCGCTAATGTAGGCTACGTAAAATCATGATGAAAATGAGTAAAAACTAGGGCCGGGACTCGATTAGAAATATTAATCTAATTAATTAGAGGCTTTGTAATTAATTAATCGAAATGAATCGCATTTTAATAGCATAAATATTTGACCTGAGAACAGTGAGAAGTAATTTTTTTTCACATGGATTTTTATTTTTGTTCAACCAATTCCAGCAGACAAGTGTAGAAATAGTGTTACCTGTTTCAAATGGAAAGTAACGGCAGTAACAAAAAGATTCTTTATGGGGTTCACTACTTTCACCTCGATGTCCATCTGGAAAACAGAAGCACTTTGTCCGACATCTTTAGATCCCAACTTCAATATCTTTATTACAATACATCAAGTCACAATATCAAACACTAACAATCCCTAAGGTAAACATATTTCAGTTTGTTATTGTCAATTTAACATGTCAATAAAGTTTTCTACACCTAACAGTGTTCATCTTCAAAACTTACATCCTCAAAATACTGTCTTAACAGAAATAAATGTCCCTCTCTTAAAGTGCAATAATAAATGCAATAATATCACAAGGATAAGTCATTCTTAAAGCCATATAGTTATCTATATTTATAGTTATTTGTTTTCTGTTAAACTTCAGAAATGTATCGTCTCTCTAAGGCAATTATGTGATTCAAACACTTTAGGAATATTTAAATGACTACAGTCACAACATGAATAATACACATAGGGAGACTGTTCTTCTGTAACCTTAATATTATCTATTCTACGTTTTAACATCTCACTTTTCTCCACATTTACAACATATTCACAACATGTCAGGATATTCACAAACTAAATAAATAAGTCACCGCTGGGGAGTGAGGACACCGATGCACCGACCCATACACTCAGAGTATCGATACGCTCATGCTGAGCAACCGCGCGCCATAGTGGACACACGCCCTCTCCCCCCCACCAAACACTCCACTACCAACCCGCCACAGCTACAACACACCTCATACACCCCGGGAGGAAACAGTTCTTGTTCTTTTTCACAGAGTACGAACCTGTATAAACAGAAGCACGTTGTGAGCGAGCGAACCGCCATCTTTAGATCCCAACTTCAATATGAGACTAAAGTAAGGGTCCGTCCCTCTAGGCGGCGCGATGCAACCCCACTCGCACTTTGGTTCCGGTTTACCTGGTCCCCCCCCAATGCATGCTGTACAACACAATAAAAGCTGCGATTCCCATGAATGCTTAAACTATTATAATAAAATATTTTGTATAAAATCCCAATTCTGTTACCACATAAATTCACAATAGCATTTTTAGAAATATAGTACTTTCAGAAATTCAGGTAGCCTATAGGTAAGTAGACCTTCTGTAAACTATGTTTTTTTAAGTAGACCAATACTTTCAAGTACATTCAGAACATTGGTTATTTTTTCAGACGTGGACTTAGTTACCCTGGTCCTTAAACCAGTCATCTGGTGCAGCGTGGGTTGGGTGTGGGTCCTTGTACGTCCACGCTAGCTGCTAATTGTGTTGCGTTGAGGTGATACTTGAGGCTCGATGTGAATTCCTTGTTGCACAGCTTGCACACAACCACGCTCTTATCGACGCTTCCATCCGTGTGTTTATTATAAGAAGATTTCCCATTCACGGGGCCACCCGACACGGTCTCGTCAGCTTCTTCGTTCATGTTCACTGTGGTTTGTTGTTGTCTGAAGTCATGGACGCTAGTTGGTGCTCCAGTGTAATCGGTCCCCCCGAAACTCATCCAGTGAGAAACGTTCCGCGGTGCAAAAAATAAGTGTAAAAATGCGTAAAAAATGTTTAATGTGTTATTTTTTAATTGTAATTAATTAATCTTAATTCACATTGTAATTAATTAATCGTAATTAACGCGCTAAAGTCCCGGCTCTAGTAAAAACGTGTTGGATAAAGTTGTCAATGAGAGATCAGAAAAAAATGATGAACACACTGGATCTCTCATGTGTCTGTCTCTCCACCCAACCAGCTGTTTTTCTGCAGTTTATGTTTGGCCCTCGCTCACAAAGCCACCGGTACACAGGGAGGTACACAGAGGCTGTGGTCAGGCACACGTCCGCCGTCTGTGTGAGATTGTGTGTGTGTGCGTGCGTGCATGCATGTGTGTGCCTGTGCGTGTTTTAAGAGAGTGAAAGAGACGTAGAGGAAGCGGCCATGTTGAAGGGAGACTCGTGTGGTTCTCACTCGGGCCCCCAGAGGCCCGGTCCTCCGAGAAAAGCAGGCTTATTGAAGAGTAGAGAGATGGGGGGTGTTGTTGTTTATCCTGACATGCTCTACTCAGTCTTTAATGCTCGCATCACAATAAAGATGCTGCGTGTATACAAAACAGTGTAGCAAGCTGCATGAGCACACAGGTGATGGGCACAGTCAAAAATAGACCCAACGCTGGGATGTAGAGCCTTGTAGGAAAACCTTAATGTGAAGGAAATTGTTGAATAAAACATTGCGTTTGCATTTCTGTTTGTGTGTGTGTGTGTATGTTTGACCAAAGTTGTATAATACTGCTTCTGCACCCATGTAAAAAGTTACCGTTCACAATATTATATAATAAAATTCACAATACAATGCAACCAAAATAATTCAAACAAACAAAGACGTTTACTTATTTGTTTTATTTGGAGCACAAAATATAATTACACCTTGAAGATATACAAATCACATTTGCACCATTTTGTGTACCGTTTCAAAGGATGATGGCTTAAAAAAAACATATTATTAAATTGCTAATATTTTTTAAATAAATTAAATTAACCAAACTCTAAAAAGAGTGTCATCTACTCTTTGTGTTCTCTGTTTTCACGACCTGAGAATGAAGTTTGTGTTCTGATGACACAAATCAATGAGTAAGAACAGCATGATATGGATTCATTAACACCTAATACGCCCCGTTCTTTTCAATTGAGCAGTTGTATGTTTTCATTTACTGTACTGCATAGTGACTAAACACCTGTATTGGGTTGAGGCATTTTAATTATAATTGTTAAATCATATTCAAATTTGCAATGTGGAATGAAATAATATCAGGGCTGGTGTGAGGAAGCATGCATTATAAGTAAAATGAAAAAGAATAGGGCTAACTAACATTCTTCCTTTACACAAGGACAATACACTCTTTAGGGTACAAATTCATTATGCTAGAACCTTGAAAACTAGGGACATTTTATTTCCAAAAAGTGTGCCGGACTTTATCCTCTCCACTAATGACCATTTAGCAAATTAATTAGCAATTGTTGAGATAACTTCATTTCATTAACAGTTGGAAAAGGACCACTTTATAAAAACACGTTTATATTATTCCCTAAACTAACTATAATAAGTTAAATTGCTTGTTCTTAAATAAATCAATATATGAATTCCTTTAGTAATAACCACTGAGACAAAGAGTTCTCTCTTGTAAAACCCTAGAGATCAGAACAAAAAATAAAGGGTCTATTTTTCTGGAATGTAAATTGTCATCAAAAACTCTACTACAAAAAGAAAACTCTTGCTTACTCACAGGCAGCGTATTCTCGTGCCATTAAAGGTGTCCACACATGGACAGACAGCACCCTGCGTCTCAGAGCTGCAAAGTTGCACCAGAATTGTTCGTCTCTGAAGGCGGTTTATGCGCGTTGGAAGAAGGGACTAAGAAATGGCAGGTTGGGGGGGGGGGGGGGGGGGGGCTCGGGAGGGAAAGTTTAAAACGGTGATCAAAAGTGATACATTTTCCGTTCTCCCTTCCCTCGAAATGCCAAAAAAGGGGCTAAGTGAAGCAGTGGTCTGGGGTAGCTTGGTGTGGGTGCTTTGCTTACATCGGGGGAACAACCAGGCCCATCATCGCTGGAGAGAAAAAAATATACCAAATCTATGATTCTAATCAATCAGCTCTTGCATTATTGTACATCCAGCAACTTTTCTTTCCGCCTTGTTCAGTCAAAGCTTTCGAGCGGTTAGTACGAGGGGGTTAGACTGCATTCGTGAGCTCGGACAGAGGGGTCAGATAGTGAGTTGGATGGCTACCTCTGAAGCTGTTCCCCCCTGTGGCGGGGCAGGCAGGGGAGGGAGAGCCCTGGGGCCTGAGGACGGGGGCAAAAGCACTCTTCTGTTTAGCAGCAGACGGGAAGGAGGAGAAAGGCAAGAGGGACGATGAAGAGCTGGAGCTCCCTGGTATGGTGGGGCTGGACGGCATTACTGTGGATCAGAGAGCAACCATCAGTCTCAGGTCTGAACATGACAGCAGGCTCAGAACTGTGTATGGATCATTAGAGGCTCTTACTGTAGGGAGAGCCGGTGGGGGAGGCACTGCTGAAACCAGGAGAGCCAGGGACTCCTAGACTGGTCATGGGAACTGTCCCATAGCCTCCAGTCATCCCTCCGCCGCCCCCGTAACTTGAGTGCTGAGGAGTGGAGGCTGATGGGTAACCCCTTGGAGACAAACTGCTGGAATTTCTGATGTAACCTGAAGTAACAATGAAAAGGTCGGGTCAGTTCTTCTTGATTTGTTAATTTAGGAAAAGGAAGGAAAGTATCAAATGGTCCACGTCTTATTCTGCTCACCTTGGCTGCTCTGTCCGTGCTCCCCGATGCTGACGCCTAACTGAGAAGGATATGAGCCCAGGCCCATGACACTGCAGTGGGCCGGTGAGCTGGGCAGCGCCTGCAGCTGACTGTGAGGACGAGGAACACTGTAGAGCGCCTCGGCGATGTCTGCTGCACGTTTCAGCAGCACGTCCTGCAGGAGATGCACAGACATTAGCAATGGCTTGCATTGTCACATTTACACAATGAAGCCACATGGACTTTTTTAGGCTTTTAAGATGTCGCCTGCATGTTTAGACGCACACGACTATAAGCTGACAGCTGCTTCCATTTACCTGATTACTGTGTGGATTTCCGTAGAGGGCCTCCACAAGATCTGCTGTTCTCTTTAGGAGAATCTCCTGCAAAGAAAATCATTCATTCTGTTAATATCTCGGTGGATATATTATTGACACAGTTCCTTGAAAACACATTATGGGCAATTTTTGGCAACTTATCTCACCTTGGCTAATTTCTCCGGGTCACCAGGATGTCGAGGAAGGACCTTTTGAAGTCGCTGGAAGCCATAGTCTATAGTGGGCTCATTTAGGGCTGAAAAAAGCGGAACATGTATTGCAAATCAAACCATATTCTTTAACGTCCTTAAACTATTGAAAACCCTGTGTGAAGTCCTGTGTAAATGAAGCGTCCAGGTGCTCCCTTGCAGAATTGTTTGGATTTATAAGACAGTGTGACCTCCACGACCCCGGGGATGTGTCGAGGAGGCGTCTGGACACGGATGGCGTGTGCTGTGATCAGCTGAGGAACAGGACACAAGACGGCACAAATTATACCCCTACACGCCTGGTAAATATTTAGGCCGACACAATACTGTGGAAAGATGAATGTATGTGCATTGCCCATAAATTGTTTAAATAATGACCCAAGCCATATGCTATGTATATATCATTTCAAAATAAGCTTCAGACTGTACCATCATCAGTGAGATGCTTTGAAGACAATTCCTACCTCACTCCACACCAGCATGCTGCCAAACACCACCTGCAGGCCGTCAAAAAAGTTCTCCCCAATGACGATGACCATCGCCCCGCCGGTGGTCCAGCCCTCACTGGGACTAATTGCTTTGATGCACGGGGTGGCTGGACAGAAGGGCAAAGCAAGAGTTACCCCAAGTCATTCAATTCAGCATGTACAGCAGCTGGAGAGAGGACGGTAAATCTCAGGCAGGTGTGTTGGAAGTGCTCTTTGGTTTTGGTTTATTCAATTCAATCAATCAATTAAAAAGCTCATCGCAAAACTTTCAGAAATGTTCAGTTATTTAATTGTATATATGTGGCTTTGTTTGTGAATAACAACAAAAGCATCAAAAACCCACACAGAATTGGATCTATATCAGATTTTGCTTAGAAATCATATGATCTGCAATTGTACAGAATTGAAAAAGCTCAAGTGAAAACTGGTGTCCTGAGTACACAAATAGAAAAAGTATTCAGCTCTTTTAATTGAGAAAAAGTAGCAGTACAACAGTGTAAAGAAACGTGGTCCTACACTTAGAGTTTAACTACATAGAAATATGGATGCATTATCAGTTAAATGTACTAAAATGACAGCATTAACATGCAGGAAATGGATGGACTTCTTCATGTTTGAATTTGATTTTTTTTTTTATCGTCTTAATGAATGCATTAATTAGCTCATCTAATGACCACTGGTTATGTTTGATGTATCACGGCGATTAGAAATGGACATTAAGGAACTCAAGTACCTGCTGTTACAGTGTGTTGAGTGTGAATGATGAAGTAGAAACGTAATAAAACTGAAATGAGGTGTAACATTGTAGTGTTACGTTGTCACCGTCTCACCATATTCCATAGTATTCTCCACAGACTCGCCGGGCTCCAGTCTGCGGGCCCTTCGGCCGTGCTTAGAGTTGTTGTGGACAAACATGTTGTCGGACACTGCCAGGACGTGGCCATCTACACTCACGGTGCTGGACAAGACCACCTGAGAGAAAGAAAGAATTGAAATCTATCTATACGTCACATTTCACATATAAGGCTTAGAACAATGACATCAAAAACAATCAAAAAAATATTTCTTCAATAATGAATAATTAAATGTTGACCTGCATCTGTAAAAGCCTAAAATTCTGTGAGGAGACTGAGATAAGTGTCACTCAGAGGAGTAGGAAGATTGGACCAAACGTCTTGGGGAGAAAAGGAGCTTTAATACACTTCAGAGAAGTTTGTGTTGTCCAATCAGAAGCGCAAAAGAAATTTCAGTAGGAAACACTTATGTCCCAGTATATCGTGTTTTTCAATACTTGCAACATTTGAATCATTTCTGCCGGTGGGAAAGGAGCCTTTTTGAAAATCTCACGCACACTGTGCACAGACACACATGGATCCATTTAGACTCTACCTTGACTAAAACACTACCCAGTGAACATTTTTTGGTTGAAAAGACGTTGAATAAACGTCTATGGCCGACGTTGCAAAATGGTTTAAAAGTGAAAGTTGTTTCAACGCCTATTCGTAGACGTAGAAAAGACGTCTATCTTTAGACCACATATCAACGTGATTTTTAATATGGTAAAATGTGGTCCTCTACTTTGTGCTATAGCATTATTTTATAGGTGTAAAAATAAATGACGTCCACATTTGTGCGTTTACCACCGATATTAAAAATCACGTTGAAAACTGGTCTAAACGTAGACGTCTATTCAACGTCTTTTCAACGGATAAATTGCTCGCTGGAAAAGAACAAGTTACACAGTCAGTTGTCATGTCAACAGCCCATAACGAGGACAACACAATTTGATTAATTTGTATTTATTCATATCAATATAACACTAAACACTTTTCCTATACAAAACAGAATACAAAAATAATATATTTTGGGAAAATAAACTATGAAATTATAAGTGCAGCAACAACACAAACCAGTCAGTTAGAATTTTGTGTTTGTAAACCATTTTTCTGAATCATTGGCACTTCATTTGGCTCTGAGTCACTTGAATCCGGATCGTATACCTGAAATCAGCTCCGTCTCCCTCATCGTCACTTCAATGATTCAGAATACACAGACACCCCTCAGCTGCAGATGCCTCTAGTCAACAAGTTCGTTCAATTCAATTAATTTTATTTTGTTAAACCCAAAATGAAAAATAAGCCTGAGGGAGCTTTACAGTCTGTAAACCTTCCAGCTTCCTGTCCCAAAACCATCACATCGGCACCCGCAAAACTCACCTTCAACTCGACAAAACCTAAGGGAGAGCAGTGGAGGACTAGCTGTGTACAGAGAGAACAACTTAAAGATGTACAGTACGTTCAATTCCTACCACAGAAATCATTCAAATATTCAGAGTAGTACGCCAGGTGTAAGGCAGGACAACTGCAGGGCCAAACTCCATCAGATGTAACCTCCATCCACAGGAACCTGTGAGGAGGGAAGAACAAAGACTTTAGGGAAAAGTGTGTAACTTGGGTTTATAATGACAGTAATAAAAAGTTTAATAATGATAACACCAGGAGGTGTTTGAGAACCCTTATTTATAGATTGTTTACTTATGACATTATAAACAATTCATCTGCAAATTATGGCATTTCTGGAGTAACATTTACAGGTATATTACACAGTACCATACTTTACAATGTTGCTTTAAGCATGCAGTAACTTACAATGTTTTGGCTAGCTTGTTTACAGGCCACAACTTGTTGAATTCAGCTGCGATCTGTGTTTAGGCGCGTTGCTTTAAAAACGTGTATTTTCTACATGAAATGGGAACGGCAATAATATGATATGGGTACAGCAACAACCTAACGCATTAGCAACACCAAACACACGGAAGATACTCTGTGAGGTTTACTTTTGATCCAGTTCATGTTGAACGCTAGCATGCTCCAAGCTAGCATGCTAACTAGCAAACTATCTGCGCTAACGCTAACTAGCTTACCAAAATAACAGTCTTTCCCGTATCGAGTGGGCAGCACAAGTAAAATAACTGGTTATAGTTCCAGGTGTGCTTCATTCAAACACTCACGTACTTACAGAGTATTGGGGCCGGTAGCCGTGGTTGTATCAGCCCGTTCACGTCGCTCTGCTCCCGGTGCAAGCGTCTAAGAACTTGCGCATGCGCGTTACAGATGTGATCAGAGTTACGTGTTTTCAACTAATGTTTGAAACGGCCCGCATTATTTTGTCCTTAAAGCATGTTGTTAACGACACACACTCTGTATTTCCATATTCATGACGTTTTAAGAAAAGTCTTAAATGCGTTGAAATCACGTCTTTGCGTAGACCAAATTTCGCCGACCAGTTCATTCATTATTATGATAATCTTAATGATATTATCGTCTCTCTTTCAACCTTACGTTACAACATGACACATAATCAATAAATTTACCCTTTTCTAGCACGTTGATGTTTCTCGCACCTTTTTCGCCGGTTGAAAAGACGTTGAAATGAGGTCTTAGACGTTCAGACCTCATTTCAACCCGATTTCAACCATATTTCAACGTTGAAATAACGTCTTGTGCTCACTGGGTAGCAAATCGTAGCACTAACAAATGGTAGCACTTAAACTGTACTTATAATGGCACTTTTCTATAACATGTTTTGAAACTGCTTATTTGATGAAAATTGTACTTTCTTGTTACTTGTTCTTCTGAGTTTGCATCTCTATGTGAAAATGCACTTATTGTAAGTCACTTTGGATAAAAGCGTCAGCTAAATGACATGTAATGTAATGTAATGTCATGTCATGTAAAATGGACAGGCTGCCCTCTGCCGTTCGAAACGCGTAACGACACAGCATTTCCTCCGCCGTCAAGTTCTCCGCAGCACGCCAAGACACGGAGCGCTTCCGCCGGAACCAGCACGTATCGGCGTTGACGCTGACTTGCCGTGCGCGCAGCCCGCTGGGGGGCGCTCCCCTCCAATCTGCGTCCTGAAACCACCGAAATAAAAACAGCCTCCTGCCCGCTGGGGGGCGCTCCCCTCCAATCTGCATCCTGAAACCACCGAAATAAAAACGGCCTCCTGCCCGCTGGGGGGCGCTCCCCTCCAATCTGCGTCCTGAAACCACCGAAATAAAAACGGCCTCCATCCCGCTGGGGGGCGCTCCCCTGCAATCTGCGTCCTGAAACCACCGAAATAAAAACGGCCTCCTGCCCGCTGGGGGGCGCTCCCCTCCAATCTGCGTCCTGAAACCACCGAAATTAAAACGACGAGACTCCCCCAGCTGTTTACCACATCCGGCCAGCCGCCATTGCCCTGGCGCTCTGCTGTCACAACAAAGTGGAATCTCCCCCCCCCTCGTGTACACGTATAAACACGGAACATGTGAATAAAACACATACATATATCTATGTGTGTGGGTGCGTAGGTGTCTCTACACGCGGCAGAGCTCAAACGCCGACCGGGAGAGCGGCCTCCTGCCCGCTGGGGGGCGCTCCCCTCCAATTTGCGTCCTGTAACCACCGAAATAAAAACGGCCTCCTGCCCGCTGGGGGGCGCTCCCCTCCAATCTGCGTCCTGAAACCACCGAAATTAAAACGACGAGACACCCCCAGCTGTTTACCACATCCGGCCAGCCGCCATTGCCCTGGCGCTCTGCTGTCACAACAAAGTGGAATCTCCCCCCCCCCTCGTGTACACGTATAAACACGGAACATGTGAATAAAACACATACATATATCTATGTGTGTGGGTGCGTAGGTGTCTCTACACGCGGCAGAGCTCAAACGCAGACCGGGAGAGCGGCCTCCTGCCCGCTGGGGGGCGCTCCCCTCCAATTTGCGTCCTGTAACCACCGAAATAAAAACGGCCTCCTGCCCGCTGGGGGGCGCTCCCCTCCAATCTGCGTCCTGAAACCACCGAAATAAAAACGGCCTCCTGCCCGCTCGGGGGCGCTCCCCTCCAATCTGCGTCCTGAAACCACCGAAATAAAAACGGCCTCCTGCCCGCTCGGGGGCGCTCCCCTCCAATTTGCGTCCTGTAACCACCGAAATAAAAACGACGAGACCTCCCCCAGCTGTTTACCACGTCCGGCCAGCCGCCATTGCCCTGGCGCTCTGCTGTCACAACAAAGTGGAATCCCCCCCCCCCCCCCGTTCGAACCGATCAAGACGCCCGGATGAAAGTCACAGTCGCGTTGCAGCGCTGCGATCGATGACTGAGCCACACGACACCTACACAGCCATCATCGAGTCCATCCTCTGCTCCTCCATCACCGTGTGGTACGCTGCAGCCACAGCCAAGGACAAGGGCAGGCTCCAGCGTGTCATCCACTCTGCAGAGAGGGTGATTGGCTGCAATCTTTCGTCTCTTCAGGACTTGTTCGCTGCCAGGACTCTGAAGCGGGCCAGAAAGATTGCAGCCGACCCCTCCCACCCTGGACATGAACTGTTTGTGCCCCTTCCATCCGGCAGGAGGCTGAGGTCCATCAGGACTAAGACGTCCCGCCACACGAACAGTTTCTTCCCTTCGGCAGTCGGGCTCATCAACAGAGCCCGGCCCCCCCCTGACTGACTCCGACCCCCATGCTCATCATCACTGTGTCACTTTCACCTGTCACCCGTCACTTTGTTTAGCTGGTGCACTTTATCCTTATTCTTATTTTTATTCCTAATTTTATCTTATCTCCTCTAACTTACTAACCCATAGCTTTAGCTTTAGTTTTTAGCGTACTAACCCATAGCTTATATTTTATATTTTATTATACTTTTATTTTATTCTATTTTTATCTCATTTGCACTATGTTGTCTTATTGTACTGTCTTCATGCACCTTCCGCCAAGACAATTTCCATGTATGTACAACATACTATGGCAATAAACGTTTCCTGATTCCTGATTCCTGTGGACGTTTCTACTCCCGCTGCCCTCTGGCGCTGCAACGCCCCGCCGCCGCCACACGATGGCGCCAAAGGACCCTGTTTCCCACACACGCCCCGAAGCTGAACGCACGACATGCCTCCGTTATAGATGCTGCATCCCAAGCACAGAGCAGCCCATGAATTGTGTTTGACTCGTGGCCCCGCTAGACGGAGCTGCCAGCCGGCTGCGCAGCCCCAGCGGCTGCCTTCCTCCCAGAGAGGCTGGAATCCTTCCATGTGAATAAAACACATACATATATCTATGTGTGAGCGTGTCTCTACACGCGGCAGAGCTCAAACGCGGGCCAGGGGAGCGGCCCGCACTGTCATTGACGATGCGTAGACATCAGTGAATGCGACGCTTTTATTCAACACAGTCACGGGCCAACGTACGCAGCGGCGCCCTGCTGCTCCGCCAGCTTCAGCCGCCGCCGTCTTCACCTGGATCCAACTCCTCATCTCAGCTGCTCCTCCTGCAAACAGTGTGGACTCTTAGTTTTTAAATTCCCTCATTTTAAATTGGCTGACAATGACCTTCTGGCCTGTGATGAGGTGAAACATCTGGGACATTTCAGGGCCAGACATTTCTAATGTTATACTATGGAGTACACAAACACCCATATTGTATGTGTGGCAGTAAAAGCGACTCTTATGAGATGCTTATGGGAATGTGGATAATTTGATTATTTTAAGCCGTGTACACGGTATGCGACTCCCACGTTTAATTTATATTGGTACATAACAGTAATATAACTGTACATACTACAGTAGTTTTACTGTGATGAAACAGTATTTGTAGAAGTTCCGCAACATTCTGCGTGCTGTTAATGGCTGCGCACTTCCATTACTTAAAACAACGGCCAGGTAATACCTAGCACAGGTAGACTGTGGAGTCCACCCAGCCAAGTCTGAACGCTGGGTAGACGGGCTCAGTGAAGGTCGTGTGGAAGGTGTGGAGCAGCGTCAGTGTGCCACAGGACACCGTGAAGAAGGACAGTTTCCCCGCTGACCAGTCCAGATAGACCCCCACCTTATTGGAGTTGGGTGGGATGGTTACAGCAGTGCTCATGTCATTGTGCCAGGTCCTGTAGGCGTCTTTGGTGCAGCTCAGTGCCCAAGAACAGTCGTTTTTCCCCAACCAGCTGTCCCGACCCTCTCCCGTCCTGCACATCTTTTTGTAGGCTACTCCGGTGACAGCTCTCCCGCTCCATTCTGTCTCCCAGTAGCAGCGGCCGGTCAGCTCCTCCCTGCACAGCACCTGAGTCCAAAATTCAAACCTTTCCGGGTGATCAGGATAAGGCTGCTTGGTCCAACGCCTCGCTTTCCTGTCTCCTCCGGACAGAGAGAGGTCCCTGTGTGCCGTGTTCGGGTCCAGGGTGAGTTTGGTGGTGTCTGATGACGGAGCAGATGGAGGATGTCAGTCAGCATTACATTTGACTCAATGCTATTTCATGAACTATAGCAGTTACTCACATTTCTTTGGACCTGGCTGAATCCTGGATTCACCACATTGCTCCACACTGGGAGAGGATGGAAGACATGTTTTCTGACACTTGTATTGTTAATGTGGTAAAAACGACAATCCACCAACTCAGCATTTCCCTCCAATAACATTTAGAAACTGGTGATGGAGAGTTTTTTAAATTATCAAAGTCAATGCAGCGGAAATAACAGATTTCATTCTATTACTATAACTCTGACGTTGTGGAGCTATAAAGAGCTCTTCATCACCTTTTTCAGATATGCAGTGGTACTCCCAGATAAATGGTGACAGACTTTATGTTACGTTCCCCTTTTATGCTGAAAACGATGTGGAGATTATCTTGAAGATTTCTAAAGACAACAGCTTGAACTAAAAATTGAGGCTACTACACTTTAAAGGTAAAAGAAAAGTCTGAAATCTGAGTTTATGATTCATATTACTGTCATCAAAAACCAACATCTTTCTGCTCTCCCTCCCCACAGAAGCCTCTGTGGATGGTGGTTCTATCTGATGGAGGTTGTCCCTGCAGTGGTCCTGCCGTACACCTCTTCTGCTACTTGCAATTACTTATATCATTTCAGTTAGAGGAGTTGAATGTATTGTACATCTTTTACATTGTTGATTCTGTACACATGACATCCATTGCAGTCTGTCCATCCCGGGAGAGGGATCCCTCCTCTGACGTTCTCCCTAAGGTTTCTTCCCTTTTTTCCCCATTGAAGGGTTTTTTCATATTTTGGGGAGTTTTTCCTGTGCCGATGTGAGGGTTTCGGGACAGAGGATGTTGCATGTGTACAGACTGTAAAGCCCTCTGAGGCAAATTTGTAATTTGCGATTTTGGGCTATACAAAATAAAATGAATTGAATTGAATTGAATTGAGTCTTAGAATTTCCTAAGTTTAGTATTAAGCTACCCACATACGGGCTGCAGTGCACTCAGATGGATGTACTATCATGGATACAGTATATCTTTAACATATTTTTTTAGTTGCATTTGTCGATAGCAATGGATCCGTGCCGCCACTACCTGAGTTTCTGCAGGCTGCATTGTGGGTCGGCCATCAGAGCAGACAGAAGCTGCACGCCCAACTCTCCCGGGTGGTTGTAGCTCAGGTCCAGCTCTCTCAAACTGGACGAGTTCAAAGCTGATGCCAGGAAAGTGCAGCCTTCCTCTGTCACTCTGCACAAGGACACACTTTAAAAAAAAAAACGCCCACTTACCACAACATTTCATCTTATTTATCACCGTATCAACAAACCGCAAAGACTAATACATTATTTATTAATCTGGAACTCACGAGAGTATCTTCAGTTTACAGTGAGGACTCTCCAGTCCACCAGAGAGCGTTTTGACTCCTACGTCCTGCAAGTCATTGTCAGATAGGTCCAATTCTCTAAGCTGGCAGGAGGCTGAGCTGATGAAGGCGGTCAGGTCATCGGAGCTGTGCTGTGTTAGATTGCAGCTCCTCAGTCTGAACGATCAAAAAATACAGAAAGAATAATATTTTTCACACTTTCAATTTTTATTTAATCTGGACGAACGTGGTTGTCTCATTTTTACCTGAGTTTCTCCAATTTGCTGTTCTTCAGTTTCGTGGAGAGCAGTGTTATTCCTGCATCTGTCAGGTTGTTGTTGGACAGGTCCAGCTCTCTAACTTGTGATGGGTTGATATTCTTTGCCAGGTTCTCACAGCAGCTCACAGTGAGATTGCATGCATGCAGACTGGAAGAGAGAAAGTATAAGAAACGTAAGTCATGAAGACATTTAAAGACTATTGAGACCAGACGGTCGGCCTATTTTCATCACTGCTTACTTGCAATATGAGCTAAGTATCTCAACTGTCCAAATGTTTATTAACGACCGCTTGTATAATTTCTAGGGCCGGGACTCAATTAAAAATCTAATTAGAGGCTTTGTAATTAATTAATCAAAATGAATCACATTTTAATTGCATAAATATTTGACCTGAGAACAGTGAGAAGTAATTTTTTTCACATGGATTTTTATTTTTGTTCAACCAATTCCAGCAGACAAGTGTAGAAATAGCATATTTAGAAATATAGTACTTTCAGAAATTCAGGTAGCCTATAGGTAACTAGACCTTCTGTAAACTAGGTTTATTTAAGTAGACCAATACTTTCAAGTACATTCAGAACATTGGTTATTTTTTCAGACGTGGACTTAGTTACCCTGGTCCTTAAACCAGTCATCTGGTGCAGTGTGGGTTGGGTGTGGGTCCTTGTACGTCCACGCTAGCTGCTAATTGTGTTGCGTTGAGGTGATACTTGAGGCTCGATGTGAATTCCTTGTTGCACAGCTTGCACACAACCACGCTCTTATCGACGCTTCCATCCGTGTGTTTATTATAAGAAGATTTCCCATTCACGGGGCCACCCGACACGGTCTCGTCAGCTTCTTCGTTCATGTTCACTGTGGTTTGTTGTTGTCTGAAGTCATGAACGCTAGTTGGTGCTCCAGTATAATCGGTCCCCCCGAAACTCATCCAGTGAGAAACGTTCCGCGGTGCAAAAAATAAGTGTAAAAATGCGTAAAAAATGTTTAATGTGTTATTTTTTGAGTGAATCTTAATTCACATTGTAATTAATTAATCGTAATTAACGCGCTAAAGTCCCGGCCCTAATAATTTCTTATCAAAGTGCTCGTTGTTTAAGGTAAAACACTTAAACCGTAAACATTAATAACAGATTTTCAATTTGGGGCTGAAAAAAGTTTTTTAATCAATATGTTTTTTTACCCTTGTTTTGGTCTAAGTCTTAATATGTGTCCCTTTGGTTGTTAAATGCTCCACATTTAACAACCAGGGCAGGTGGTGTATAATGAAAGCAATGAAATGAAATGAAAGTACATAACAGCAAAATGTAAAGGCTAACCCCAAAACAATGAATTAAAACTGCTCTTTAAGCTGAGAGGGGCCTGCAGAGTCAGGTGAGCATATTTGGAGGATTTGTCACTATGAGCAACATCTGCACAATGACATTTCATGAATCTCAGCTCAGTCTTTGAATCTTTTTACGCTCACAACTGGAATGGATTTGTTCCTTGTTACCTACAGAACATTTCCTATCATATTATACTGTATATTAAATGCATCAAGACTAACAATATTTAGACCCATTGCACGCGGTCTCAGATACACAAACACCACAAATTTCTTTGATTACTTATTCTTCATGCCAAAAATAATACGAGCACTGAAATCTTTAGCAGAGAAGAAGAAAAAAAAAGTTCTGTTTGTAGAAATCACTCACTTTGCCACTCTGGCTGTTTTAATGACTGGCAGCAGCCTAAGAAGACCTTCCTCCGACCGGGTGTACTTGCTCAGTTTGAACACACTCAGCTCCTCTTCCGATGTCAGTAGTACAAAGACCAGGGTGGCCCACTGGGAAGGCGTGAGTTTGGTTTGGTTGAGACTGTCCAATCGGAGGTAGAGCTGGATCTCCTCCACGAGAGAGTGGTCGTTTAGCTCATTGAGACAGTGGAAGAGGTTGAGGCATCTGTCAGGGGACGGACTTTCCCTGATTTTCCCCTTTATGTGTTTAATGACCTCCGTTCTTGTTCTTTGGTGTGTTGTGCCACCTGTCATCAAAGGCTTCAAAAGACTCTGATTTGATTCCATGGACAGGCCAAGGAGGAAGCGAAGAAAGATGTCAAAATGTCCATTTTCGCACCGCAAAGCCTTTTCCACCGCTTCTTTGTAGAGGATAAGCTCTGACGGCTTTCTGAAGGAGAAAAGTCTGGAAGCAGACGACTTTTTGACTAAAACGTTATTGTCCTCATTGTGGAAGGTGAGGTACACGTACAGCGCGGCAAAGAACTCCTGGACGCTCAGGTGCACAAAGCAGAACATCTTCTGCTCACACAGTGTCAGCTCCTCGCTGAAGATCTGCGTGTAGACTCCCGAGAAATTGGACGCCTGCTCGACCTTTATACCGTTCAGGATGAGGTCGCTCTCGTAGAAGATCAGGTGACCCTTCTCGAGCTCCCTGAAGGCCAGTTTACCCAGCGCGATGAGGTTATCTCTCACGCACTCTGCGCTGGAGTCTTTCCTGCCCGGGAGCTTCTTCTTCATGTCCTCCGCGTACAAGAATAAAAAGTGTATGTACATTTGAGTGAGGGTCTTTGGTGTCTCTTTACCGTCTGCCGTGGACAACTTCCTCTCAAGAACACTCGCCGCCATCCAGCAGAAGATCGGTATGTGGCACATGATGTGAAGGCTCCTGTAGGATTTCACATGCGCGACCACCCTGTTTGCTAAGCTCTGGTCGCTGATTTTCCTCCTGAAGTACTCGTCTTTCTGGAGGTTGTTGAATCCTCGCACTTCTGTTACCAGATCAACAAATTCCAGAGGGATCTTATTGGAAGCTATCGGGCGAGACGTTATCCAAACAAGAGCAGACGGAAGCAGGCTTCCCCTGATGAGGTTGATTATAAGGATCGCGATGGTGGTCGTTTGCGTCACATCGGACACTATTTCACTCCTGTAGAAGTCCAAGGACAGCCGGCTCTCGTCCAGCCCATCCAGGATGAAGAGCATTTCGTTTTTAACATGTGTGAAAATCCCTGTGTTTCTCGTGTCGGGGTAAAAGACACTAAGGAGCTCCACCAGACTGTAGGGTTTCTTCCTCATCAGATTCAACTCACGGAAAGAGAGAGGAAACACAAACGCCAGGTTGGTGTTTGCCTGCCCTTCGGCCCAGTCCAGAGTGAGTTTATTGGTGGACACGGTTTTTCCGATGCCAGCGACTCCCCTTGTGACCACAGTTCTTATGGGGGAGTCTCGTCCAGGTGGAGGATCGAAGAGGTGATTGCAGTGGATGGATTTCTCGTGGGCCTCAGGTATCCTGGAGGCCGTCTCGATCTGTCTCACCTCGTGCTCTTTGTTGACCTCCCCAATTCCTCCCTCAGTGATGTAGAGCTCTGTGTAGATCTTATTGAGAGCTATCTTGGTCGCTTCTTTTGTCATCCCCTCGGACACGTGGCTGAACTTCCTCTTCAGAGTGGCTTTCAGTTTTTCTTGACATTGAGCAATCTTATCATCTGGAAGAGCAAATGCATTCACATGTTATTCTGTATTTTTCTTATTTCAAAGACTCAGAAAAATGAAACAAGTCATTACTCACAGCTGTCGACAATGTCCTGGTTCAACGCTTCTTTTGATGAAACAATTGGCTCTGCGGAGGAAGTTAAAAGATCAGCAGAGCCCAAAACCCTGGAATCATATACCCTCACATCTTATATATCTACCATGGCTATTTGAGATGATGGTTATGTTGTCAACGATACAACCAATGAAGGAGGGAGCGACCACCTTGCCTCCACTCTGAGCGGTGTAGCTGGGCTGGAAATGATCAACCTTGGCCTGAATAGAGGGAAGTGTCTCTGAGAGAAACCACAAAGTTTCAGCAGCTGGTCACAAAAAATACATTGCAGCAAAACCTATCCATTAAAGTTAGATTATAAGATGGTACTGTTGTATTTTTAAGTTAGCAATCAACAAATACTTAATTCATGGTCTTGGAACTGAACTCTTCCTTTTACTCACGACTAAAAACGTCTTATTCTTCATTTCACATCCTTACCTCGAGGAACGGTGTCTGTTTCATCAGAAAAACTCTTTTTCTCCATTTTATTCTCATCTCCCCCCTTGTAGCTCAGGGGATTTCTGTTGGTTGATATTTTTTTTGTCTTGGTCTTGAGTTGTAGACGTAAATTTCCTTTGATTTACTTCCAGTGGATCAAATTACATTATTTCAGATGCAGAATGACAATGTTCAGTCATGGCTTTTCGTCTAAAATCCAATAGATTCAAAGCTGAATGAAATGCTTACCTGCTAGTTTGCCATCTGATTCACACACTGGCAGCGCAGTGTTATTCGTGCACATGTTCTTTTTTTCTTGCTTCCTTCCTGGGTGAAAATGAAAACAGGAAACTGGTGTTTCTTGTCTGTGGAATAAGTGTCTTTCAATAAACCGCAGCTGTTCAACAGTTTCATTTACTATAAAATTTGACTTTAATAAAAACTGTTGCAATGGGATTTTAGCTTTTTCGGAAATTCCAAGAAAGATTTGGCATAAAAAAAGAAAATCTGTATTTCATCATGTAAATGTTTATTTTACGGTAGTTTATCTCAACAACCATGGCTTAGAGATAATTGAAGTGACCTATAAAAATACAAATGTCCATGTGAAAAGTGTTTCAAAACAAAAAAGAAACTAATAACAAAGAAGACTGAAATCTCACATTAGCAGCCTTCAGATATGTATGAATTTGACCTTCCCTGACTTGTTAATAATCTGTATGAATGAGGCTTCAGCCCCTTCCATATGTCTTTTAAAGTGTCAGAGAGCGAGAAAGGTTCCGTGCTGATCTCCTGCTCTTCTGGTGCTGCAATTCTGGTTGCATGTAGAATGAAGAGTTGAAGCTTACCAAACCTTTCAAGATATACTTGTAACTGTTGACAAACCCTTATGTTCTCCACCGATGAATCATAAAAAGGTTTGACCTTTTTCAACACATTGCCGCTTCTCTCTGAAGGTCCCAGAAGGCGTCTGACATCTTACAAGAATAACAGTCTATTTGGTTAAAGGAAAACGTGAAGACTACATCCAACATGTGATTCAATCAGCGATGCTATTATGAAATCATAAGAGTCTACTCCCCTACTGCAGTCTAGAAACATATCCAGGCTCATTGTTGTCATCATTAAACAAACAAATGCATTGGTGAATACAGATTTATAGTAAAGTTAATGGTAAATGGTCTGGAGCTAGACTATCACAGAGGCCCCGTGCTACATAATCAGACTAGAGACAAAGCATCCGAGTTTACTAGGTTGCACCATCACAAGATCATGACTTGAATGAGTAGTTACTGCTTGGTCCACTCCACCCGGCACCTTATGGACTCCACAGCACAAAACGCAGCAAATCATTTCAGCAGTGCAGTGATGAACTGCTTTCTTTCTGTTTCTACATGCTGCATCTTAGCCTGTTGAACAGATGGTGGAAGCAAAGTCCTAGTTGTGGTGTTTTCAATCTTCTGTGAACAGTACATGCTGTGACTTACGAGTTTATTTAGTATGTAATATTTAGGCCAATATTTGTTTGGCCTAAAGCGGTTTTATAGGGTTTTTGGGAACTGTCCAAAATAGCGGTATATTTGTATTAGTGTATGTATACAGCAACTGTTGTATTGAAAATTTAAAGGATGAATTCAGTTTTTCAAGTCTGTTTTCTAGAATGTTAAACCCGTGTTTTGTTTTGTTTTCAACCTTACCTACTGTTACCAAAAAAACTCTTCACTACTAAAAACTAACTCGTTCGATTCACTTGTCCAACTCAGACTCATATTTATCCTCATATTTATATAGTAGAATACATGTTTGACCGAACAAGGACAGCAGATCCCAACGGGGCTATTTAAACTAATAAAAGCTGGTATTTTCCATTTGCCACTCTCTTTTGTTTTTTGGGAGACATCCAACATTTTCACATATATTTAGCTATTAAAAGCTGCTCCTTTCTTTTTACAGCCTTGTGAAGGTGTTTTACAAACAATGACTGAAAATAGCTTCACTTTTTCTGGTCTTGCTTGCTTTTGACCAGTGGTAGAGGCCTTGATATGTCATGAAGATGTCTGATGTTAATATGCAGCATTGCGACTTAATAAGGTGAAGTTAGGATGCTAAGTTACTGTAATTTCAGTGCAAAATAACATTTACCTGTAACAAGGTCTAAAAGGAGACTCTTTGAACGAGCACTGTGGCACTATATTAGCACTTATGATGGCACTTATTTTAAGCACTTTGTAGTTTGGCTTTCTTGAAGGAATTGTACTTTCTTGTTGTTCTGTATACTCATGGTTGAAAGTAACCTTTTCTTAATGGCTTTGGATAAATGCAAAATGTATTTTTGTTTTGTTTTGCGTGTCTTTTCTTTGTTACAAATGGGCCACTGCTGAATTCCTCTCACGCATGCCTATGTTGCATTAAGACAATAAATTATCCTAAATTCATTGAATCCTCAAATCCTTGAACCCTTGAGTCAGAAAAACACGACTTGACTACATGCAACCTCTGGTCTTTGCTGTGATGCTCAGAGATCCCGTTATTTATTGAGCTGACTGTGCAGCAACGTCCTTCTCAACCGGACAGACACACACACCAACGGCGAGGCGCTCTCCAACACGACTGCGACCGTCGACAACTGAGCCTGTTTGAGGTCAGCAGCTTCTTGCTCCGGGGCGCCACGACGCCGTCTTTTGAAGGAGGAAAAGGCGCTACTCATTCACTCCTCCCCCCCCCTCTTTCCCAGTCAGATTATCTCTCCAAAGCAGTGCAGAACAGGAGTGTCATGACTCAGCTCTTGGCCCCGTCCACTCTCTCAGTTGTGATGATGTAACAGATGGCATATTCACCCTCATTAGTGGCAACAGAGGCAAAGTCTAGGCAATGCCTAAATGTATCACAGCCACTGGAGCTCTGATCGCACAATTCGTCTATTCTGGATTCAGGCAGAGCTTTGGTTAGCCGTGGGAGTCCATTTCTGAAGTCACCAACAGAAATGTGATGATTTAGCCCTGCGGATCATACTACGGAACTGTGTTAGATCCAAGAAAGCATGACGTAAGCAGAATTCCTGAATGGGTATAAGGCTCTATGCTTCAAACGGCCCCGTGCATAAAGAAAAGGGAGTTGAAGATGGATGGAAAACATGCACAATGCACAAGATGTCTCCATTTATGCCCCACGCAGTTTAGAAATATTGCTGAAAAAGTCACTCTGCAGCCTCCCAGAGAAGCATTTTCTCTGATCTTGTGTGCATTCACATGGCAAGGTGCGAGAGCGTCAATGGCTTCCTGGCGTTGTCAAAAGTGCAGAGTCTTTTTTTTAGTGCAGCGTTTGGATGAGAACACAAAGTGACGTCAACTGGCCACAGCTGTCATTGTCATGTGACCTTTTCCAGAGCAAAATGAAGTGGGAAGTTTGACATAAAGGAGGCTGGACATCTTTCCCATGTCATGGTAAAGTCAGAGTCAGCTGGTAACACACACATGATGAGCACAGTGGAGAATGGGCCTGCTGCAGATGAGAACGGCAAGAGGTCTGCCTGCAATAATACTACAATAATAACACCACAATATGGAAAGCGGCACAGACTCTTTCTTTCCCTCGCCCAGTGCCAATTTCTTCTTGCATGTCCCACTTTCTCTTCTTTCGGCCTCCCGTGCTCTCACTCCTCTTCCCTCCTCTGCTCCTCTGTCTCTCATCAGGCAGGCCAGGCATGGTGTGTGGTTGGTGTGAGATAACAAAGGCTGAGGGGTTCATCGTTATATAACTTCTGTGGAGGCTGAGGAGGTGGAGGATGAGGAGGAGAGGCGGCAGGGTTAGCAAGTAGGAAAAGGAGGGCAGGAGAGGGCCAGTAGCCTACGTTGCAGTGCTCATCTGTCTTCCACACAACACACACAAACCCACACACGCCGTCCTCCATGTCCTGCTCTTCATTGCGTATTAAGCAGGCTGCACTTGCAGATATTGCCTCACAGTATTTAAACTTTTTTGAGCTTTTCTGTTCCCACGCATATAGAGATATTGGAGTGAAATCCTAAAACGTTTCTCTTTTTCTCTCTCACAGTGTTTATGTGGTGTTTGCCTTCCTACAGCTCAGCCAGAGTGCAGAGCAGGCTGTAGCACACATACAGTTACGCACACACACACTCGCACACACTCACAGGGCCTCTCAAGCTCTACGCCTACCTCAAGGCCCACCCGCCTGTCCTCTGATGGCCTCCCACTCATGCCACATTAAACATTTAGTGAGCCACTCTGGATCTGTGTGACACTATCTTTTAGCACCGCCAAGCTGACAGCCCTTCACACGGGGGAAATGAACGTAAGCGCACACATGTTGGTGGAAACCTGACGCAGCCGTCCCTCTGTTCACTGCCTTCATCCGTTGCTCTCTTATGCACATTCACGAACGCGGAGGCGAAACAAGTGGATCACAAAGGCCCTCTGTGTTCGGAACAAGATCCGCATTAATCAATATTGATCCCCGGAGAGAGTGTTTGTCTGTGCATGTGCATGCACTTATGCAATTTGTGTGTGTCATAGTTTGCCTCTGCTGCAGTGAGGTGTGACCCAGGGTAGGGTGTATCAACCAGTGCAGTAAAACGCTGTCTGCAATTATTTGAGGATATGAGGAGGAACAGGGGACCAGACGTCAACGCTGTTTGTTCATTTCAGTCAGTCACGTGCAGCTTTGCGATATTCATCAACAGCGTATCTCTAAAATGACGATCCAGTGCATCGTAAATATGTTTAGTCTCAACAATTTGTGTGACTTCATTGCACTGGAGGCCCCAGTCTCATGCTGCACGAGTCTAATCTCGCGAGGATTCCTCCCTTGACTCACACACACACACACACACACACACACCATCAGCACTCCTCCTCTCCCCAGCCCCTCCCTTTCCGTCCCCCCGCTCGCCTCTATCCTCTTCAGCCTCGCCTGCCTGTTAGATCGGTACTCCAGTGTTGGAGGCTAGGCTACCCTCCTCCCAGGACCACGTACGAGAGCCAGCCGCCGTCGTACCCCAAGGCTCGGGCTCCCCAATCACGGATTCAACCATGGCAGTCCCCGCTACCTCCACCCGGTTTACCGACGAGTACCAGCTGTACGAGGAGCTCGGGAAGTAAGCAGCGTTACGGTGTACATCGTGTGTGTCGGTCCGTCTGTGTGTGTGTGTGTGTGTGTGAGTGTTGTCGCCCACCCCCGCAACCTCGCCTCGTATTATATCAGCTAGCCGGCGATAGCCGGCCGACGTGGCTGAAACCTCAGTGGCGTTGTGCGGCTGGATGCTGGTCAGCGGCTGATCACCCGGAGCCGCCGTTGCTGTCGTGGTGCAGTCGGGCCAAGTAGCCGTTGCTCTCGGCTAAGCTAGCTGCAGTGCTAGCCGACCAGCTACCACGCTGACGCCGATGAACTAGCCCAGTTAGCCCCGCTAGCGCTGCGTCTTTTTTAGTCTCTTTTAACGGTCTTGGCACGAGAGGCCGTGCGCACGGGTGGACGTATTACCCCCCCCCCCCCCCCCCCCCCCCCCCCCACCCTTTCCGTGTTAACTAGCCGATTGTTTTCCCCAAATGTCGAAAAACCGGCCAGACGGGGGGAGGGAGGACGCCGGAGACGTGTAGCCCGGTGACATTTCACCGGCCCCCGGGAGTCTTGACAGCTCCGCGCCGGCTCGACCGACCGGGAGGCTGCTCGCTGGCTGACTAGGCCGACCACCGTTTTACTATTTCTTTATATATTCATTCATTTTGTAAGCAGGTGCAGATAGTTGTGTGTTTGTAACGTGTTAACAACGCTGCGGGGAAGTTATTCGTTGCAGGCTGCGTTACGTTTGCACAGTAACGAGTTATCGATAAGCGCATTGGCGTCGTGGGGTCTTTTCCCCCCTTTTTATAAACTGAGGTGATCGTGACGCACGCGCTGTCATAACCTACAATTTGACGTCTGCATTGTAAGAGGCGGGTGACGTATTTTCTCGGTATTTTGACGATGGCAAAAAAAGAGAACCGGCCCACTGTTTCATCAGCATCGGTTGTTCGGGCAGCAGGGCGACACTGCCCCTATAAAGATACACCAGCCTTCATTTCCGGCTGCCATTTCCACTCTGTGCCTAATAATTGAGTAATCGATGGCACTGATTGGGCTGACACACACACACACACCTACACATCCTGCAGAGTGGGTCTTCTTCTGCAGACTGACCGCTCGGGCCTTTCTGCAGTTTGTTAATGCGTTTTGCTCCGTCATAGGTTATTAACGTCAAGGCACTGCCTTGTACCTCATGCCACCTCTCATTTACTGGTAAATAATTGAAATCTCGAGCAGAGTGCAGTTAAAGTAGCAGCCCTCCATTTATCATCCAGAGGAGTGCGAGGAGGCCCTTGCTTCCCTCAAGGAAGAACTGCGTAGGGCCACATGCTGCAGGTGGCACAGTGATGCGACGCGTCATGATGGCTCTGTGACGTTCAATGATCGCCGCAGGCAGCTTGCAGGTGAAAAATATGGAGCATTCATTTAGGTCAATGTGGGACTCCTAAGAGAAGGAGCCGTGGTACACTTCTGCTGGAGCACATAAATAACAGTGTTGTTACCTGATGAAAGTATTAAATATTACCCATTGTTGTGCGCCGCACATCTGTTGTGTTGGCTGTTGCAAATTGAATTTCCTGTGGCGCTGTAGGTTTATATTGTGTCCCGCGCCTGTCCAAGATTAGCAGAAGTACTTTTCCATTCATTTATAATTCCAAGAACCTGATCTGATATCAGCACTCCTGCTTGAGCTCTTCAGATCGATGCCGAATTACTTGACTGTTGCTCACCTTTTATGCTCCACACACTGTGTGTGTGTGTGTGTGCGCGCGCACAGATGTCACATGTTATGTGAGGGAGAGCATGTGAAATGGAACTGACTTTTGGCTGTTTATGTTCCTTCTTCCTAGGGGAGCTTTTTCCGTGGTGCGTAGGTGTGTAAAGAAGTCATCAGGACAGGAATACGCCGCGAAGATCATCAACACTAAGAAGCTGTCCGCGAGAGGTACGGTAACACCATGCGCACTCACAGCCTCTCCGAAATGTGCACGTTTGCCTTATTTGTCGTGGATACCGGAAAGTCGGGCTGTATGGCGTATGCCATTTTCATATTGTGATGGCTGCCATTACTGGTATAAAACAAAGTCTCTGTTAAATAAAACTGAGTTTCTCGATGAAACCACAAGCCTAAATGTCTTTTTGTGATTACTGCAGTGAAATTGGAAAAGCTCTTCATTCTATTGATGTAGGGAGCGCTGACCTCTGTCAGAAAACTCTGCGATGTGGCAATAAAAATATGGCGCTCTTTAAGGATAGGCAAGTAATGTAGGGAAAAAAACTGATGCTACCGTTTGAAGGAAGTCTTTGCTATTGGTCTAAATATCCGAGGCACTCAACAAGTTTTCATCAGGGTGAGTCTAATGAAATCAGGGGTTGAGATATGATAACTCATGAGGTTGTCACATGACATGAGTGCTGCCCACTCAAACAATTATCAGACATGCCTGGGAAAAAATAAAGGCAGACCTGTGTGTGTGTGTGTGTGTGTGTGTGTTATCACAAATTAAAGTCATTTACTGTAAACATCCAAATAAGATAACAGTATCATCTGTGATGTGAACTGTAACCCTAACTCACATACAATGGCCTCCTTCTTGATGCGTTGCATCATGCAGATCATTAAATGTAACTTTGCCTGCCGTGGCTTACCAGAGTGATTAAAGTGATAACTAATCTCTACTGATCCACGCCTTTCATCTCCCTGTCTGCTCTGTGGTCACATGGCCCAGCCTTATTGGAAGAGTATGCACATTAACCATATTTCAATCGCAAAGGGAGGCTTTCCTTCAGTCATTGTCTGTGGCGAGTTCTTATCTGCAACCTTTTTGATGGTTTAATGACCCTCTTTATAAACACTGTATTGAGTAACCCTCAATTGCTCCTCTGTGGTATCATTAGACAACCGCTGTACAATGAATTGATCCGAATTTCAGAGACGCGCTCCTTGGAAAGGGCACATAGACTGAAATGAAATGAAACGATACGAACTGACAGGATTTGAAGGATGTTTCTCGTCTGATATCTTGTTAATAATTGGTGTGTTCGCCTGCTCCACAGTCAACTCCTGGATTTTATTTGTTGCGTTGGCTGCTGCGCCTGCAATAGATCCACACCCACGTGCACAGGCCCGGTGCGGCGTACCGTGTTGTAATGATGACGTGAGCTCATGGCCGTGTGTCAGAGCCTCCCCTGACCCTCAGACCGAGACACTTAATTGCGTTCTCCTTTAGTGCATCGGACAAATTAGACCTGCACTCCTGCCTGACATCCCCCCCCCCCCGCCCCCCCCCCCCCACACACACACACACACACACACACACCGGGCTCCCTTTGTTCTCCTTTCCTTCTCACTCACTCACAGACGTGTAAACACACATTGCCTTTCTCTTGTCTCTGCAATGGGGGATTGGTTTGTATCAAGGCTAATCCACTTATGCTAAATGTATCTCATCAACCACTAAGAGCCCACAGATTCCATAGGCCCCTCCCTGTTAGCACTGATCTTGTCTGTGTCTGATGGTATTTGTGTGTGAGAAAGAGGAGCAGGAAGTAACACCAGTAGAGCATGTCTGTATGTGACGCATCTGTGAGTGTGATGTAATGCCACTATTGTTCTATCCCTGCCTTCTGGTGTCCACACAGAGCAGCTACTGGTTTAATGTCCCACCCAGGGAAAGTAAAGGCTCAGCAGAAAACTGTACAGGCAGTACAGCGTAGGCTTGTGGGTGGGTGGGTGTTTGCCAGAGAAGAAAGCTGGCCTGGAAAGGAGTATTTTTTTAATTTTATTTTTTAAAACAACACAGTCCTACAAGGAGATCTGCGACATTGCACACCCGGGAATGAGACGGAACGATTGGGTTAACGAAGGAGGAAAAAACCCACTTGCGGTAGGCCGCACGGCTGACGCAACTTGCACCTACACAAAGCACAGCGTGCACGCGCACACAGCCAGTGCGTGAGCGGGCAGCTTGCCTGCTAGGATTTGGGTGTGGTTTTTTTTAGCTTGATGGGGCGAGTGTGACCTCACGCGTGGCCTGGTGGGTAAGTCTCTCAAAGCTCTGGTAAACACTGCAGTAATCTGAGAAGTGTGGGGGGGGGGGGGGGGGGGGGGGGGGGGGGGGGGGAAGAGAAGGATGTCAGGGATGGATGTAGGCTGTGGGACAGTCGTGCCTACAGGCAGTTGGGGGTGGATGCGAGTGGGTGGCAGGGTGCACAACGCACCCAGAGAATCAAGGGTCTTCAATGCAAAACCCGTCCGTGGTGCATGTTCTTTAGAAAGGAATGAGTGCAATTAATTCAAATGCACCAAAGAGCGACATCCTGCCCAAAAACACAACATGAAACACCTAATTTAAGAAAATGAGACTAAAGGATAATGGAGGTATATTAAGTGCAAATTGAAATCGCTAAAAAAAGATATCTAGAAGTGGGGGGGGGTGTTAGACATGTTAAACGGACTCCCATTTTAATGCACTTCCCCAAAACATTTCCCCCCTCAATGTGCTGATGTCTCAGCAGAATTATCTGCTGCTATTACTGAATGCTCATTATCCCACGTTTCCACCTCTGGTACCATTGGTTCCCGTAGCAAAGGTCTCATTATTAATGGCAAACCTTTTTGAGAGTCAACTGGTTATTTTTCTCCAATAAACGCATCTTTTCTGCTTTTCCACAACGGAGTAGACCAGACGAGTCCAGTGTGAACGCAGCGTAGCTTCTGTTAGCCGCAGTGGGCAGTAAACGCAGCACGCCGTCCGGCGGAGGGAGGGGAACCAGACGTTTAGGTGGATTAACAGTGATATCCACCACACAGGGCCGTTAGCCCCCCCCCCCGCAGGATGAGAATCCAGCAAATGTCATGTTTTATAAGTATTGGGTGGTTGATAGTGATGCATGAAAGTATGAGCCCTTTTACTATCATTAAATCAACATTTACAGAGAAATTAACTGCTCCTTGCTGCTCTTGCTTCCTTGTCGACTGCAAGTGGCTCACGCACACACACAGACACACAAAATGTGGGTTTGGAACAAAGCGAAACAGTGATTATCAGGCACAGAGCGAACTGATAAGCCATTGATACGAAAGCCAAGGTTTCAGCTGATCGTGTGGTAGTGACCATAATGGCAGTTGCTTGTGCATTGTAGAGGCAGATGGATAATCTATAATATCTTACTATCACAAAGGTGTGTGGGCGACGACACCAGTCACCTATATTTGTGATGAAGCTAGATGAAGTGCTGTTTGGTTCTGTCAGTATTTCCCAGTCTGGCTGCAAACGGGTCAACAGGCTGAACCGGATTCTCGCCTTCAATCAGGTTAAAGTGTGGCAGACAGAGGCGTGCGTGTCAGGCCTTTTCCGTCCTTCCCAACCGACGTGGCTGAAGATGGCTGTGGGCCCGCCCCGTGGCAAAGCAGATGGCCAATTAGAGAGCAGCAGGAAGTGTCAGTAATTACCCTCCAGCGCTCTTTCCTGTCTTCTACCATACACACACTCGCACCAACAAATAAGAAGGTTGAATGAATTAGTGAGTGCTGCAGTGACACTGCACCAAGGTAGATGGCTGCACACACACACACCCCCCCCCTCTTTGAGCCGGTCCATGTGATACTCCCACCTTCTCTCAGTCCTGCGTCATCAGTGTGATGGAGGTGGATAGGAGGAGGTTGTCGTCCCTCCCTTACTTGCTGGCTTTCTATCGGATGAATGAAATGTGCACTGGAGCAGGAAGTGGGGCAGAGAGTCGCACACCGTGTCAGACGGCATAAAAACGCAGCTTTTCAAAAGCTTTTTAAGTCGCCCACAAGTTGGAGGGAAGTCAGGGCAGAGGGGGATGCAGCTTCTTTAAAATGGTATAACCTGCTTTTATTGTATCACACGTGTAGGTCGAGCGTTGCGGTCGGAACAGTCGGTCACGTCGACGGGGATCACTCAGCATGTGAATCTTATCGCAGGCTGTTGCTGCACTGGAGGAAATGAATGCAAATCTTTGAGCGGCTGCCTCTGTGCGGCGTAATCGCTACGGAGCTGTGGGGCTCAGTCGGCCTCACTGCAGTGGTCACACACACACACACACACACACTCTCTGAGTCATACTGGATCGTCACTACAGCTTTCACAATTCACCTCTGACCTCAGCTCCCAAAGATTTGACTGAAGTGTGTGTGTGTGTGTGTGTGTGTGTGTGTGTGTACACGCTGCCACGGGATTCAGTAGAATCCTCAAACAAGGATGTAGGGTTAGGCGGGAGGTGTGTACCGTTCTTGCTCGCTCTCTCTCACAGCAGAAATGCAAACATTTCAACACTGGAGTGTTGTGTAACTGGGCTTCACACTAACCCCCTTTTCTCTCTCTCGCACTCAAACACACACACATGTGCAGCAGCACTCGTAGTGATTGCTTCACACAGCCTTGTTAATTTCTGCCAACGTTTTAATAGCCTTTAATAACCTGTGGAGCTTGTCCTGAAAGCGCCTGGTGACTGTTCCCGTCACTTGCGTGTCACACGTACATGAGACCCATCTCCTGTTTTTAAGTCCCTTCACTGGAGGATGCTTTTTGTTACGCTTGTGACTGTCTGCCGGCCCCATTAAGAGGCAAATCCTACTGTATAGCCTCTTTCTAAATGGGGTATCTTGGTTTGGCAGGTTAAGACCTGTATGTAGAATCACAATGTCCTTGTTTCCATTCAGGAGCTTTATTTTGTTAAGCACCACAACTAACTTCACCATTTAAAGGGCCGCTTCTGAACACGGTGGTCGGAGCGCAGCGTGCAAAGGAGTCGATCTAACTCGTCTGCTTTCTCCTCCTCAGACCACCAGAAGCTGGAGAGGGAGGCTCGCATCTGTCGCCTGCTGAAGCACCCCAACATCGGTGAGTGTGATGGGTCACATGCACATGAGTGTACGGTGACGCTGTGCTCATTTGATTTCTGTAGCGGAGAGTTTCTCCAAATATTGTGATTGATCTTCCAAAGAAGGAAAAAAAACACTTCTAGTACGTTGAAGATTTACATATTCTGCTTTCTTTTCTAAATATCCTATTAACTCACACGTCCTATTGTGAACCTTTAATCCTGGCAGTGACGAACCCACACATGCAAGCGGACTGATGGATTTCCGCTTTTCTCTTAGTAGATAATTGCTTTGCGGCTGCTTTTATAAGTTAAGTGCTCGAAACAGAAAAAGACGTAAGCTGCGTGATTAATTTTTGTCCGACATGGAGGATGAAAAGGGGAAAATGCTTGGAAACTTGATTCATAGAGTTTCACCTACGAGCTTGTTCGGGACTGACCACGTTCACCAGGACGTGCTGGAATGTGTTCGGTTAAGCTCAGAGCCGATAAACGAGCAGCGATAGTCGCCGTGCTGCTTTGCATCGAGATGCCAGCGGCTCGGGGGGGGGGGGGCTGCTATCTGTGGTGGACATTTTATGGGTCTTGTGCAAATCAGTCGCGGCGTTGTCGTGGCGACAGACACAAAGGCCCTGCCTTTCTTGAAAGCGGTCGTAGGTCTTTGTCCTCTTGCTGACCACAGGCTGCTTCCTGTTTCATTGCTCTGGAATATATTTGTACTGCAGCTACAATTTTGCAAAAAATGCTTCGTGCATCTTCAATTGAGATGTGTTAAAGGGGAGATGAAATCAATGACACCTTTCTCATTACTCTCCTCTGCGTGTCCTAGTTTTCTGTGCCCTCCCCCCTCCCCCCTCGCCCCCATTCGCCCCTCGCCTACTTTTCCTGCTCTCTCTCTCTTGCCCTTTCTCCTCATTTGACACATTCTGGCATTGTCTGCGTTCAAACTTTGGAGAAAAGAGGGCACGGAAAAAAAGACAGATGGAGGGACGAAAGCAGGAGGAGATGGAGACAGATGGAGGGAGAGCGAGAAGATGGGAGGAGGAGGAGGAAAGAGTGGTTGCTCTGGTTTCTTGCTGCGGGGCCATCCTACTTCATCTTATTATACAACTGCTATTCATTTTACGTAACGATTACTGCGGCTCGCCGTCACCAAACCCAAGTCGCAGCTCAGGCCTAATGCCCAATACCGCTTATAATACTACTAACTACTACTGCTATAATACTTAATACCGCTCACTTATCTCCATCGGTGAGCAAGAACAGTTTCTGGTAACACGCACTTTGTTTTCATTTGATTCGGCTTCTTTCTTTCTCATCCAGACACAACGTTTCGTACGCGGCTCTAAATCGATGCCCACATCTGCAAATGTATATTCAGGGTCAGAGTTTTCTGCTCTTTGGTGGATATTTGCCTGTTAGGAGATTAGAGTTTAAATGAAAAGAATGGGGAGCTAATCATTACATTACATGTCATTTATCCTTTTCCTTTAGCCCTAAAAGTGTCCTGTGAAGTGAGGTCAAAAAGTCTGTTTCTCTCATCAAATTCACAAACCTGATGTTTCCTCCTCAGCGACTGTAGAGAGGAAATGAACAGCTGGCAGTGAGCTTTTTGTTGAGTTCTCAGTAGTAACCATAGAACATGTTATTTACCTCTCCATCGCACACTTGACTTCAGCTCGTCCACTTCACGCTTCCATTTTCATTTGAGCATTTGGTCAAAGCCACAGTTTATGGGGAAGTTTAAGAGGGCGAGTTAAAAGGACAATTGATGTCCCAGCTGATTGATGGTTCTTTTGTTTAGTCATTGTGCCCTGGGATATCACACAACATTTGAATAAGCTGTCTACAATGTTGTTCCGTAGACATGTTCAGCGGGACAGACGTTGTCTTTGACTTCTACTGGAACGAGGTCCAAATGAGGCAGTGACGGTCAAAACAAAAGTACCGCTCAATTGGAGAAGCTCCTTGCGAGATACGTACAACGAGACTGAGCTTCTTGAGTTTCTGGCCCACCAAATAGTGACCTTGTGTCTGGAAGATGTTGTGATTGTGACCAGAGTCTGCAGGGCTTAAGTCCTTGGAAGCACAAAGAGGTGGACGACAGCATCTTCCTGCACGCGGCTGAGCAACCAGTCCGTATCGCTGGAGGCCTGTGACACCGACGTACTGGTTTCAGTCGCTGTTTTGAGACTCTGTGGATTGAATTAGTCAAGTGAAGTCCACAGCGAAGCATATCGGTCACCATTTCCTTTCACACCTTCGCTGGCTGTGATGTTGAGCGGATTGACCGACGGGGTCAACCCACCGAGACTATATGCCTCAGTCATGGATTGATCAGAGGGCACTGATCAACACTATTTGTGTAATTCATTACCTTTTACCGCAATTTAGACTAAGTGCAGATTTTTAAAAAAAATTAAAAGTCTTAAAGAGAATTTCGAGCAAATTTGAATGTTTCACTAATCTGCTGAGCTTAATTTAATTTAGGGGTGCTAACACTGGACGGTGTCCCCCCACCCAGCAACATCATATGTCATATGCTAAATACTAAATAACTAAATACTGGTCGGAGACTGAAACTGTCATGGAGGGTTGTTTCAATGATCCCAGTGTGAGGGGGGGGGGGGGTTTAAGTTGATTAACTCACCAGATGTGAGGGAGGGGAGGTTACGTCACCCAGTTGACATTCCTTTCTCCAGCTCTGCCTTTGGTCCACCTCCCTCCAAATAGTTTAGCATTTTAGTTAAAGCCTCAGTTCTTGGAATGGTTGATCAGCTGAGACATTATTACAGATTTCTTACACACCTTTATACCTCTGGCCCCCTCTCTTGCAGTGAGACTCCACGACAGCATTTCAGAGGAAGGCTTTCATTACCTCGTCTTTGACCTGTGAGTGTATTCTGAACACACACACACACACACACAGCGTGACATTTCATCCATGCGAGAGGCTGGGTCATGAATGCTAACAGACTTCTTTCTGTCTGTCTCTTCTCCTTTTTCCTTTTCTTTCTTCTTCCTTCCTCTGTCTCTCGTTCCCAGGGTGACGGGGGGAGAGCTTTTTGAAGACATTGTAGCCAGGGAGTACTACAGTGAGGCCGATGCCAGGTAAGGAGCTTCTTATGCACGGCTGCTCTGAACATAACGCACACATGCGCTCTGCTTCGTAATATTATTCATGATGTCATACTTGGTTTGCTTGTATTCTTGTCATAAAAATGCATCCTTGTCAAGTGCAAAAATAAACTTGTCTACCTTTTGCCACATGTGTTGCTCTCCTTCCTGCCTCCACAATGAAACGATACACAAACAATATACAATTTATTCATTCCTTACATTTATCAGATATTTTTTCCAAAAAAGCTTTTTCTTTCTTTTGAAAGACATTTTGTTGCGTTCTACTTTTTATTTTATGAATTGAATATTCTTTGGCTGTTGTTTGGACAACAGAAGCCATTTTATGTTTCACTTTTGTGGAATAATATCTTTTTACGCAATTGTTATTTACATTTTGACCCTTCCTCCCTCCCAAAGCTCCCCTCCCCGTTTCCCCATAGCTGTGTGTTCTGCAAGTTGCAAAGTCTCTTGTAGAAATGGGGTCTTTGTCCTTTTAATGCACACATGCAGAGGCCCTCGGACACACAAACCGCCATTAACAGCTGGGCCTGACCTTTCGACCCATTAACTTTTGCCCTCGACCCGGGATGAACACGAGCCTCAAATAGCGGCATCGTGCGGCCCGACGGACGGCATTAAGGTGGTCAGGTACAAGCTGATGAACGATTTAATCAGACCCCGCGTGAACCACGGATTACATCACAGTGTGAAATAAATATTACTGCTGATCGTTAGCTACCAATCAGTAAAAGATGTGACGGAGACATACGTGTCGCTGAACATCTGATTTATATGAAACGACTATGAACCACTACTAACTAATTAAAAGGTACTAGATGGTTTGGAGATCTGGATGAAGTAGCATCAACAGCAAAAACAACATGATCAAGGATCTCAAGTCCTAACAACAACCCTCTCAAGTCATTTTCTATTTTTTTGTGCTGATCGATCTGTGACCCTGACGTGATCCGATTCCCCACTAGTGCTCACCAGCCAGTATTTATGAATGATGGGATTAGTAGCAGCTCAATTGATGCCCCATTATTAAAATTGCTACTGGGACAGAAATGTATTGAACGTGTCATTTGGTATTGATTGAACTTCTCTGCCTGTTCATTTAGTTTTTGTTCTCACTCTACAGCCTTCATTTAAAAAGGTTCATTATAGCTCTTCTACCAAATAGTTTGAAGCTTTGTTTCTAAAGTTGACAAAAGTCTGCGTTTCTACTTTGTTGCAGATGAAGAATAGGCCGCACTCGTATAGTTGATCATTCTAGTTTTAGAATGGTGAACTGGTGATTGCGTAGAACTGTTGCCAACATTAATGATTTAAACATTTTACAAAATTGTGGAGTATTGTAAAGTCCAAATTTATTGAAAGCATGTTTTTCATTTAACATAATATGCTTGAATATATATTTGTTGGCGGTTAGCATTGAAAACGCAACATTTCTCTGTGGTCCTAACAACTTTACAGTATACGTATGTATATATATGTATATGCTCTGATGAGGTATAATCATTAAAATAAACTTTTTGAAGACATTCAAAGGACCGCTCTAAAAAAGGTTCATTTATTTGACACTCCTTCCCTTAACGGCCCTTTTAAAAAATATACAATTCTAGTTTTGTGTTATTTATCCATTAGTGAAAAAGAAATACTTTCTTTCCACTAATGTCATCACTTATCAAAAATCATGTTGGAGTTTTTATTTTTTTTGAGTAATGAAAACTATAACATCTAATAACTCGTCTTCCTCTGTTTGTTCCCCTTTTCTCTCCGTAGTCATTGCATAAGTCAGATCTTGGAGAGTGTCAATCATATCCACCAGCATGATATTGTGCACAGAGACCTCAAGGTGAGTGGCCACCCGTTGCCATGCCAACCACACACACGCACCTCTGCTCGTGGCCATGGCAACACACAGATGGCTCTTGGATGCTCCATCTCTCTCCGCATCTCTTATCTCTTCATTTCTGCTTCTCTTTTATGCCATCGACCCATTTTTCCCTCTAGCTGTTCTCAGATCTGTCAGATTGTCTGTCCGTGACCCGTGTTCTCTGTGCACGTGTGTGTTCTCTGTGCACGTGTGTGTTCTCTGTGCACGTGTGCTCTCTGTGCACGTGGGTTAGTGCTGCACACAGATTGCGAGTCAGGTGGAGGCGAGTGTCTCTCAAAAGATATGGACTCCGGCGGATGAGCACGTACACACACACACACACACACACACACACACACACACACACACACACACACACACACACACACACACACACACACACACACACACACACACACGTGTATGATGTGAGAGCAGGTGAAGGCATAGATGAACCTCGAGAGTTGCCAGGGCAACCCGCGTGACATCACACCCACCCGTGGAGCAGCGGGGGAGGGGCTTGTCACGTCCTAAATTGCTGATGCGCTCAGATGCCAAGAGTAGAGGAGGAGAGCATTGCTGCTACCTCCAGTTTCCTCCGTTACCATTTAAAGGAGGTGCTAAAAGGCCTCCTGTGTCGAACTGAACCTTTTTAACCAGAAACGGCGAAGGGGGAAACAAAAGGAAAAAATAGCTGCCTCCAGGGAGGTCTTGTACACGAGAGGGTTTCTGGACAATAACACGATTAACTTGAGCGCCACTGTTTGATTTGTTGGCCTTTTATCCTGAGTGGGATTTTTGCTGTGGCCATTTATGTCCCACTGCCCAAACAACGGCATTTAGAACGCTGCCACACACAACGCCTCTCGCTAAGTACACTTTCCATTTAGCATGCAGTCTGCAGCGCTGCCTAAATGACTCCCCGAGTGGTTTCCATGGCCACGAACACATGCCCGTATAAGGCGATGTGGCGATTCACAACCACTCGTCCTCTCTCTGCATCCTCCGTCTTTCCATCGCCTTCTAACACCTCCCCCCCACACGAGCTGTGTCGAATACATCAAATACACATATTTCTAAGAGCTTTGCTGGTGATGGCCCGTCACTACCCGTGTCTCACTGTCTTGATCCCTTGTCAAACATTCTGCTTCACCATGTGTGTGTGTGTGTGTGTGTGTGTGTGTGTGTGTCTCTCAGCCGGAGAACCTGTTGTTGGCCAGTAAGATGAAGGGAGCCGCAGTGAAGCTGGCAGACTTTGGCCTCGCTATCGAAGTGCAAGGAGACCAGCAGGCTTGGTTTGGTAAGACAACATAAACAGTGACACACACGCATCAAATGTGCCGTAATACTTCCTGATCCATTCATTTAGCCCCCGGTGGTTTTCATATGTTAGCGTGCCGTTCAGTTCGTGCAGCGGGTGTCGACGAACGTCCACTCGCCCGCTCGGAGCCCAGCGAATGTTCTCAGTGAGCATGTGACTTAAGAGGCTCGCGGTCAAGCTGATGTCCGGCCGTTGTGTTTTGGTGAGCAGCCGGCATTCGGCCGACTCTGCGGAACGGTTAGCGAGCACTCGCTTGGGACTCCACTCGTAATCTGATCCTGCGATCTGAACGTTAGCAGCAAAAGGCCTCAGTCAATGGTGTGCTGTGGTTTGTCTGGCAGGGTTTGCGGGCACCCCCGGCTACCTGTCCCCCGAAGTCCTGAGGAAGGACCCCTACGGCAAGCCGGTGGACATATGGGCTTGCGGTGAGTTTTGGGGAAAATGGACTCGTTGAATTGGGTTTGTTGTGTTGCAGTTATGCGACACGGCATCAAAGCAAACCCAAGAGTTACACAGAAGCCTGTTAGGAGGTACATTTATTCTTTAAAACGGGAATAGTTAATCAAATTGAACTGGAGCAGGTTAACTGTTGATACATTCACTATTTCTGTATTGTTACTCTTGTTGCATTTTAATATGAAGCCTATTGAGTTTTTTTGTTCTGAAATGTGCTAAAGGAATTGGTCATTTGATCTGTATCATGTACCATAATCTCTTTTCTCACTGTGTTCTGTCAGGTGTTATTCTCTATATCTTGTTAGTGGGATATCCTCCCTTCTGGGATGAAGATCAACACAAACTCTATCAGCAGATCAAAGCTGGGGCATATGATGTAAGTGTGTGTGTGTGTGTGTGTGTGTGTGTGTGTGTGTGTGTGTGTGTGTGTGTGTGTGTGTGTGTGTGTGTGTGTGTGTACTTTTGAAGGATGCATTGCAGGGTTTTGCTAAGCAGTTTTTGAATGAAGAATTGTGTCCAATTGAGTGCTGGTCCAGAGCTATTGATCCTATCAGGTCCTCCCTGACGCATTGCAGAGGAGTGTGTGAGGGAGGGGGGGAGGGAGGGAGACTTCCTCTGTCTCTGAATAATAAAGTCACATTTCTGTTTCCAGAGAGATTGGGGAGGTTTTACACATCCTACTTGTAGAGAATTTACTTAATTAAAAACATGGTTTAACATGGTCCTTCCAAAAACGATTGGTTCTTTTCTTCTCATATCTGCCTTATTTTGACAGCTTAACTTGAGACTTAATGGCCAGATGTTGTGGATTAGCTAAAAGTATGCAGCCTCTTACCCAGTGCTTCCCGAAAAGTGCTGTTGTTTCCAATCCCCGCTTCATTAGCTCCTCCGTTTCCCACCCCCGCGCCGTCTTTCTTCCTTTTCCCCAGTTCCCGTCACCTGAGTGGGACACGGTGACTCCAGAGGCAAAAAACCTGATCAACCAGATGTTGACCATTAACCCGGCCAAGAGAATCACTGCCGAACAGGCCCTCAAGCACCCATGGGTCTGCGTAAGTATCCCCAGTAAACACCTAAGCCACTGGTTAGGTAACTACTGTATTACTGTACTAATAACCCCCCCCCGCCCCCCCTCTGCAGCACCGTTCTACAGTGGCATCCATGATGCACAGGCAGGAAACTGTCGAGTGTCTCCGCAAGTTCAACGCGCGTCGAAAACTCAAGGTACTCGACTCTCGGTTTGTTCGTGCTCTTCGAGCTTCTATGTTTTATTCAACATGCCCTTTTGGGAATATTAATTACTATCCCAGCGATATTAATTGAGTGCTTAAAGTCAGCGTGGCGCTTGTGGGTCAGTTTTAAAAAAAATTCTTAGGTCCCAATTTCAGTGAAATTTGTACAAATTTTCAGTTAAATAGATTCTAATATAAAATAAAATGTATTTGTACTTCAGAATGTAAAATCTTACGTTGGCATGCCTGATGCAACGTGTTTATGTATCTGCAGACCCTACTTTCAGTTGCATTCGTGTGATTTATCAAATAATTTTTCAATGTGTTCGCATGGAAGAATATTTAATAGGACTTGGAGATGTGAACACTTGGAGTTAACGAAGCATCTCACCAACAACACAATACATCAAACGTTTTGGGATAATTAGAAACCGTTTGACTGGATCTGGCTGTCAAAGAATCGCACTGCGATCTCCGTAAGAGATGAAGACGGAGCAGAGAAGAAATGAAATTGCTCATTATGCCTCCCTCACTTTTCTCTCTCCTCCTCCGCCTCCTCCAGGGAGCCATTCTCACCACCATGCTGGTGTCCAGAAACTTCTCAGGTGGGTGTGCCCTTCGCCCTCAGCCTCCCACGCAGCACATGCAGCGGGAGAGGCGGAAGCAGAATGGATAGTTCTCTGCACCTCTTTTAACCCTCACACACACACACACACACACTCGCCCACTCATTCTCAAAATAATGATGTTTTTGTGTGTGTTCTTGCTTCCAATATTAAGGATTTGAAAGTTCCTTGAAATTATGGTAGAATAATGGAAGATCATAATGAGTGCATTTCATCTTTATCTGTGAGCAGTTTAATATGTGATATTGTGTCGTTTACCAGGTTATGTGTGGGCGCCATTGATGTTCATGCTAATCTATCTCTCCCTGTGTGTGTGTGTGTGTGTGTGTGTGTCCCTCTTTGCTGCCTGTGGAGCTTTTGAATGTTTTGAGAGGGAAGCCTAGACTTTAAAGATAATTTTATGTTGGGGGCAAGGTTACTGCTACGATTCTGTGTGTTTTTCTCCTCTCGCTCTGCTGAGAGCAACTTGTTTTTGGCCAAAGCTTTGTTCTCATCCTCTAAGCGATTGGCCAGTCGATGGCTAATGATTTCAACCCTGGGCCTAGGACACCACAGGGGTGCACGTCTTCGCCGTAGCCCTATTCGATCAAACCTTGTGACGTGTCTGGGCTGCGGCCAGCACACCCTGTGGCCTTCTAGGCCCACTGTTTGAACAGCGTGAGATCGAGAGCTACCTAATCTGTACAGCCCCTCCCAACTGTAGCATTTCTGTCCAATAGTGGGCCGGCAGCATACCAACTCTGCTGCTGCCGCCTCCTCCACGGCCTCACTGGCTCAGGAAGGTACGTCCCAGAGACACGCCCGTCCACTTCCTCTCCACACACAGCTTACTTCCTCGGTCCATAGGACAGGGTGGGACCTCATTATCACCCATAAACACGTGTATGCAGCCACTGCCAGCATCTACATTGATATTCTCTCTCACACACACACGCACACACGCATACTGTTCATTTCTGTTCATTTAAGGTCATGCAGATGTCTGTGGTCTGGCTGCTGTGCAAAGAAGTCACAATGTCTGCACATCAGCATCACTTAATGCATCCATTTCAAGTTCAAGCTGCACTCCAAAGTGCTTTTTTTACATTTACACCACTAAGTATCGACCTGGTAACCCCCATTTCACCTCACAAGTTATGTAATCGCCTCCAGCTCCATCCCACACACCCCTGTGCTCCCCCCCACCCGGCCGAGCACAGGGCCGACTGGGGCAGGGGATGAGGAGGGGCATGTATTTCTGGGGCAGGGAACTGACACTGCAGGGGGCCGGCAAGAGCTGGGTTGGCGTGCTGCCATCGTCGCACCTGGGTCTGGTGGGGTGGGGAGGGCAGAGGCAGATGTTGAGGAGCTGGGGGGGAGATTTAGACCGAGGCAGAGGATGGGGGGGCTGCTGCTGCTGCTGCTGCCGCCGGAGCCAACTGTTGATCCCGTCGCTGACGTGCAGCCCTCCCAATGACTACCGAGAGGTAAAAGGCGTCCTGAGGACTCGTTTAGTACTTTCACAAAATGGAACAAGCTCCAACGTCTCTAGTGACGGACGACCAGGAGCCCCAAAGTACATCCAACACCTGGAGACCTCTCCGCGGATGGAGGGAGGGTTTTTCCCTTTTCCTTTTTGAAAGTACTAAAGTCAGGCTCTCCATCTGCCGGGTGGGCGTGGGTGGTGAAGGTCGGCGATTCCGATGGTGGCTCCATGGATTGAGAAGTTAGTTTAGAAACGGACAGTGTTGAGCAGACTGGATTCTGGGTGTTTTTTCACACGGGAAAATCTTGTTTGCTCTACAGTGTACGTAAATATCTCCTTAGGTCACTAGCATCTGTGTGTAGGTCAAAGGGGGGAAGGGGAGATGTGTGACTGGTGCACTGAGGATCGGGGTGTTTGTGATGGTTTGACTCCCAGCTAGAGCCCTCCCAATGCCGGGCCTCCTCACAGGAACCGGACCCCAGTGACGGTTCTGTAAGTCTTTGCGAATCTCGTGCCGCCATCGTTCCTGATCGAACTCCTCTGCTCTTTTTTTATCGTCCAACTCGCTTGTGTTCTTGAAGGGCGGCTTTTGATCGCTCGCTCATTGATGGATAATTATATATTTCTATGTTTATACTGTAGCTGCTTCCTTGCACAACTCGGGGGGAAGTCAGTTGTGACAGAAATGTTCTCTAGGTTTCTAGTGACCACGTGGTTAGAACCAAACTTCAGATGCTCTCTGATCCCTCGTCAAGCCGACCGCGGCCCTTTAGTGGTGCACCCTGCTGCTCGGGGTCATCTTGAGGTGAAGGAGGGATCTGAGGAAGCATGTGAATGTGGTGCTCCAACGATGTCATGACCTTTGTTAGTCGTATTAACAAACAAGGGACTCTTTATTTATTTTAAATAATGAATGCCATGTGTATGTATAATAGATCAGGGGCCACACGGACAGGGCCACAGCAAATATATATGTATGTATATATATATATAATGTGCTGTAAATGCTGTGGCCCTGTTCTCTTCTATTGAAATACTAAGACCTCTCTTTCAACCCTCATCCTTCTCCCCATCTTTCCGTCCCCCACATTTCTTTTTGGAAGGTAAGAAACACCAGACTATTTTTTATTTTTTGTGTAAGACGCGTGTGTCGATAGCCAAAAGGAGAAAAGGGAAGCGGCCGACAGCTTCAGACTGAGAGGAGATGTGACTGTGGCCCTTAAAGGAAATCGATGATTTACATTAACCCGGTTCATCGCTGTCAGTCACTTTGAGGCAGACCATCGCTCTCTCCTTAGATCCACCGGGGCTCTGACAGACAGGAAATGGATTTAGGAAGTTTACTTTGCTCTCAGGTTACTGTTTTTTTCCCCAGATGGCAATGAATGGATTATGATGAGAAAGGGTTTTGCAGAGTGTAGCAGCTTGTACAGCCATTGGGGGGGGGGGGCAAGAAATCCATTAAATGCATGTTATTCTTTGGGAGCACTACTCTTGTCAGATGTGACCCGTTGTAGCTCCAGGTCTTTGCTCATGATTCGGATGAATTGACGCTGTTGACGTCCTGTTGTCCTTCCTTTCTGTCCTTTTTCCTTCTCTTTTCCTTTTTCACAGCATGCAAAAGTTTGCTGAACAAGAAGTCTGATTCTGCAAAGGTAAGGTTGTCCTGTTGGCTCTTGACCCCCCCGAGCCCGCCCCCCCCCCCCCCCCCGTCCCTCCGCTCTCCCTTTTTTGCCATGTGTTCTGTTTCTGTACCGCTCAGTGACTTCCTTAATTGCACATTATCTTCCTTGTGTTGAGAAATATATTTTTCATACATAATTTTTTCCTTTCACTTTGAATTAAATGTTTTTGTGTGTCTACAGTGGGTTAAAGTACACTGCAGGGTTTCTCTACCTTTCTGCGGCTTGTTGGGAATCATCCAAGTTTGAGAAACTCTGTCCAAGTGTTTTTTTCCCGTCACAACCTCGTGTTTAATGATAATCTGATCACGGTTTGATTCATTCACCTCTCGTCCTAATCTGAGGTTTGCTTCTCTGCTCTTCTGAGCAGTTTCCGTCATCCTCTGCTGCTATTAAGCCTCTCCCTCCCTTCTCCTGCCCCCCCCCCCCCCCCCGCCCCCCCCGTGCCCCAGGGGTCTCTCTGTGAGGCAGTTAAAAGGATGATCTACAGGCCATTCTGAGGCACTCACCCTCTCGTTTACCCTGTTTCGCCCTCACCAGCTTCGGAGCCCCGACCAACATTAGCCCCCCTTCACTAAAAAGCTCCAACCCTAATGCATCTGTGTGTGTGTGTGTGTGTTCACGTCCCAGCCTTCCACCAACAACAGTAAGAACAGTATAGTGAGCGCCATCAATGCCCTGAAAGACACCAACATGGCGACCAACGCCCAGATGGTACAGTAGGCCGCCGCAGTGTTGGTTCCCGCCTCTTAACCCCCACCAGTAGCTGCTCAGTAGCCCGTTGTGCCTCACCCTCCATCGTCATAGTAGCTGCTTGGCATCCCTCATGTACCGCACAGGAGATGTTGCCCCATGACATCCTCTGACCCGGCAGTACCCCCCTCGGCCCGTTTCACCCTCCCCTCTCAGCTGCACATGTGTTCCTAAATTGTATCTGTATGGACCTTTATGCAAATGATTAAAAATGCTCGACGCTTGTTCGAATCGGGCTGCACATGTGCACTTGTTTAGCTTTAATGATCCTTACATGTTGCTCAGGTGGCAGCACGGAAAACTGTCCCGACATCTAAGTGTAATCTCTTCCTATCCTGAGATGCCTCTGTGGTATTCGCGCTTATCCCTGAACGTTCCCACCAACGTGCACAGCGCCTCGCAGCCATCTCGCCCTCCAACCTGTTATCTCACCACGGTTACCGTTCCCGTTGACAACCACTCACTGTTCCATTATGCTCTCATCCGGCATGTCGTCATCGCTTCAATAGCATGCGTTGCTTATTACCACTTTGGATGCATTATACACAAGTCTGTTGTGGTCCAGTGGTGCTTCTCAACTGGTGGTGTGGGACCCCAAAGTGGGCCACGGGTAGGCCTGGGCTGTATGACAATAAAAGAATTATTAGTTTATAAGTTGATGTTTATCTTTAGTGCAAATGTATGCAGAAACCAATCACTGGTGTTCAGTGCAAAGAGCTATCTCTTTTTATAATATATAGACATTTTTTTGTCATTTGTCATTTAAATCGTTACAAATCAATGATTGAAACAATTGTTAGAGAGTTAATGAGTTAATGTTTAAGAAGCCTGTATGACAATATGTCAACTTTGGCCTTTACACCGAGCATGTTTAACCTTTTTCTTTGACATCTTGCAGACCGGACGATGTTAACCAGATTTGACTGAATAATGAAGCGTATTAATTGATAATATGATCGTATTAAATGAAGGTCCCTCAGTGCTCGTATATAGCTCCGGTGTTTTTTGAGCTCAAACAAACTGTGTGTCTGAACCCAGTTGAGAAGCACTGGTTTCGGGTCCCGACGCGTTGGACTAACTGTCGCGTCCCGCCCCACAGGAATCCCAGAGCACGGTGGTGCACAACCCCCCCGACGGAGTCAAGGTGAGACGTGCGTCTCCGACCTCAGGGACCGCTGGAGCTCGGAGGCTCTCTTTTCATTCCGCTCTCTTCTTCTTCTTCTTCTCCTCCACAGGGATCAACGGAGAGCAACACCACCAACGACGAGGAGGAAATGAAAGGTAGGAACGAGTGTTTGAGTCCCTTTTTCTGTTCTTATCCCCCCTCTCTCTCTCTCTCTCTCTCCCATCCAGTAGTGTGTGTGTAGTGACTGGCAGGTGTTCAGAGATACAACACAAGTCTCTTGACACGCTCTTGACTGTCTGTGGTGTGTGTGTGTGTTTGTGTGTGTTTCCATGTATTTTATGTGTGTGTGTCGGGCTGCGTTTTGTGTGTGTGTGTGTGTTCTAGCGGACAGTTTGAGCAGCGCCACAGAGGAGATGCCCCCACTTCTGCCCTCACCTCAAAGCTCACCTGCCAGTAAGTTTATCCATGGCAACCAGAAGCTTTACGGTTTGCCACTGGCAAAGACCTACCCCCCCCCCCCCTCCCAAACCCCTCCCACACACACCCCCACTCCCACCCTGGCTTTCCGTAGTCACTGGCAATCTCCCATCTTTGAACCTCCTCACTCGGATCCACCAAGCTGTTTTTTTATGGGTTCCTACTGGTTTGGGATTTTGTGGAGCATCATTGATTTTTATGTTTGTTAAATCCTGACCATTCAAGAAGGACAACTGGAGCGTGTCATAGAATTAGATATTGGTAAAGATGGTTTAATTCTGTGGGTTTGCAACTCATAAGCTGAAGGATCAATAAAACAACGTCTGTAGAAACATGGTCACAAACCTCAGGGTTCAATCCGCTGCACGTCCATTACTCAGATTTCACCTCCTGAGGATTTGGCAGTCTGGATTTTTCAGTAAATCCGGGTTAAAATAAACATGTCCTACGTCTCAAGGCTTTATTTCTATTTGTATGTGACCAATTCACAGGGTGACAACTTGAGGCCATCTAGCAATAAGGTTCTTGATCTGAAACCAATGCTGTTTGTCACTGTGAAAGTCACAGAACGGTAAAATGAGGCTGAAATCTGAACCTTTTAGGTGAATTTTTTAGGACTTTTTTGGACTAAACCCCACTGTGCTCGAAACAAGCTTCAAAAACTATCAAGGACTTATTTTATAGCTCTGAGAGCAACTGAAGAATAAAAATAACTTGTTGAATCTTTCATCAGAAAGACACTTTTGTGTGTGTGTGCGTGTGTGTGCGTGTGCGTGCGTGTGCGTGCGTGCGTGTGCGTGTGCGTGCGTGTGCGTGTGCGTGTGTGTGCGTGTGCGTGCGTGTGCGTGTGTGTGCGTGCGTGCGTGTGTGTGCGTGTGCGTGTGTGTGCGTGCGTGCGTGTGCGTGCGTGTGCGTGTGTGTGTGTGTGCGTGTGTGTGCGTGCGTGTGTGTGTGTGTGTGTGTGTGTGCTTGGTGATCACTGCATTCTATCCCCTCGTCCTCCTAATGTCCTCCTTGCTTACCTCGTGGCTGTGTGTCCTTGGGGGGGCCCTGGGGGCGTTCTGACTTGTTCTGGCGCCTCCACGGGGCATCAAGTCCACTTCCTCCTCACATCTCCCCCCCCGCTCCCCCCCCCCCGCTCTGATGTGTCTCTCTGGCCCTTTGTCCTCCTCTCTCCTCCGTCATCCCTCCACCGCACGAGCTCGGCTTCCTCGCCAGGCACAGCGTTTGACTCACGATGCCCGTCACCGATCATCAGACCGGGGGGGGGGGCGGGGGGGGCTTAGCCGACTGTACACGAGCATTAAGAGCAGTGACCTCGCTGCCAGCTGCCATCCTGTCCCCACGTTACCCGGCTGCATGTCTGTCATGAACCAACACCCTTCTGCACATATTTCTACTGCAGTGTGTGTGTGTGTGTGTGTGTGTGTGTGTGTGTGTGTGTGTGTGTGTGTGTGTGTGTGTGTGTGTGTGTGTGTGTGCTCTTGTTCTTCTATGCCGGTGGGGACCTATACCTGATTGCACACAGACCGGTGGGGACTTGTGTCCCCGTGGGGACCTAAAGTGAGGTCCCCACGGGCAAACCCCTCCCACAAGCTCCAAAATGGTGTCTAGATACACCCCCAATGATTTTTTCTGAGGTCCCCTGGAACATCAATTTCATGACAAAACTGTGTGAGTGTGTTTCTGAATGCGCCCCTAGTGGATGCACACGGGTACTGCAGTCCCCATGAGGTTGGCTGTTCTTGAAGTGTGCGTCGCTGTTTTTCCACTCACTACCGCCCCCTATCGGTTCAAAAGTGGTATTTTCGCAACATACACTTTCAATGCTGTCTGTTTGATGGTGGTAAAACAGACCACAAATAAAATGCTTTATTTCATAAAAAGTATACAAATAAATAAACCAAAAAATTCATACATACATAATATTAATACTGATATTGATCAAATTATTCAATTAAATAAAAATCAATTTCATTAAAACAATTATAAGGTTTATTTCAAATGTATAAAATGTTAGACTAGCCTTTATGTAAACTCTTGCCTGTTTATTTTATACTATTTTAAGGATATGTTGTTATTAGTATGTCATCATTGATATTATTGACAATCGTAATAATAGTCTATATTTGATTTCATTCATCATATGAATAGTGTAACATGAATTATTGCAGAGATCAATAAGGTCTTTTATTTTCAGATAACTTGTCTTAATAAACAGTGCCCACTGTTCAATCACAACGCTATGGATGATAATAGACAAGCAAGTATAGAGTTGTATCCATAGACAAAATAGGAGTACAAAAGACATTTTACTTTAAATCAATATAGCAAGATGCTTTGATGGATGACCATTTAATGTGTACACTTTCTATATCAAATTAATTAGGTTAATATTTGCGTGAACTATAAATGACAAGTTGTTGACTTGCTGAGGGATTGCATAGAGCAGGGGTAGGCATTGTATGGCTCGCGGGCCACATCCGGCCCTTTGGCTGTCCGTGACCGGCCTGTGAGAGGTTGATTGGAAATTACAAAGTAAATATTTTTGTCTAATTTTACCTCATGCATGGACTAAAGCTGCAGTGCTTTTATTCTTCTCCTTGGCTTTGGACGAGAGCTAACTGAGGAGCTGGCAGCACTGCGCTCAATGAAAGTGATAACGACAGGGAGCGATTTATTCACGGAGGTAGATGCATGCACAAACATGCTGGGTCTGAAATGGGACCAATTTGCAGGTGTCACAACAGAGGCCTGTCCAAGTCCTGTCAATATTTTTGCATTTTATAAATGTGGTGACCCCTGCTGTGGAGGCAGCAGCTTTGCAGTGGGATTTTGTGGGCTGAGTTTGGTGATTGAAGGCACCTGGGCCCGGTTCCCTGAGATTAAAAGACCCAGTGTTCATTCTCTCTTCTCTCTCCAGCAGACGTCCGGTGGTGTGGTCGTGTACCTTTTTTTCGTTGGCTTATGTTAAATAAAGAAGATGTTAAAACTCTTTAAAACAGTACAACTCCAATCTTGTCATGGCCCAAAGAGCCAGGTTGTGACATAATACATCAGCCTGTGTTGCAAGTCAAAAATTAACCATGTCATTGATGTTGTCACTAAAATATTTAACTTCATCAGGGCACAACCATTGAATCACAGACAGTTTGCTACACTTTTGGAGGAGCATGAGAATGAACATTGTGACATAGGCTACGACACAGCACAGTCATGATTTGATTGTTATATATGTAAACTATTTAAAATCTATAACACCCCAATAATGCAACTAAAACATCAAAAATGGTTAGGGTGGTGTTCTTGTATATTTACCCAAGTGCTTTCCTGTGTTATTTTTAGGCTATAGTATCAATATAAAACATATTTTACTGTAGGATGCCTTAGCCTGGAATCAACCAAGGCCTGCAGTGTGAGCTATTTTGCATCTGAATTACATGAGGGCAAAGGGAAAAATTGCCCATAAGAAATATCATTTTGCCCCAAATATCACTACGAAAGGGGCCAAAAATGCCATTGAATGTTTTTGAGTCTCGCCTTGACTGTTGTTCCGTGTGCGGGAAGGATCAAACGTTCTTAAAAAGAAAAAAGGAGCACTTCTTGATCAGACCTGTGAGTTCGCAGAGAGCAAATCCAGTCTCCGTCACCATCTCAGGTCCAAAAGAAAAAGGCCCTCAAATTTAGCAACAACCAATGTCGTTGTCTACCGGGGAATTCTTCTGCTGACTTTATCAAGTGGAGCAAAAACAACAAGAAATACGTGTCCTTTCGTCACCAGGCAACCGAGCAACATAGTGGGTGATAACCAGTTGTTTCAAAAGTATTCACATTCATTACTCAAGTAGAAGTATAGATACTTCTGTTGAAGTATCAACTCAAGCTTTTAACTTAAGTAAAAATACTGATTGTGTAGGTGTAAGGGGAAATAATTCCATCAAGTACAAAGTCTTAATGTGTAATCTCGCTCACAGAACATGTCAGTCCATTACAATAGACAATAATAATTCAGATCATGTGAACCTGCCGTTCGGATGATGTAAACATGGTGATGTTCAGAGAGGCAATGCTAAAACATAGGGACACATGCTCAAACAAATAAAACGCCCCTGGATACTTCCGGTTAAGTTAACCATCATGTGTTGATGATGTCACAGAGGTGCGCGGTTTTGTGAAATAATAAAGATGGACGGATACAGCGCCAATGACTAATATTAGTACTACGTGTTTTACTTGGACAATTAAATGTCAGTGGACACTCACAAATACTACAGCCCCCATCACGATTACAATTGTTCACTCCTCAGTGCGCGGTTTCGCCCACCAGCGGAACCCCTCCGCCCCTAAACCCGGCCGGTCCGCCCGCAACTTTCAACGTGCTTATTAACTGACGGACCTTCTTGCGGTCCGCGAAAAAGGTTATTAATAGTATATTAAGTTGACGCTTTGTTGCGTAAAATAAAGACCAAACGAAAAGAATAAAATGATCTTCTGTCATTCACGTAAGAAAATAAACTCACGTGTCTGCAGCTCAATAACAACACCGAAGGAACAACGTCTCGACCCCGGTTTAAGTCTCCAGCAGACGAGGAGTAGCCTCGTTAGCAGTTTAGCTAGCTAGCATTTATCGCTCTCCCATGTTTGAAATATCTAACCGTCCTGCCTCCACATACGGTTATGTCCCAGGTGTGGTCTTGAAAAGCAAGTTCCATTTTTATGTATGCATCAATGCATTCCAACTAATGAGGCTTGCTAGCTACCCTTAGTTAACGGTTCACAGACTGCTGTCAGTGAGAAATATTTCCACTCTCCTATAGGGTTGGGTACCGAGAACCGGTACTAATATAGCACCGGTTCCTACGCGGTACCTACCGTACTGAAATGCAACGCAGATTTCGGTGCTTAGTTTCGGTTCCTGAGCCGATTGAAAAAATTTATTTACACACTCTGATGACACCGTCCTCTCAGCAGCAAACGATAGCCTACCGTGTGGCAAGCTAGCCATCACCCTTCTATTCTATTTATTTAAGTCAGTATTTCCCTCCCTCTTTCAGCACGCGGCACTATCGCCCAGACGGATGCAGGCACACTATTGCGCGCACACACAGACACGTGCGCATACACAGGAGAGCTGCGCTCTCCAGCGGACACAGAGCGTGAGTCCGCAACTACCGCACCCCTCCCGTCGGACAGCCCCCCACTGAAGTATTAAACAGAGGGTGTAACGACGTTCCTTCGGTGCTGTTCGCCATTAAGCCAAGTGCGTAACAATGCATTCTTTAGGAAATATTGAGAAAATACCAATCTAACCCCCCCAATATACATGGTTACGCCCTTGAATGGGGCCTAAATATTATGTGAATTTCCTACGCTGCTATGGCATGACATATTATGCAGCACGATAAAGTGTCATTAATGTCTACATTGAATCAACGGTGCTAGAATATTTGGTGTTTGGTTGTCCTCCCCCAAAGCCCATATATATGGATAACTTGCCAACGATATAAACTATTTGACAAAAGTATATAGATAACACTGCAATAAGTAAGACAAATCTTTCGATATGAGACAGGCTGTCTCAGTTGAGTTGGGGTCTGATAGGCGCAGATACGAAGACAATTGGTTGAAGTTGTCAACATCAAAGGGGGCTGACTTTGGCAGTCTAGAAAGCTTTTGGAATACACCCTGAAACCAGAGATGGGGATGGTGAGAAGAAATTCAGTCTGAAGAAGAGTAAATGGGATTGGGTCAAGGGTGTATGTGGTGAGGCAGTTAGAGTACATACTGAAACCTCTTGTGAAGCAACATAAGGCCTCCTGATGGTATCAGCCCCAGGGTGCTGAAGACCTGCGCCATCCAGCTGTCTAAAGCCCACCAACATCTCCTTATTCTGAACCTAAAGCAGCAGGCAGTCCCGATGCTGTAGGAGACACCGTGGCCTCAATGACCACTGACTAGTTGCCCTCACATCCCATGTGATGAAGGTGCTGGAGAGGCTGCTCTTGACCCACCTTCAAGCCCAGATAAAATCATCACCGGGCCCTCTGCAATTTGCATTGCCTTATGTGGGAGTGGATGACGCCATCATCTACCTGCTGCCACGAGCCCAGTCGCACCTGGATGGTGGCTCTATCCCTTTCTTTGACTTCTCCAATCAGTGATTCTGGCGCTTCACAGTTCTGTGTACCTTGTACACAACTCACTTCAGTTAGGGCAGCTCCGACCGCTGGGCGCTACATGACTTGTAAAAATAAATGCTGCAGCCTGCCGAAGAGCAACGTCAGTTTTTACGGCATAATGCCGGTATGAACAGTGCGTGAGTTACCGTAAAACCTTGATTAAAGACTACATAGAAGACTGTAAAAATTGTCAGCCCCTCCCCACTCTTTATTCTTAAACCGGAAATATGATCATTAGCGCCTAAAACGTTTTGTGTATTCTTGTGTGAGTACTACACTTTTAAATGCTATTTCCCATTCTAAATTCATAATTTATGTCTGCACATATAAATACTTGTTCTGAATACAAGGGCTTGTAAATGTGGTAGTTGTAGTTTTTATTCTTAAAATATCAATGTTTGTCTACATTTTTAATTGTTCAAAAATGCTTCCAGTTTTATTAGAAATTAAATAAAATACATATTAAAATGTATACTTAATTCTAGTTGAGTAATAACGTCTCAACTTCACCAGGTATTTTATGTAATCCTTCGGTTTTAGTAATTACTATTACCCTTCTACGTTATTAACAAGGCCCAGCAGAACAGGCTGAGCCCCAATGCTCCCTCAAGCTAATGGTGACTGAAGGAGTGGGGGGATGGGCGAGGGTACGGTGGGGACAGTCAATGTCAGGTTTTGTGTTAAGAACCTTAAGTTTCGTTTTTTTACACAAAACCGAACTGTTACCATCCACGTGGGGTCCTCGGTCTGGCCACGCCCCCACCAAGCACCTGCTACCGTCCATTTCCCTCAGACTGCCGAGCAGCAGACAACGTGACGGTGCTGGCTGCAGAAGCTGGATAGAAATGGTGAGTTTTTAATTATTGGACTAGCTTCTAATGTAAAACAGTGCTTTTTACGTTTACTTTGATACTATTAATATATGTACTGCCATATAAAATGAGCTGTTGCAATGTGCTAAACTCAACTTAGATGGGAAGCTAATGTTAGCTAACAATAAGCAAGCATGTGCAACTAGCACCACAAATAGTGCTGTTAAGTTTACTTTGATACTATTTTCATATGTACTGCCATATAAAATTAGCTGTTGCAATGTGTTAAACTCAACTTAAATGGACAGCTAATGTTAGCTAACAATAAGCAAGCATGTGCAAGCAGCAGCATGTGCACGCGTTGTGAAATAGAATGCTGGACAGCTAATTAGTTATTTATTATATACTATATAAATATATTCATGTTTTATCAATATCTTTTCACACAGAATGTGAATATTATGCTCAACAAAGGGAGTGTAATACTTAATCTGCGTTAAGACCTGGATTATAACTAATTTCCCTTTAACCATTTTAAGTATCCTTACGGTGGCTTTTGGGCCTATAACACTTAATAAGCAGTTTTCCATTTGCCCAAAGAGTGATTGTAATATCTACCCATGTATAAATAGGCATTTTAATTCAGATTGTCATAAGTATTGAGATAGATAATATAATGTTTGTCGTTAAGAACAGAAGTAGATGTTACTATAATGCATTCCATAACAGATAAACTTAATTCATTTCAGTAAAAATAAAAAAAAGAGTACTGTAATGAGTTGGATGTATAGCTTTGGCTGAATGTGTCCCTTGTGCTTTTAGGAGGATGGAGCATGTTTGCCATCCAGTAGTGACAGCTCGAAGTGCACAGGTGAGAGAGGGGAGACACAAGGAGATGATTGTACATTGGTGTTTGTAGAAAGTCAAAGGAATATTACACTAAACTAGGGTTCTATAGATTTTTTTTTTAATCCCAAATTGATCATGATGTTAAGGTCTAGGTCATATAACAAGTATATGGGGATTTCAAATGCAAAATACATACATTCTTTTTTAATGTCTCATTTTGAAGGTATTTGTTCATCATACACCATAATAACATTTCCATCCGCTTACATATTTGCAGATGCTGATGTCGGAGAAATGAAGGAGCCTTTGACCGTGAACATACTAACCAGGTAGGCTATGTCATCTTAAGGTTCTTAAATGGCTGTTAACCTGCTTGACTGTGCACATAGAAAAGAAATGTCACAATGAATACAATGCTAGAGTAATTAATTTCTACAGGTAGTTTATAACATATATTTGACTTCAATTTTACCATAGTGTTTCCCACCAATTTAGATTCTATTAAATACAATATTCACTGGGTTGATAGCAGATCAAGCATTAATAGACGAGTTAGGTACTTAATATTTAAGCAATAAGGTACGAAACACTAAGAAAGTACTGCCTCAAGTACCTTATTGCCTTTATAACGCGGTTACCAGCGAAATTGTAAATGGTAAGTAAATAGCTGCCTTTCAGCACTAAATAGTGGTAGCCACCAAACGTTGTGTATCTCATTTCATGAGTCTCGAGCACACGTGTCCAACTCGAGGCCTGCAACGTCAGTTTATGTGGCCCATGAGTCCCCAATTCACATATGTTAAACTCGCGGTCCAAATCTGGCCTGTCGTGGCGCCCGACTGCCCGTCCGGCGCGGCCTGCCGCCGGAGTGTGCTCAGCCCGCCGAGTAACAACCGCGCTGTCACTGAACAGTCGGCCGTATCGGCCCTCCCCCTCCCGTGCGCAGTGATATGTAACGCTTGGGTCAATGTGAACAGCAACTGTAAATTATCACTTATTATAATACGGATATATCATAGCGGCTTTCCTTGTGTTCTCTGCATCGCAAAACTGTTAAACAATGTACAGTATGAGCAACAGTGTGAGACCGTCAACGCTCGGCTGCGGCGTGATGTGTCCACCATTTGCGGATCTCGAAGGTCTTCCTGTAGATTAATGATTGCTTGTCGGCAGCATCGATAGCGCTCGTACAGGAAGTGATGTCATAACAGATCTTTGATTTCGGAGAACTCTCCCTGTAAAATGTAAATCTAAATAATATCGCTCTTTCATTAATGAGGAAGACAGCTTCCTTTTTTCCAGAGCAGTGGCGAGCTTGTGTTGCTATGGTTATTTTGCCAAAGGTTGGTATTTAGCATGAAACAAAGATGAAAGAAAGTACTGCAGGACAAGAATTATAAATACATTTAAAAAAATGATGAGTTAAAGGCTATCCCCAATGTCCAAAGATGTGTGTAATTTGACTTTTTATTTAATCAGGTAAAATTAGTTAAGAATCAATTATCATTTACAATGAGGACCTGGCCCAGAGGCATTAGGAATGGTGCCTACGGTGTACTATGGGTAAATGTAACTCATTGATTGAATTGTATTAAATTAAAATATGAGGTATAAGAGATGCCTTTTGTTTACAGACAGCTGGTTGGTGAAAAAGATATTCACTGCTGCCACATGAAGCCAAATGTAATAGTTTAAGTAAATGTGAGGATTATAGAAATTTCTAAAATAGTAATACAATATTTATCTTTTAAAGAAAACACACAGTTCAGTGACAAGTGACTAATTTTCATGCATTTTACCTTGCCTGTACGTTTATTTACAATCACATTCCCTAATTGAGTTTTTTAAAAATATCAGGTGTGTTCATTCTGTGGGCGCCAAAACTATTTCATTGCATTAATGAATACATTTAAAGTCTCTTATTCTAAATTTTGCTTGTTTTAAGGTAGTTCCGATGAAAAGATGCTGCTGGCTGGAGAGGTCTGGTGAATCTCACACAAAAAAGGTAATCTCTTCCAAGTTTTTCCAGGTTTTCACCTAACATATCTATTAGGGCTGTCAACAAATATTCTATATTAAAAAATATATACGAATAGTTGTTAAAAACAGATATTCAAATGTGAAAATGAATAATACAGCAGCGGCACGATTGTCTGCTTTGCGGGTTGCACGCTACTGTACTGACTTCATATTGCATTAATAAAATAGACTAGAAGTTACAACAGCTTCATGCACTGGGCCCTGTTCCTCGTACATGGTTAACTGAGTTAGCTGGATAATTTTCAGGATGAGATGACGTAGATCAGGCTTTGCGGTTCCCCGAAGCAGGTTTGGATAAATCACCATTGCAACACATCAAAAATCCTGCACTTAACGTTAACTGCTGTGCGATACTTTGTTGGGCTTGTACACCTCGCAGGGGGGCGGTGTCAGTTTTTGCCATAAGTACATGGTCCATTTAATTTTGTATAGCACAGTATCGCAAATATGCCTCAGAGGGCTTGACAGTCTACACGTGTGGCATCCTCTTTTCAGAAAGCCTCACATCGGCACAGGAAAAACCCCACAAACAATAAAAAATCTGAAAAAAAGACACCTTTAGAGATGGAGGAGGCTTCTCCCCCGGGATAAACATCCTGCGATGACGTATAGAATGAACAACGTAAAAGATGTACATTATGTTCAATTTATCCAACAGAAATGATTGAAATACACATTATCTCCTCGTATGCGTTCATCATCATCTCCTGCTCGTGAGCGGAGAAAAAAGACGCACCTCTTTTAAGTTTATTTGTTGTTGTACTGTTAAAAAATCCTTGTTTTGCCCTTTCGCTTTCTTACGTATGACGCGCACATGCGATTATCCTGATGTCTGACATTTGGTTCAAACTAACGAGACAGTTTGAGCGCGGATCCACCTTTGGGGAACCGAGTCCCTGATGATTGACTTAGTTGAATCACGTACGAGTAAAAAGGGCCCTAGTTTGATCATTTGCCATTTCATGCCAAGGAAATGTTCCATGTTAACACAGCACAGCTCGCTCGGAGCATTCAATGTTTGTAACTATCAACTTCAAGCGAATATTAGAACATCATTTTTGAGAATATATATGCTAGTTCTATTTCTTGTCTTACTGGAATCTTTACTACAAATACTTCACTTTAGTAGTGGTACAGTCAAGACCTATTGTCATTATAGCCTCAGTAGTTGCTGTTTAACAGCATTACATTTTTGTCTCATTTTATTCAGGGTCACCACAAACAAAGAAGAAGAAGTGGAGAAGAGGAAATCGAAGCTGTTGAAAGGACCTTAATGGACTACATCAATGGTGGTCAGTGGTCAGAAATGCATCACAACATCGTCACTGGCCGATCAAGGGATGAGTTGTCAAAATATATATTAAAAACTGAATTTAAAAGAATTTAAAAAAAGGTAAGCCGCATTTTCATCAGATGGAAGATTAAATTCCTGGTGGACTGCCAGCACGTTTACAGACATTGTTTACAGTAGTCTTATTGCTCCCTGTTCTGTTATTGTTATATTCATATAATATTTGAAAGTTGAAATGTTGTGCACTGCTGTTGTGTGTGTATATACACACATTCCCCTCCATGATGCTTTAAACTGCATAGTTTAAAAAAAATAAAGATGCAATATATCAAACAATATTATAGAGTGGGGTTTAATATTCATAGATAATGAGTCATTATACAATGATAATGAGTTATTATACAATTATAACATTCAATGGTGTATATATTCAGCATGAATTGACAAAATATGTATTAAGTGCCTTAGAGTTTCTAAAAAGTACCCTTTATTGAGTACCTTACCTTGTTTGAGACACATTTTGAACACTGCCCCCTGGTGTGATTTTGTATTATGACATAATTGGACGGTCCCCACCGGAATAGAGAAACCAGAAAAATATTCAACTCTTTAAATTTGAGAAATTTTGAGATTTAAGATGATATTGGGGTTTGAAAAAAATTAAGGAAAATGATTTGATTGAAAGTATGCCATTATTCTGTTAAAAAAAATGAGGTCCCCACGCTTCACCTCTGTGCATAAGTCCCCACCGGCATAGAAGAACCCGTCTGTGTGTGTGTGTGTGTGTGTGTGTGTGTGTGTGTGTGTGTGTGTGTGTGTGTGTGTGTGTGTGTGTGTGTGTGTGTGTGTGTGTGTGTGTGTGTGTGTGTGTGTGTGTGTGTGTGTGTGTGTGTGTGTGACATGTCATCGGCCCCATTTTGTCCCTTTGTGTTTGTTGACCATGCGTTGTGTGTTTCAGTTCCACCGCATGACGTAAAGCGCATGGCATGGAACAGCTCCGGCCTCGACTCTGAGTTCTCGCAGTGCTCGGCGCCCGCCGCTCCGCTAGGGAGCAACGCTGCCATAAGCATCACTAAGAGTAAGGACACTGAAGCTGTCCCCTGTCCTCGTCTGTCCTCGTCTTCCCACCACAGCTTGTCCTTGCACCTAAAGAACCTTTTACGTTTCTCAAGTAAAGTCTTTTCTGGAGGCCTTTAGGTTTTATCCACAGTAACGAGTCATTTAAGGATTTTCTTATTTTGGGGTCTTTTTCTCCAGTTTTAACACTTGAAAAGGGAGGCGAGGGACTTCCGGTCTTAAAAGAGTTAGTTTTATACAGACTGCAAGGAAAGAAGAAAATAAGAGCAATCACTTGGTCGAATGATTTGGGAAAGACTGACTTTACTGACAGAAATGTGCAGCTGGGCCCTGAACTGAAAGAAGTTGTGCATTTGTTGGACTATTTTTAGCCGTGGATTGATACAAATTAATACAAGTTAATGCAGCGGCTCAAAAAGGGTCCATTGTTTGTTGGGTTAAACTGAAATCGCAGCTCTGTGGAATAACGCTCGCTAAGATCACTTCATCGTTTTTGGGGTTTTATTTTGGTGACGAGGAGAAAAAGAATCGAATTTCAGCAGACTTCCCCCCCGTTACACAGCTTTCTGCTGAAGGCCCATTTACGTGGTGTTGAAACCTTTCATTTGTTTTTGTTGACTTTTAAATTGTTGTGTGAAATGTTATTTTAGCAGAATCCTGGAAACATCAAATTTAACTTTAAGGTTTGCACAGCCACGGTTTTGTTTGGATAGTTTACTTTTGAGTTTGTAATTACACTATAAAATAAACACATCTAGGTTTAGTCTTTTCTCGGAGTCGTCTCAGACCTGCAGAGCGTCCGTGAGCTGAGGTCAAGCCGCCGCTTGGTGAGCTGCCAGCGGCTGAGTGACGAGGTCAAAGGGCACCCGGAGACAGGAGAAAGCTGGAAATGTCCTCCACGGGGCGGGATGTTGTCTCGCCTCCCGGCCGCCTTCTCACCGCCGCTGTCTCTCCTCCTTCTTCTTCTTCTCTCTGCAGCTCGTAAGCAGGAGATCATCAAGATAACGGAGCAGCTGATTGAAGCCATCAACAACGGAGACTTTGACGCCTACACGTGAGCAGCGCCGCAGACGACTCACTCCCGTCCTCTTTGAGGTTCTCTTCATGTCTTCTTTGTGTCTCAGGAGGATCTGTGACCCCGGACTCACCTCTTTTGAGCCCGAGGCCCTCGGGAACCTGGTGGAGGGGATGGACTTCCACAAGTTTTACTTTGAAAACTGTGAGTCTCCTCGCACACGCACACACACACACGCACACGCACACACATATACACGCACACGCACACGCGCACACGCACACGCACACACACACACGCACACACACACGCACACACACATACGCACACACACGCACACACATATACACGCACACGCACACGCACACACGCACACACACGCACACACACATACGCACACACACATATACACGCACGCACACACGCACACACCCACACACACACGCACACACACATACGCACACACACATACGCACACACACGCACACACATATACACGCACACGCACACGCACACACGCACACACACACACACGCACACACACATACGCACACACACGCACACACATATACACGCACGCACACACGCACACACCCACACACACACGCACACACACATACGCACACACACACGCACACATACACACACACACACACGCACACACACACGCGCACACACACGCACACACACACACACCCACACACACACGCACACACACATACGCACACACACACGCACACATACACACACACACACACACGCGCACACACACGTGAACGCTGTAATTTGCTGAGCTCAGAGGATCAAGGGGCTATAATCTGTTTGCGGGTAAATGGCGAGCACGTTTTTTTCCTCCATCTGTCGCTCGTAGGTTGGTGTGACTTTGGGACAAAATTGTTTGTTTTTGTCTGAAAAACAAACAGATGCTGGATAGTTTATTCTTGACGTAAAGTAAACAGTTACCATTTAAATTCTGTTACTAGTAATATTTTTGGAAGAAATATGAAATATTCACATAGTAAACAGTTGAAATGATTGAACAGCTGTTGCTTGTGAATCCTTTTGTAACAATTATTATTCTATTATAATTCTTTTATAAATATATATGTATATATATATATATATAAATTAAAAGGCACCTTTCCCTTGAACTCCGGACAGAGAAGAAGCCCAGATAACGGTAGCTGGGATTTGACTTGATGCGTCTCTCTTTATTCAAACCAGTGCTAAGCAAGAACAGCAAGCCGGTGCACACCACCCTGCTCAACCCCCACGTGCACCTGATCGGCGAGGAGGCGGCGTGCATCGCCTACATCCGCCTCACGCAGTTTGTGGACACCACCGGCCGCCCTCGCTCCAGCCAATCGGAGGAGACCAGGGTGTGGCATCGCCGCGAAGGCAAGTGGCTCAACGTCCACTTCCACTGCTCCGGAGCTCCTGCTGCACCGCTCCAGTGATCAGGTGCGCCCCCCCCCCCCTCCTTTAAATATTCTGCCTTTAAGTTAAAGCTCCACTCAACAAATATGATCATTCAATCTATGGTAAATATTTTCAGATTTCCAGTTTTCTACCGTACCCATAATTTACTTTCATGCCCCCCCTTGGCCCCCCCCAGTGGTCCTGAGCCTCCAGTCTACTGGAGTGTGTGTTTTGGGGGGCAGTCTTTTTTCAGCGAGCGTGTTTAAGAGGCACGTCCTCTGCGTGGAGTGGCTTGTGCCAGGAGCCCGGCCGGGCAAGATCGCATCCCTCTCCACGATACCAACCAATCCTGTCCCTCTTTGACCCGCTGGGGGCCGGCTGAACACAAGACACCGCCCCCATGGGATGATGCATGCATCTGCCGCCTGATTGGAGGGCGAGTCTTCGCCCTCCATCCCTCCCCATGGCAGCCATCTTTTATCTGCCCGCGCGACATGTGACGTCCTGCGTGAGGGGGGGGGTTTACAGTTGAACTTGTGACAGTTTATGAGTATGAGTTATGAATATGCTGTGTAAATTATGACTAGATGTACCAGAAACCACCAAAACCCAACCAAGCATTTATATTCACTATCTAATAAGGGAGGAACAGAAGGGAGCGTGAGGTTAGCAGCTGAGATTTCGGACTCATTTTTTGGTAACTCTAGGTTACCGGGCAGGAGGCGTTGTGCTCGATGCCCGGCGCTGATGTAAAGATGTCGGGAGATTCCCCCCCGCTCCCATCGGCATTCTAGAGGGGAAGAATAATGGAGTCTGCTCAGTCAGAATACCTGATGGCGAGAAAAACTTGATATCAAAAACATGAAGCACCAAAGTGTAGAACTTTAGGCTTTTTATGTGTTTTCGTTTGTGTGCTTGTTGTCCGACCGAATGCAACATTGTGTTGTTGTTTTTAATTTGTGTTTCTGTTGTGTTTTAACGTCCTGTTCCGTTTGTGTTCCTGTGAACAACCGGAGCCTTTTAAAGTTTTTAATTTCGTTGGTCGGACTGATCTTGTAGTCGAGGCTAAGTTGAAAAAAAAAAGTGCAAGTTTAAAGCTAACGTGTTAGCACGTTGTGTTGTCTGTATGCAGTGGAGGGAGAGAGGGGGGGGGAAAGAGGTTTGCGTTTTGCATGTATTCCCGCCCCCTCGCCCTCATTCAACCCCCCCCCCCACCCACTCTCCTTTTTTCTCCCTCTTAAACCATTCCCTCCCTCTTTTCACCCTCCTTTTCTCTGCTTTGTGCAAGGGGCCTGGTTTGTTTATGATCACTGTGTGAGAACAGTGGATGTATAGATATATGTAGAAAAGTGTAATATATGTATCTAAGAGACACCCATCCTGTGCATCTGGGGAACACCCCATGACCTCTGTGACGCAGATCTAGTTTAGGATTTTTTGTTTTACTTTAATTCTACTTCCTTTTAAATATTGGAAGCCCTGCATCATTTACGACTAGATTTCTTCCCGCGGCCGTAAGACTGTTTTTAAGAGACGGAGTTAAAATAAACAACGGGTTTCAAATAGTTGTTCCCCTTCCGCTTGAAAGATGTTTAGATTTAAACATGGAACTCTTCATCGTTGTGTTGTTTATTCCTGATTCCCTCAACGCTGTGAGCCGTCTCTTCATATCACACAAACACACACAACACACACACGCCTGGTGGTGTGTTTCTGCTCTGTAACATATCCGCACCACTGCTGTGTGACCGAGGTGCCCCCCCCCCCCCCCCCCCCCCCTTGCTGTGCTGCTGTCTCCATCCATCCGCTCTCCCCCCCCCTCCCTCCCCCGCGTACCAACGTGTCCCTGCTCTTGAGATGTTTATTTGTACGTCTCTCTGTCGTCTCTCTGTTCCCGTGTTACTGGTTTGAGTTTTTCCGTCGTCGCTGTCTTTGATAAAAATCTGTCGTTTGGTCATTGTTCCGATGTGCCAAGCTGAGTTCTGCACTCTCCCTCGTCCACGTTTAACAGGAAAAAAAGAGAAGAGGTAAAGACAACACAAATTACAGATTGAGTGATCATCCATTGATCAGGACTTTACTAATGTAACCGAGGTGGTTATGGATGGTGACCCCCACCGAACCGGAGCGGGACACAGAGTTATTTGCATGTTTCAGTTACACATTTCTACCATGTACCTACCTGAATAAGGATGGAGCCTAGTGTTAATATATGATATTTGCATCTTTTGAAATAAGAATATCCTCCATCCAGAATGTTGAATAGGTGACATGAAAAATATTAGAAAAAAAAACGCAAAATTAAAATAAAAATAAAAAAAGGATACAGGAGCCGTAGCTTGGTATGAGGCCCTCGATGTTAGCGTTTTCCCTGCGTTGTAATGATATTATTGGGCTGCGCTTTCTCCCCCGGCCTTCACGTGGATGCTGGAGTTTTTTTGCATGATCATGATGTACAATGAAATACAACCATGAATTGACGACTATCAAGTGTTTGTCTGAGTGTTAGTTGGTCTTCATCATAGCTTTGTTATTATTCAAAATTGGATCTTAAAGGTATTTAATAAAAATACTATTTCAGCACTGGCTCATCTCTCTTGACTGGTTTTTTTTTGGTTTTACTGGAAGTTCCCTCACTCTCCCACACACGTGTGCAACATTCCTGTAATATCTAGAAGAAAATCCCCCCAAATCACAACAAAACAGCCCTTTTTTGGCTTCTGCATATTTGCTGCTTAGCTTGGATTTCAGGATTTTTGAGTCTTAACCCTGAAATCACCAAATTTGGAGTTAATCGAGATATGCAACACACGTTTCTCATTATGTAACACTGCAACATTGATTGCTCATGCTGAATATATGTGCTCATGCAGTCTTGCCCATGAAAACCAGCTTGTTTCAGGTGACATTTACGCATTATGACACAAAGTAAAAAATGTTTCAAATGAAGGACTCTCCTGAATCTAAATTACTGAAGTTCAATGGATGTGTTTTTTGATTTTCCCATTGTGATGCTTAGCCAGAAGTTTATTTTTTAATATCAATTCAGTTTATGTTAATAACAAATCATAACTTTGATTAAGTGTAGTCTTGGATGGTTTCATAGCAGCTAACGTGCTAACGCTCCTTCCTGTAGCTCCTCGGGGTGATTGATTAGCTGTAGATCTGTTTTACCTTTGGAACCAGGCACACAGTTTCGTTATGATGGTTTTAGCATATTTATAAAACAGACCGTGTAAATCGAGTGGTTGTATCAATGCGGGCATTTATACATCTGCATGAAGTGACTAACTTCTGATTGGCGGCTCTGAGGTGCTTTTGTCCACTTTATTGATGGAACTAACGTAAGGAGCACTGAGCTGTGTGAAAGTGACACGAAATAATATTTTTTTTTGTAGTAGATTCTTTTCATTCCATTAGGTAATTTAATCTTTGTTCAGTGATAAAATTAGACCCCTCTCTATATTTATAGTTCAATCGCTTAAGATTAACCATTGAAGAACCTCATCTTCAAAACCATTTAAGGTGAGTGTATTGGCTTCCATCCAAATAATTCTTGAAAACATGTTTAGAAAATGACACCATTATATAGTGTGTAAAAATGTATTAATATATGCTATCTGGTATTTACTTTATGTCTGAAAAGTCATAGTATTGAATTTTTTTTTTCTATAAAAACTAGGGCCGGGATTTTAGCGCGTTAATTACGATTAATTAATTACAATGTGAATTAAGATTAATTAATTACACAAAAAATAACACATTAAACATTTTTTACGCATTTTTACACTTATTTTTTGCACCGCGGAACGTTTCTCACTGGATGAGTTTCGGGGGGACCGATTATACTGGAGCACCAACTAGCGTCCATGACTTCAGACAACAACAAACCACAGTGAACATGAACGGAGAAGCTGACGAGACCGTGTCGGGTGGCCCCGTGAATGGGAAATCTTCTTATAATAAACACACGGATGGAAGCGTCGATAAGAGCGTGGTTGTGTGCAAGCTGTGCAACAAGGAATTCACATCGAGCCTCAAGTATCACCTCAACGCAACACAATTAGCAGCTAGCGTGGACGTACAAGGACCCACACCCAACCCACACTGCACCAGATGACTGGTTTAAGGACCAGGGTAACTAAGTCCACGTCTGAAAAAATAACCAATGTTCTGAATGTACTTGAAAGTATTGGTCTACTTAAAAAAACATAGTTTACAGAAGGTCTACTTACCTATAGGCTACCTGAATTTCTGAAAGTACTATATTTCTAAATATGCTATTTCTACACTTGTCTGCTGGAATTGGTTGAACAAAAATAAAAATCCATGTGAAAAAAATTACTTCTCACTGTTCTCAGGTCAAATATTTATGCAATTAAAATGTGATTCATTTTGATTAATTAATTAAAAAGCCTCTAATTAGATTAATATTTTTAATCGAGTCCCGGCCCTAATAATATATATTATATTATATATATATATTGACCTTACATATATTTTTTTATAATAATTTTTTTACCTCTTATTGAAAAAAAATCTTTTCTGTAAAATTTTTTGACCCTACATATTTTGACTTTTTTCCCAATATTTTTTTTCCCATGACATGACGAATGATCTTAGATGGAGCAACCTACACGTCCCTGTCACTAAGCAAATGCCCCAAATTTCTGTACTTTAAACCTTATCTGGGTTCAACCCTCAAGGGACATGGTGGCTCTTCCTAAATCCTTTTTTAGTTTTGGGTAACTGACATTTATAAAAAATCATAAGATATTGCCCCAGAGACGGATTGGTGCATCTTGGAGGATCAACCGTGCTATTCATCCTTCCTGCATTGGTAAAGGCACAAGTGAGTTGAATTTGAATGTAACAGAGAATTGGAGGGTGGATGCACTAAAAAGGGTAAAGAAATCTACACCCTGTGCCAGACTGTCAGTTTAAGGTTGTCCACAGGATGCCCTGAAGTAGACAAACATGTGATTGTCTTGAAAAATGCCCTCAGAGGCTGTAATAAGTTTCATGTCAGTGTGACCACTGAATGAGACACATCTGCTCATCTTTACTTCTCTCCCTTTTACCCATCTCAGCATGACATCAGCTCGTCCTGGGTTACTCGGGACTCGAGGGCAATGACTTGAGACTTGTTTGTGACTTGCCTAACAGTGACTTGTTCCCACCTCTGCTATGTAGCATGGCTAATAAGTGCTAAAAGGCTAAAGCAAAGCAATTAACATCAAATTCAATTCAGTAGCAAAAGATTCTTCATCATTCTTGACAATGCCATCATAACTCAAGTGACCGCGCCTTGTGTTTCTGCATAACCCCTAGGGTTCACTTCTCCGAAACAACCGTGGGGACAATGCCCCCACTACTACCTCCGCGGCAGTGTGCTCAAGACTTGGCACGAGCGGGATTTGAACCCACTGGCGGTGCGCACAGAGGCTTCTGGGCTCTAGCTTGCACCCCTACACTACCAGTCCTGGTCACATTTTACCAACTTTGATTCTCCTATTTAACCTTGAGCATGTGAGCTAAACCTCAAAACTCTTTTTAAATGCTATTTCCACATCTGGGCTTGAACCTACAACCTTCAAGTGCAGTGCAGGGGGTTATGTCAGCAGCTCTTCCACTGTGCTACTTAACCTCACACTAACCAACCCTTTGTTTGTTGTATTTAACCTTGAGACTGCTACTCAAACCTCAAAAATCTTTCAAAGCAGAAGCGATGTCTGCATGAAGGGGCATGAACCCACAACCTCAGACACCAGGTTGGAGCCTGCAGCCCTTCAGTTGTTCCCTTGTGCTATTCAAGAACATGCCTCATTGTGTCCGTTCCTCATATTAGACCTTGGGATTGTTTACTAAACCTCAAAACTGTTTCAAAGTTTACAGTTTGAAGCCCTGACTGCAACCAAACCCTCCTTCTGAGAGAGCAGGTTTGAACTGAGGATCCTCCACACTTCAGCCTTCCTGCTATCTCCCTGCACTGTTCCACCACACACCTGTTGATGCTTTTGAATCCAGCCTCAATTCTCATAGATTCTAAGGCTGGAATCCACAACACAACACACTTGTCTGCTGGAATTGGTTGAACAAAAATAAAAATCCATGTGAAAAAAATTACTTCTCACTGTTCTCAGGTCAAATATTTATGCAATTAAAATGCAATTAATTTTGATTAATTAATTACAAAGCCTCTAATTAATTACATTAATATTTTTTATCGAGTCCCGGCCCTAATAAAAACATCCTAATAAAGTCGGGGCCTATTATGCCATAAAAAACATTTAACAAATCATGTTACAATTTGTCATGAAAATGATGAAACATTACTTTTACTGAAGATTAATTTGTGCACCATGGAATTAATAGTTTTCACTTACCTTATTCACTTCTTACAGATATCTTCAACATATTTTCACATATCTGATTTCTAAACGTTGAGCAGTTCCCAAAAGCAAAGTCAATATTGCTCATTATGAATCACTTATTACGGCTTTCTGTTGGAAAAACAAGCCAATCCGTTGAAGCAGGGGTATTCTCTGATCCCTCTTTTTCAGAATCCAAACAAAAGAACAGATTAGCATGACTCATGAGTGACTGAGAGCAGCAGATTTACATCTTTTTAAAGCAATCGTTTTAGTTATACAACCAGAGTATTTTCAGCGTAGAAAATGGCGCACAGCTAACCCGTTGCATATTACTTAGTCATCCCTATAAGGTTGTTTTTACCACCATCATGCCAAACAACAGAGTTAACTCAAGGTTATTATTAAAATGAGAACACTGAGGGCTCGTTCTCACCAGGTATGTCTTTTAATGCTCAACCATGATTCAGCACATTACACAGAGGAACTAGTTGAACACTATACACTTCTCTCCCTATTCGCCCGGTCACAAACAAACAGTATTTACATGAACCTACAGGGATCTGCATGATAAGACATCAATTCTCAGGAATGAATGAAGGAAAGAAGGAGCAGGGAGGGATTGAGTTCACGTCCAGGAGGTCACAGGATGCTTCACGACACAAAGGTTCACAGCACCCTAAAAAGCACAAGTCGCGTCTGTACACTTATAGCAACAGTATAAAAAGAACCATGGGAGGGGGGGGAGGTATCCAACGACCGGTGGAAATAGAACAATGTCGCCATCTTCTGGGGGTGGATCACACACCTGCTCAGTACAACAGAACAGACAACATTTAACTTCAAGAGTCTAAGTCAGTCTAGGGATGAACACTTACTATCTAACGTCAGGAACAGCATCCATCTATTCATCTATTTGTCTACTTATCTACAAACATCTGCTGGAATCGGTACAAAAAGACCCGAAAGTCAGACTCCAATGGCTTTGAGGAGAGAAGGACCACACCGGTGTTTGTGCATGTTTCAGCCCTTAAACTATTTATATTCACTTGAGAAAACTGCAGATGAAACAATGTTTTCCGGTTATCTTTAAAAAGAAGACATTTTTTTCTGTTTTCATTTGGGAATAGAATCAATCAGCAAACTCTTGCTTGAGTTTTGTAATTCAATCAATCCCAAGATTCAAATTAAAACACAAAAAGGGGCTTGATGAGTGTCTACACTGTTGATTAGACCTCCTTTAAAAAGGTATTATGTAAACAGAAGTAACCATTTTCTTCATGGTTAATTATTTATTTATTTTTGATTTGCTGGTTTTATCTGGTTGGAAAGTCACTATTAAGTGTTTTACTTTGAAAGAAACACTCTTAATAATAGTGACATTAGTCATTATTATTAAAGTTCTGATTAAAATAAAAACAAAGTAAGGAAATGTTCATTAGAAGCCCGGCAACTCAAGAGCTGCTTATATCTGATCCCTAAGTTAATAGTAAATATTTTATTAACCATCAACAAACATTTTAAAGCTTTTTATAAAATCGGGTCTTTTTAGAAAACATTACAGATCAAAATGAAAGCCCAGTTGAGTTCAAGGCTTGTGGCTTCTGCACAGTTTAATTAACTTTTTCATTATTGTAGTCATTGATACAGTGAATAAAGAGACTAAAACATGAATACTAACCGATATGGTCCAAAGAGAAATAGCTTAATTGTGGGTCTAAACAGCACTTTCACCAGTAAACTTATAAGACAACAGCCTGAAGAGTCCTGCTGGAACATCTGCATTTTAACATCTGACACAGGAGTTTGGGTTAATAATCCTGATGATTTACAGCCAGCCTTAATTCAAGATGTTCTGACAGTTACTTTGAGGATTTGTATAATTAAACACACAGGAGACACGCAGGAATAGGTGAAATTTAGCATAGATTCTTGCGTGTGAACATCTTAAAAATATCCCCAGAAAATGTCTAACAGTATTGTCCTTAAATGACATGCCATGCTGATTTTTTGGGATATTCAGTATCAGTGAAAGGCCTCGATCAGCACGCCAGGTTCAACTGAAACATCACTGAGCCAATCAGTTATGGCTCTTCTTCTCAACAGGCTGCAGCTCACATGTAAAGCCCCCAAATGACCCACACACTCTGAGTTCAGATCTGAAATGAGCAGGGACGGCTCGAGTGAGGAGCATCTTTCTTTTCTTAAAGTTTACTTTTGTCTTCCGATAAACCCTCTTTCCTCCTCCTCCGGGTGTCACCTGGTACAAATGGTGAGCCAGTGGCACGGCCTCAATCAGACTATAGCATGTGTGTTACCGTGCTGGTTGGTGTGTGAGTGGTGGCTGTGTTTCTGTTTAAGATCAATTATTTCATTCGTTTCTTGTTGATCGTGTGTGTGTTTGAGCTTGCCGTGCACGTGGAAGTTTCCACCCTTGCCCTCGTCGTGTGTGTGTCTTGGGTCATTGTCGACACGTGTCGGATCTTCTTGTGTGTTTGTGGGTGTGCTCGGTTCCTCTGGATTGATGACTTCCTCGATCCAGCTCCTGAAGCGGCTGACTCGGGTGTAGAGTGAGGGAGACGAGGGGCCGGCGCAGCCGTAACCCCCGGCAACGACCCCAGTGAGGACCCATCGACCCGTCTCCCCCTGACACACCAGCCCGCCTCCAGAGTTGCCATCACAGCGGTCGTCGTGGAGGAGGCTGGCGTCTGGAGGACTGCCGGCGCACAGGGTGCCATGGCTGGAGAAGCTGTCGCCGTAGCGCTTCTTACATTGCCATGACGACATCAGAGGGACCCAGGATGCAAGAACTGAGTCTACGAGAGGATGGAGGAGATGAGATGAAGAAGCAGCGTGTCAGAAATGCTGACCATCAACAACAATTGATTTCAATGGATTGATTGTATTTGATTAATTCTTCTAGTGAAGCAAATAGACTCAAAGGCTTCAGCCTTCAGCTGCTAGAGGAAGTACTTAGTCAAAGTGGTGCTTTGAGCGAAACTCTAACGTCAGCTGACTTACGATCAGTAGGCGATTAGAGGGAGGTTATGATGACATGTGTTAGCAAAACGATCAAAATGCCGCTCCATCCTCTCGCTGTAGAGGGAGTGCAGGAGCAGAGGGTACTTTGGTTTGCCTTATTCATTCAAACTTTATCTGACCGGTTTTTGACGTTTATGTCATGATCTGTGTGTTGATTAATTCATGGAGCTGTCTGATGCAAAAGTAGACAGATTTTTAAGAGTGATGTTATTTCTGGGTTTTGCAATTAGCAAATGAACTGGCCGGAATCTTTTGGGAGCTGCTCACAGTTAAACGTGGTAAAAATCTACTGCTTACGCTGTCAAAACTAAAAGATGAACCATTAAGGAATAATGATTACCATGTTGCTCATCTTAGCTAAGCGTTTTAGCATGCTAGCTAACAGCTGACATTTGTTAGCAGTAAACACAAACAGCAAAGACTCAAGGGGATTTCTTTAACCACGAACCAATAAAACGATTAAGATTATTTTTTCATGTGTAAAAAAACCACATACCTGGTCCGGTCCAGCCAGCAGTAACCACGACAACACAAGAAGATGGAGTAGTCCCTGCCGATGCTGCGTCTGCAGCAGGAAGGCACGCTGCGTTGATGTCAGGGTCAAAGGTCAGACAGTGACCCTTGGTGCTGGGTAGCTTCAACAGAGCCAGATCGTGACCTCCACTCTGACCCTTGAACTTCCTGTGAACTACCACCTGCTCCGGGGTGAGGGTCCGAGCCCCGACGCGCACCACGTACTTGGACGGGTCGCTGCCAAACCTGCAGGGAGGGGGCGAGGAGAACCTTCAGTTGGATTCACACTTAATGGTGTCGGGTGGTGCCACTGAAGGAGCCCCCGGGCGTAGGAGTGGATTGAGAGTCCAGAGAAAGATTTACCTGCTGACACAGTAAGCGGAAGTCAGGGCCCAGCAGGGGCCGATCAGAGTGCCGCTACAGACCGGACCGCCGGCGTCTCCTCGTGACTCGAGCCACACCGAAACCTGCCATGGCCACGTGGTGCTGACGGAGAACAGGACAAGATCTTAATCTCAACTCATTTCTTTCAGTTTTTGAGGCAGTGGGCTCTTTTTGTCCACTCGTTCATGAACGACTGTTTTGCCCGTTTATGCTGACTATACATTCTTCTTGTATTTATTTTGAAAGAAACTGCTGCAGTAGATTTAGAACTCTTAACTCTGTGCACAGGAGGATTTTAAAAGGGAGGACCTGCGCGGCCCCCAGTAAGGGGCCACAATGTCACCACAATGACAGCAGAGGACTGCCGCAGAGCCTCGGGCCCCAAAAAGCCCCAAGGTACTTTATGGCAATTCAAGTTGTTGTATAGAATGTTTCCATGGATGGCCTAAATCAAAAAAGTAGTTTCTTGAAGATGATTTAATGCATTCAAACTTACCCAAACTTATTGTAAGACCTCTCACATTGTGATGAGAAGTTGTGTTCACATGGTACATATTCCCCTATAAAGTTGTGTTTAATCAAGTTGTTAAAGAAAATGACCAAACGTGTTCTTGGGTCTCTGTGTGTATAATGAAGCTGCGTTGTGTTGTCTGCTTAATGGAAACTAAGAGGCCAAAGGCTAGCACAAAGTCTGTTTTGTTATTCACACTTTAAAAAACACAGTACTACGGCTTCATTGTGAGCTGCTGAGCAACAGGACAAAGCCACAGATACATTTAGTGCGGCAATGTTTAACTGATTATCAACTATTATATTTGTTGGAGTCATTTCTGAAAGCAATCGTTGGTACCAGCCAAAGACATGGAGGTACCTGAGCATATTTTCCTCCCCTTGGCGTCTCCTCTTGTTCTCCTCCTCCACCAGCTTCCTCAGCCCACAGCTCAGCTCTCGATGCCCGGCGGCTACGGCCAATTCCCGCGGCGCGACGTCACACCTCAGTCCAGCGTCCACCCGGCGCCTGCAGCCCCGGGTGCTCTGACCGAGAGACGGACACTCTCCCAGGAACTCCTCCTTGCCCGTGCACCTCACCTGGTCCAGGTGGATGGGCCCTTTGCCCTGACCAAACCCTCCGGCTGCTACAGCTCCACCACTGAGGAGAGGGAAATGGTGGCGTTATACACATTTAAAAAAAGGCTTTTTAAACCTGTCTCTTTTATACATATCAAATATGAACCTGTGTCCAAGTTGTCTGCACACCACAGCAGCATTGAGGTCATTCCAGCCCGAGTCACAAATACTTCCCCAGTCGCCGTGGAGATACACCTCGACTCGACCCTCCTTTCTGCTGCTGCCCCCCACAAGTCGCACCAGGGGACCTGGGGAGAAACAGACGTAGCTCATTCGTATTCATGTCGGGGCGCCTTCGCCCCCCCGTCTGCACGCACAGCGAGAGGTGCGTCCGCTGACACTGTTAAATGTTACCTGCAGTCTGTTGCCTCTTTATTCCGCCTCTATTCTCATTCTAATGGCCCGTGTGTCTACAGGACACTCAGTAAACACCTCTTTATTCTCTCTGCTGTCAACATGTGGCATTTAAACACTGATGTTTTCACATTGAGGAAATGATACGGTCCGAAAAACTGGATTCTTTCTTTTACAGATTAGATAGAAACATATTTGGCCACGCTGAGGTATGAGGGAATTCCTGCGGGGTTTAATAAAGTAAAGCATGAGACCGTAACCCTCTACAGGGACAGTTTGCCCTTTTCATACAAAATGTATTGCAACCAAACATCTACAGTGCAGTGCAATGATGCTTTTGTTTTTGTTGGTTTCTTCCATACTTCCTTGGTTCTGATCACCACAATTGCTTTGCTCTAAATAACAAACAAAAAATAACACATGTATAATAAACAAGACAAACATTTAAAAAATCCAATGCAGAAGAGGTGAATAATACATTTTGCATGCAGGACCAATCGCATCTCAACTCTTACCCGTGGAGGGTGCGATGACCGGCACGTCATTGGTTTCTTGACTGAGTCTCCTGCACCGGACACCAACGTCCTCGCTGTGGGAGCAGTCGGTGCGGCCCCAGATCCCGTGGGGACAGTCCAGGAGGGAGGTCTCGGTTCCCTCACAATGGACGTCGTCCAGCAGGATCAGGCCGACGCCCTCCCCGAAAGTCCCATCTGATACGACCTCAGCGTGGCCCCTGGAGGTGGAGAGAAGGTTAAGGTTTTTACTCCGTTTGCACCTTGGACACCAAGTTAAAAAATACCCAAAATAACACATGAAAGCTTATGCAATATAATGTCTGTTGGCTCTAATCATTTAATGATCATCTTCATAATGAACCGGATTTCTCATTTCTTCTGAGGCTTATAATTGATAATCAGCCAAAGTAAATTATAATTAATTATAATAAAACCCTCAATGAGTTTAAGTAATAGAACCATATGCTCAGGTTGATACTTGTTTTGGGGGTTTAGATGCTCTCTAATGATATACGTCGGATGATGATAGCAGCGGGCAAATATTCATTTGTATTGGTACACATCCACACCTGTAGCCCAGCTGCCTGCAGACCACCTGTGCATGCTGCTGGCTCCAGCGGTCGTCACACGCCGTCCCCCAGTCGCCGTTGTGGAGGACCTCCACCCGACCCTCCCAGGGACTGTCTCCTCCAACCAGCCGCACCACCCCATCTGAAACAGGTTCATATTGTGTCTGTTATAAAGATGTAAATGGCCAATGACGGCAGAAATATTTGACTTCATGCAAAGTCCTTAATATTACTAATGTCAACTTTGTGTATTGCTTTGATGAATAGTAGCTGCAATTTATTGGCCAGTAGATGTGTTACTCCTCAGTTCACATAAATCCTTCTTGTCACTAAGAGGAAGTTGCTGCTTCATGCAGTGATGATTTATTGATGTCCAGCGGCTATAAATAGCAGCATGAAGCCCATCAGGGTGTACAGTGAGGCGTGTGTGCTGCACATGTACCTGTATACGGGCTGCAGGAGACCCCTGCATCCTCCATGTGGTCACAGTTGTGCTGCTCCCAGTCGCCATGGGGACACTGCTCCAGAAAGAGCTCGTTCCCCGTGCACTTCACGGCATCCAAGAGGATCGGACCTGAGCCCTGACCAAAGTGAGCCCACGACCAGGCCTTCGCCACCCCCCTACAACACACACATGCACGGCTTTATCTTTGCTTACAGATGGGACCTGATAAAGGTGTGAAAACATTTACATGTCAGCTTGAGGGGAACATGAACATTTCATGGTCATCCATATAATATATCTAGGAGTGTGCTGTTTAGAGATTGTGAATGTCTGTGGAACAAGTTTTTAAAGAAATTGTTATTTCAGTCTGAACCAAAACAACATTGACACACACCCAAAAAACCACAACATCAGCACTGCTTCTAACAATACACCTTCTCAGGTCAATGTTGATTCCACATTTCAATCTGACTCTTGTTCTTATAAAACAAAATTATATATAAGAAGATATCTGGAAATATCCAAAAATAAATCTAATTTATATAAATAATAAAAAGATCCTGAATAGGATATTTAAGTGGTGATTAATTATTGATGCTGAAATGCTATCAAAAGTAAATGTGTGTGTGTGTCCATACTTCCTGCTCCTGTGTGTAGCTGAATCTTTATTAACTGAACGCAGTTGTTGAAAGAAAAATATCAACTCTTTTTTAGATAATATTAATTTAAATGTAATTAATGATCTTAATCCGAGGGGAATATATATGTATCAAAATGATGTTAGTTATGTTAGATGTGTAGAAACAGAACACTATCACAGTAGCACAAGGATGTCAGTTGGGAAAAATGTGAAAATATGAAAAAGTGTAAATGTACGTCACACAAATATAACACACAAAACTATCTAGTTGTGGAAAAACAAATGGCTTCACTTTGTCTTTAGGCGTAAAAACACCCATCAGTGTGCAGCTGCTTGAGAACATGAGCATGAAAACATCTATTATTCAGAGGCACGAACACAGCTGGCGAGACTCCCGCTGCGTTAAAGCACAGGAAATAAAACCTCATGTCTACATGGAAGCAGTTCATTTTCTTCACAGCTACAACGGCATCATCTGTCACTCAAAGTTGTTTGGGATGATACATCTTCTCTGGGGAAACATACCGTGTGTGTGTGTGTGTTAGGAGGGAGACACCTGCAAGAATTTGAACATATCAGCTTGAACAGACACGAGTGCCATTGACTTTTAAAAATCACTTAATTGTAGGTTTTTACCTCTCTGAGTTACACAAAACATTCTGCTTTGCAAATATAATCTGTAAAGAGAAAAGTTCCCTCGCCAAAGCACAACTCAAGTGTTTTGTAGTCCTCCAGGTAAAATAAATCAGTACAAATTGAGGCCATTCTACATTCTAGTAGAGCACATCTCTTCTGTTCTCCTAGAGAGGAGGACAGAGGTGCATCTCATTCTTAATTTCACCTAGTTCACACAAACAGACTCTCAGTTACACATGCAGAAGCCTGTCAATCCCTACGGTGGAATCGGTTCCCTGCTAATGTTTATTCATCTTACGGCTTTTCCTATTCTGCACTGTTTGTGGTTAACAACTCTCATCAAAAGACTCAGATTGAGCATTTATCTGAATAACATTTATATCATCTTTGTGGTCAAAGCCTCTTCCTCTGTTGTCTCTTTTGTAAACACATGAATGAGTCACTGCAGCCCACTGGATGACGTATTTCTTCACCACGGTGAAACTCGCCCCTGCAGTTTATTTTGGGCCAATCCCTCATACATGGCCCTGCTGCTGTAAATACAGCCTAGAAGACCAAAATGTGAATTAATACGCAGCCAAAAATAGTCCCAAGGAGAAGCATTTAGTTTGCTTCTATTTAAGTCTTTTGCTATTTTTTTTGTTTTAGGATATTACTTTTTGGTTTTTTTAGGGCCGGGACTCGATTAGAAATATTAATCTAATTAGAGGCTTTGTAATTAATTGAAATGAATCGCATTTTAATTGCATAAATATTTGACCTGAGAACAGTGAGAAGTAATTTTTTTCACATGGATTTTTATTTTTGTTCAACCAATTCCAGCAGACAAGTGTATAAATAGCATATTTAGAAATATAGTACTTTCAGAAATTCAGGTAGCCTATAGGTAAGTAGACCTTCTATAAACTATGTTTTTTTTAAGTAGACCAATACTTTCAAGTACATTCAGAACATTGGTTATTTTTTCAGACGTGGACTTAGTTACCCTGGTCCTTAAACCAGTCATCTGGTGCAGTGTGGGTTGGGTGTGGGTCCTTGTACGTCCACGCTAGCTGCTAATTGTGTAGCGTTGAGGTGATACTTGAGGCTCGATGTGAATTCCTTGTTGCACAGCTTGCACACAACCACGCTCTTATCGACGCTTCCATCCGTGTGTTTATTATAAGAAGATTTCCCATTCACGGGGCCACCCGACACGGTCTCGTCAGCTTCTTCGTTCATGTTCACTGTGGTTTGTTGTTGTCTGAAGTCATGAACGCTAGTTGGTGCTCCAGTATAATCGGTCCCCCCGAAACTCATCCAGAGAGAAACGTTCCGCGGTGCAAAAAATAAGTCTAAAAATGCGTAAAAAATGTTTAATGTGTTATTTTTTGTGTAATTAATTCATCTTAATTAACGCGCAAAAGTCCCAGCTCTAGTTTTTTTATTAAACTAGAGATAATGGTATTCAAAACGCAGCATCGCAGCACAATCAGGACTCAGAGTACCTTTGTTAGTTAACAATAGCAACAGCAGTGCAACAGAGAAACAAAAGACGCAGAACTGTGACTGAAATGTCCAATATTATTTAATGATTAAGATTAAACTGAAAAGATTTTCTTTGACTACGGTTTTCACTATAACCATTACTAAGGACTAAGAATAAGCACTAAAAACTGCTAAATCGACATTAGTGGAAGCGAGGAGATGAGATGAATTCAGAAAGTATTGTTGGTGACGGATGTGTTCATGAAAAGGAAACGCCCCCCCCCCGATGTACCTACCCGAAACCCAGCTGTCTGCAGACGACCTCCGCATCTCTGTCGTCCCACTGGTCGTCACAGACGGAGCCCCACCTTCCTGCGTGGAACACCTCCACTCGACCTTCAAAGTCTTCCTCGCCGCCAACCAATCGCAGCGGAGGACCACTGCCTGAGAGAGGATATAGAAACACACCTGTGTTAGCATGACTGTAATGCAAAGTAAGACACTACCACACAGTATAGTTTTAATTATTCCCTCAAGTCAAGATAAATCTCTCTGCGTCTCTCAGCTGTATTGAAGGGGAAACCATTCAGTCCGGTTGCCATGACAATAAGGAAGTCACCCTGACCTTCTGGTGCAGCACACACTACTGCTGCCTCGTTTCCATGGCTACAGTCACCGGTGACAAACGTCCTGCTCCGGCACCGACTGAGGGTGTTCTCGTCACCGCGGCAACCCAGGCGCTCATAGTGGAAGAGGCCTGAGCCCGAGCCGAACTGCGGCTGCCGCAACGCCGCGCCAATGTCCCTGGTAAAAAATGTTTTAAAAGTGTCAAAGATGGCGTCCGTCCTGAATGAGGTGAGGGGGGGGGGGGTCATCTTCTCTTACCCGAGGCCCAGCTGCCTGCAGATCACACTGGCGTCTCTGTCGGACCAGTGGGAGTCACACACCGCGCCCCACTGGCCGTTCAGGTAGACCTCGACCCGCCCGCTGCCGGAGGTCGAGCTGCCAACCAGACGCGCCGCACCTGAGCCCAAAAAAACAGCACGAGACGAGATTGGTTTACAAGAACAGCAAACCGCATACAATGAAATATTCACCAGCAGCATCACACTTTCATGAGCTATTAATTGTTTAAAGCTTCATAAGTAGATTTTTCCAGACGGCATCAGAAGCTGAAAACTGTAATGACACTGATTCCTTTCGCTTTGCTTGGATCTAGATTAACTCCTGAAGGAAATCTTTGGCTCTTTAGCCAGAGAGAAGGAAGTGTAACAAGTGGAGCAGGATAACAATGATTTAATAAGAACACCTGCGTTTTATTCAGGGTTCGAAATGACTTAGGACTCTTGGGGGGTCCCCTAAAATGTAACTATAAAAAATACTGAAGACTACCTTCCTACACTATATACTGCAGGCAAAATTATATTGACATATTTTGAAGGTGAGATAATGGTCTTGGGATGTTTTTCATGGTTTGGGCTGGTCCCAGTAGTGTAGTGGTGTCTGGAGAAGTGGATTGGCTATAATCAAACAGGTAACCCTCTAATTCTGGACCAACAAAGTTACAGCACCTTATATAAATCCCTGACATGACAAAGTGGATAACAGGTCATTCTTTCCTTGAGCAAGGAAGTTAACTAAGTTACCTAAATCCAGCAGGTGTCCTCATTATGGCAGCACCATGCACCTTCAAAGGGCTTGATGAAATACAAATGGTGTTTCTCATCCCTTATGTTAATGGGTTTTATAAAACAACTAGCCGCTTTTTTTTTGGTTAGTAAAAAAAAAAGGAAACGATAGTGAGCTCAACATTAAATTATTAATAATGTAATAACAATAACTTATAACAAAATCTTATTTCACCAGTAAATTACTGTTAAACGACAAAAACAATGGGAAAAGGGTATTTTACAACAACTTTGAATGCAGCACAAGGCTGGCGAGGCGAATTTCAAGTGAACGCAACATCTGTTTGTTTTTTAGACAACGGCAGCTACAGACTGTTCAGTGAAACACAGACACACTTTACACCGTTTAGCTGTCAGTATTTTAACCGTGGTTGCTCCATTGACATATTTAAAATATATATATATATATACACACTTCAGCTGCTAGCTAACGGTAGGCTAACGTTACCTGCTGTCCAGTGTAGTGTTTACTAGCGTCCCGTGCGGCGCTGTTTCACTTCCCTCTAACGTCCGTTTTCGGAGCATCAGGGAGAAGCGGGAGGCATTTTAGTGGCCTCTAAATAAGGCACCGAAATCAGAGTTGCCATTCGGTCTGGTAGATAACGGCCGTTAAGACACTTGTACGTATTAGCACCGGGTCTCGGACCCCCCACACCCCAAAAACATTTTCCCATTCAAAACTCACAGACTTGAATTAAGTCCTCGCTATCTTTCGTAATCACTGACTGGACCATTAGGTTGGTTTGCTAGCTTTGAATAACTAGTCTAGCTAACTGCTAACTGTCTGCTGTTAGCTGGCAGTTTGTTTGGCTTCATACACACACAGCTAGCAAGAAACGTTGACAAACGCACTCTTCTAATCATCTAAGTTAATGCAACTTTTGATATAGGAACACCAACTCCAAATATTTTACTATAATAAGCAATCATTATGGAGATATAAACATAATCGAAGCACTTACGGGATTTTCATGAGGGTTCTTTAGATTTCACTCTTTGTGAGGCTTCGTTTTTGCCGCGTTCAATGACCTACGTGTCTGCGTCACAGACCACGACAACAACCTGTGACGCTATTGGCTGCCCTGATGCTGCCCAATCGCGCTAGGAAATAAAGTAATTTTTCTTATAAATATAAAACGTCACTAAAGACCTATAATTACACAATCATTTTCAATGTTAAAAATATTTTTCGGGGACCCCCCAAAATCTAAAAATAAATTATTATGGGGGGGTCCCCAATGGCTTATGGGGGGTCCGGGACCCCCTCAGACCCCCCTCATTTCGAACCCTGGTTTTATTTCTTGTTGTTACTCTGTGCTGTGATATAAAGTGTCTTCCAGGTGACCTGTGGCCTTACCCTGGTGGCAGTCGCAGTAGGCCCATCCAATGGCTCCAGAGTTTTGCCTGAAGAAACACCAGGGGTTGGACTCTCTGTCCGGGTTCCTGCAGTAGCTGTGGTCGCCCAGCCCTCGGCCCGGGTACTGCATAACGTAGTCCGGGAACTCGGTCCACTTCAGACAGGGGGCGCCAGAGTCCGTCTGGGACACGGTGCCGTTATAGTATCCCAGCTCTGTGAATCCCTCGGAGCACGACAGAGGCACTGCACAGAGGAGGAGGATGGGGAGAGTGGGTGTGTGTTGAGGAAGATGGGAGAATTTAATATTTTGGATGGAAAGGAGGATATTGTGGTTGAATGTGAATAAGAAGGCGGGAAAGTTTTGGAGAAGTGAGAGGAAAGGAGGAGTGGAGTGGCTCTTATTCAAGCCACATTATCCCCATGTCTGTGTTTGATGTGAGCATGAAGGCTTACATGGCTGATTCCATCACGCCTTCCACTGCCCCAGCAGGATCCCTCCTAATGCATTGAGCCCCGATGATCCACCTTGAACTGGTGAAATTCCCATAACCTTAAACCAGCCCCTCGCTCAACATGGAGGTGATCACACACTTCCAGTAATCTTTCCTGAAATGGAGCGAAGCTTAGACGGACACAGAGTGAAACATCAAAGTGAAGCAAAATTAGGCCACAACATATAGAGCAAGTTGTACAGATTCATAGAACCAGGACAACGGACTGATTATTTGTTTATTTGTTACATATTTGTCTCATACAAATAATCAAACCAATTTTATTGGAATATTTCAATAAAAGCCAAAAATAACCTGTCAACATCACTGGAGGAAAAATACCGGAATCACCAGCCATTGTGATTCCTCCTCTTGTTGTATTAGTTTTTTCTCCTCGTCTTTCTCGTTGCGTCCATCTATTCTTTAATCTTTTTGTTACTAGTTTCTGTAGTTTCTTTTCTTTAATCCTGGTTACTTGGTTACTTTCTATCCATATGTTGAATTTATTTAAGGCCACTTATCACCTCTACCTTCTTTGTAGGATTTCAGTCTTCTCTGCACACATTTAAGCTTTCAGGGTGTTTGAGGCCAAGCAGCTATTAAAATGTGATTAATGGCAGAGGTGCTCCAGCAACCAGACACAGTCTTATCTCTCCAAGACACACAGCTTGGCCACCGTGGAACCTTATCTACACCGTGCAACCCTCATGCCCGACGGACATACACACCAACAGACCTGCTGCATGGTGCAGAAAGACAGACACACAAACTGAGAAGATAAGGAGAGCAGAAGGAGGAGAGAGTCAGAGGAAGAGGAAATCATTTAGGTAGAAATGCACCAAACTGAAGCAGGAATTGCTCATCAAACAATAAACAATGTAGAACACACTCAGCCAAAAACAGCCTTTACTGAGATCCAAACCTCAAAAGGACTCGGACTTCACGGTCCAAAAATGTGTCCTGTCCCTTTAAGAGACTCAGGAAGAAACTGAAGCCAAGTCGCGTCCGGAGCGCCGCCTTTTCCTCTTCAGATCAACACGTAAGTCGCCATTTACGGGCTAAACCTTTATTATGAACTCTTGAGAAAAGGACTCTACGATGTGTGTTGTGCCCCAAGAGGTGTTTTAAGAGCCGTTCTGCCGGGAAAGGCTGCTCCCTGCAGCCCAATAAAAGAATGTGTTGTCTTCTTTCGGAAGTATTCGGACACGAGGTCCTTTCAGTAATCTCACAGTTCATCACATATTCATGAAGTAGAAAATGAAACCAAGGAACTTGTTATTGTTAACAATAAATCAATAATCGCAATATTTGCAGATTCATGAACTTTGACTATTGTGTCAAATGCATTTAAGAAAAACAATGAGTGGACACAACTTCACGCCTTAATGTTCATGTTTCATTACTTTTCAGAAATGGCCTCCAGTCTGTTATCTGAGGAGCAGCTTCTTTGTCCCATCTGCCTTGATGTGTTCACTCGCCCGGTCTCCACGCCGTGCGGACACAACTTCTGCATGTCCTGCATCACGTGCTACTGGGACGACATACCAGTCAGCCAGTGTCCTGTCTGCAAGGAAACTTTTGAAAGCAGGCCGGACCTCAAAGTCAACACTTTTATCTCCCAGCTGGCGTCGCAGTTCATGTCTCTTCAAGTGAGGGACGCTCTCGCCCGGAGTCCCCAGGCCGTCTGCGGCGGCGCGGTGCCGTGTGACGTCTGCACGGACGCCCAGCGGGAGGCGGTCCGATCCTGTCTGGAGTGTCTGACTTCCTACTGCGACCTCCATCTGGAGCCTCATCACCGAGTCGTGGGCCTGAAGAGACACACCCTAGTCGAACCCCTGGCGAGCCTGGAGGACAAGATCTGCAAGGACCACAGCCGACTCGTGACGTTGTTCTGCAGGAACGACGGGGCTTTGTTCTGCGACGTCTGCCCTGTTTCGCACCACGTGAACCACGACATGGTTCCAGTGCGGCAAGAGCACCAACGCATCAAGGCTCTGCTGGGGGACACGGAGGCCAAAGTGCAGCAGATGATCCAGGAGAGGCTGCAGAAGGTCCGAGACGCAAAGGCGGCGGTGGAACAAGGCAAGACAGAAACCGATGATGCGATAGAGAACAGCGTGCGCGACTTGACGGCGCTGGTCTCTGAGATCCACAAGAGCCAGACGGAGTTTGCGAAGGTAATCGAGGAGAAGCAAAGGGCGGCGGAAGAACACGCCGCTGGGTTAATCGGCGGTATGGAGAGGGAGATCACTGAGCTGCAGAGCGCAATGATGAAGCTGAGGGACCTGAAAAAGACCGAAGACACACTATCTTTCCTCCAGGGCTCCCTGAACCCATTCGTCCTTCCGCACACAATGGACGTGTCCGCCATCGCCTTTAGTGGACCGGTGGAGATCCGCCGCGTGCAAAGTTCTTTTAGCAAATCGGTCGCTCAACTACAAATGACGCTGGTTCAAATGAGCACAGAAATGAAACGAGCGTCCGAGGGCAGCGGCGTGGTCGACGTCGCCCAGCTGAGATACGTGCAGCAGTACGAAGTGGACGTTGTGCTCGATCCGGACACCGCTCACCCGCTGCTCATCTTATCCGCGGACGGGAAACAGGTGAGGTACGAGACGGGCGCCGCTCCGTTTCCAAACCCTCAACCCGGTAGGTTTACGGAACATCTCGCCGTTCTGGGAAAGAGAGGCTTCTCGTCGCGCAGGTTTTACTTCGAGGTCTTCGTGGGCGGAAAAGTCGAATGGTGCGTGGGCGTGGCCGCGGCGTCGGTCAAGAGGTGGGCGCTCGTCCCGGGTCCTTGCTGTGGCCTCTGGGCAATCTCCTTCTTCAATGAGAAGTTTGAAACCTTCAATTCTCCAAATGTGGCGGTACACTTTGGGAAAGTGGAGCGGGTCGGCGTGTTTGTGGATTATGACGCGGGGCGAATCTGCTTCTACGACGTGCAGACAGCGACGCTCATTCACTCGTTTACTGAGTGTCTCTTTAGCGAAGAACTGCATCCATACTTAAATCCTTGTGACAATGAATATGGCCCAAACTTTGGGCCCATAGTAGTTCTTCCTGTAGATCATACCGCCTAATTTGTGGGATATTTACTGAAAATACAACTGTTTATTGTTTCATAAACTGGTTTATGTATATTTACAAAAAAAAGGTTCATGGGAGGGTATGGGAATAATTTAAGGAGACGTCTTGCTTTCCTATTTTCTGTCTCTATTGTCTTTCATTGCCTGAGATCTAAGACAAGACTTTATATAGAAAAATAAACACATTACTCTTAATGGGGGGAATAGAGGGTGTAAGAAAACAGAAGAGTGAACTTAATAGATGGTTAAAAGCACCTGTTTTGTCCAATGAGTAGCCTAAAATCATTTAATAACACAGAGGCAGATCCTTTTAAGATTTGAGCACCTGCAGCTTGCTTGAAAAGTGAAACAATCAATAGCGTTAATATTTCCGTCTATAATTTCATGAAGTAGTATTGAAGTGTTTTTGGCTCCAACATTCAGTCACTTAAGTTGGTGGCATTAAAGGCCACACAGTTGCTCATAACAGGTCTTTCTCACTCATATATGTCACTGTATAAACGTATTCATAATACTTCAAAATAACTTCATTTAGCTCTTTAAGTTTCAGAGTGCTACTTGAACCCAATTATTCAGTCTGGCCAATGGGTAAATTGAAGGAGCGGGGGTCTAGTGGGAGGCTGAATACGCTCGATATCCAATATGAAGGCATCCCTACTTGGAAGATCCTAGAGAACAATGTCTTCTTGTGAGCGGTCATACGGGTTCTTGTGTGAAGTTTATGTTACGTTGATAAAATTACAAACTATTTTTAAAGCTCTGTAATGGTAATACAACTTGTTTTGCTAATAAAGTAAAAAAGTATTGCATAACTTTATTTTTAGTTATTTGTGTTTCATTGTTTGGGGGATGGGGTGTTTAAGGCAGAAACTAAAAGAAATCTACCATAAAACAACAATGATTAATGATTCATTTAAGGGCAGGATGTTATCAGGGCTTTAGCGGAGCGTTAAGTTTAAAGTTGTACAAATTCACCAACCTGCAACTAAATTCAAACAATGTTCCCACTGGTAAATATGAGTAAACATGACACGTCTATAAGGGTCCAGTGTTTATAGCTCACAACAGTTTTGACTCGTCAAAGCACAAACAAATGTAAAAACAGCAGAATTCTACTCGGTTTCAGGCCTCATGGCACTCAATGGGATACTCGATTTGATCTTTATGATCAAAAGTTCTTGTGTCACTTGTTAAAACATTTAACTATTTCATCTAGTGATGATAACAACACTTAAATTGTCAGCTTGATCAAATGATATTAAAATAAAACCATTTTGTTCATCTTTACGTAGAGGAATGTATTTGAAAATGTCTTTGTTTGGATATTATCACCGTGCTCTTAACTACTTCCACCTCCTCCCTCGACATGTTTGTCTCATTCATGTTTCTTTTATTCATCTCAACACCCGCGGCTCCAGAAGCACACAAACTCCTTATTGCCACGACAACAGTGCTCTGCCCATCGCCATGGGAACACTCAGTCTCCCTGCTACCCATAATCCATTTCCCAGGCACAATGAGCATTTGACACGGTTCACACATTGCTTGCTGTATGGGGGGTGGGCGATGTGTGTGTGTGTGTGTGTGTGTGTGATTTGCAGAATATTTGTACCAGCAATCCAGGTGCTTTTTTTACCCTTGAGGTGGTTTACACTTGAACTAGCAGGTTCAGCAGGTGAGACGTGTTTTCAGAATGTGTGCACGGCTGTAAAAGCACAGATATCTCTTTGATGGAAATAAGCCAGAGAAAGGAGGCGCTCCTCGCCCCACCCCCCAACATGGCCTCCCTTCACGCCTCTCACGGATGGAGGCAGAGAAAAGAGGGGAATTAAACGCAGAGGGGTGCAGGCCGTAGGGAGGAGGAGACGAAGCAGCGAGTGAGGGAGTAGGGCTGAGAGTTAGGGGATGAAAACAGCGCCAACTGAAGGGTTTTAACGAGTGTCTGAGTCAGAATGTGAGTAAACTGCAGTAAAAAAACAAAGAACGAGGCGAGGCCGGATGGAGGGACGCTTGATTTGAGTACAGACAGGATGAGAGTGTCCCCTCCCACTCACCTGAGTTCTGCACCTCGTTTAAGTAGCTGTCCTCGGCCACCACCTGCAGACGGGAAGAGAGCAGCGCGTTAGACAAAGGAGCCCAACGTCCGCTGGTCAGCTGCACCACTCGGCCCATTATTTAAGGAAAGAAAAAGCATGTCATGAAGTCATATTTTCTCTGCTATGGTTACGGGTCACTTAAAGGTAAAGATTAGCAGAAAGTCTCTCAGTTAGTACACCAACATTCTGTAACCTCGTTCCAGTACCTCCACCGCTGGGGAGGATTCTTACATCCACCTGTAAGTATGATACTAATAAAACAATTGGACAGAACTGTCCTCAGGGGAGGACATTGTCTAACTGCAACCAAATGTACATGAAACACAGACCGACTGCAGCGTATATTTTAATGTGTACATTTAGATGCCAACTCGTTTTAAAGAGCACAGTAAAAATGTCATTGAGACTTTTTTACTGCAGGATTCTGGTGGAGGTGTTTCTTCTCTCTCTCTCAGGTCCAAGCCAGCAACCAGAGAGAGAAGAATGAGGCCATAAAGCAAAGCAGCATGTGTGAATGAGTTTATTCATTAACAGCAGGGCGCACCAATCAAAACAAGTACAACCCAACCAGGTGTGTAGCGTGCACACACACACACACACACACACACACACACACACACATTACTAGGCAGTATCAGACGATATCTGAAAAAACAGAGTTGGTTTCATTTTCAGAAAGCAGGTCACACAGCAGTGGGGCACTTTGCAGAACATGAGGACACACACACACACACACACACACACACGGTTTTGCTGCTGTGGGGGCAGAGGAATACGACACATTTCACCTTCACACATCACGTTAAATCTGCCCCTCAGCACAACAACACACACACACACCCTCCGCTCAGCCTAATGATATTACAGCAGGAACAGGTGACCTGTGGTAGCGAACATGGGTCCTGATATCTCTGTTGATATCAATCACACGGCTCGATTACAGCAGTAATCGGTCATGACGCTTCTACAGCTGCGTCCAGGGCTCGCCGTGCATATGCACACAAACACACACATACACGAGGACTGTAACGACGGGACCAAAGAAGAAGCAAGAGTCCCTTTCTGCTCTGAGAGAAGATGCTTTTCTGCAGAATACAGATCTGATGTTGATAGTCTCACTTTTTGGTGCTAAAGGATGTTTTTGTCCTCAGTAGATTTTGCTCTTGTGACAAACGCTGTCATCCCGCATGAAGGCCATGGATAATGTGTTTGGTACTTTAATTTGAAGGTTGGTTTTGCACATGTACGTTGGCGTGTGGGGGGCTTTGTGGGACCAGGTCACCTGCCACAAGGGCAACTTCATCTTACAACTTACTGCTCTGACGTGGAGCTGCCTTTAATGTTTGGATCTATTGAGTCACGGAAGCTGAAGAAAGCCGATTTCCGTTTGCGAGGCCTTTTACTTCAACATCCTTCAACGTTATGTCGTCTCTCTCTCTGCATTCAGTCTTGTTCGGATGAAAATAATTTGTCTACTGAAGTTGAAATGAAAAAGCCAAGACGCAGCTTGCAGTGTGGGGGGGTCTAATTACATTCAGCACATACTCCACTGATGACTTTGATGCAGCTCATATACCACACATTAGCACAGAACAAAATAAGAAAAATAACAAATGAATGAATTTGATCATTAATGGTTGATTTATCTTTGATTTGTTGTTTTGCGGTTAGAATACTTTAAAACATTGCGCACCTGCTCCGCCTGTTTCCTCCTCCAATGTCCGAGCAGGTTGATCGGCTGTGCCCCCCCGCTGAGACCATGCATGACGGCGTGTGTGCGCGCGCGTGCGCGTGAGCCCTGTTAATTGTACAATGCGCTTTGAATGCGCCAGTAATTGACTAAACGGCAGATTGGAGGTGTTTGGTGCTCTTTTCACTCCTTGACCTGCACCTGCTTTGTTGCCCCGAAATCAGCCCCCGGTGCTTTTATTCTGAAGCACGGAGGAACACACGAGTCTGTTCTGAAATACTTGCATAAACACTGATTATTAATCTCGTTATCGACCTAAATCAGGTTCTATGCGCAACGCAGCTCTTGTCATCAATGCGTAACTGTCACTTGGGTCACAAAAAAAGCAAAAAACAATAAAAAATCAGGCCACATTGCGAGATCAAGCCCCGCGTCGTAATCATCTTCATCATCATCATCATCAACACAAGCACCATCAGAAAGGAGGAGTACTTACCTCCGCCACTATCGGCAGCCAGAGGCAGGCGGTTCCGATCAAGCACAACATGTCCCGGCTGGTAAGAGCCATCCTTCCCCCCGGTGGGTCCCCGTCAGAGGCAGAGCGGCCGCCTCTCCTCTCCCATCTCTCTGTGTGCCCGACCTGGAGCCGCCGGAGGAACCAAACGTGGAGGCTGACGATGGTGTACGTGGGAGGTTTTACGCACAGAGGACAGGGTGCGGCACTGTAACGGAGAGAGGGAAAGAGAGAGAGAGGGAGGGAGAGAAAGAGAGAGGGAGAGAGAGAGAGAGAGAGAGGGAGGGAGAAAGAGAGAGAGAGGGGGAGAGGGAGAGGGAGAGAGAGAGAGAGAGAGAGAGAGGGAGAGAGAGAGAGAGAGGGAGAAAGAGAGAGAGAGGGGGAGAGGGAGAGGGAGAGAGAGAGAGAGAGAGAGAGAGAGAGGGAGAGAGAGAGGGAGGGAGAGAGGGAGGGAGAAAGAGAGAGAGAGAGAGAGAGAGGGAGGGAGAAAGAGAGAGAGAGAGGGGGGAGAGAGAGGGAAGGAGAGAGAGAGAGAGGGGGGAGAGGGAGAGAGAGAGAGATCCAGTCTTGGTTGAAACATAGTGCTGAGCCTCCTCTACATCTCACAGACACGTTCCATCATGTTTCAGCTGCTCTATTCATCATCGATGGATTTGATTGTGTTTTTTCTACAGGGACAATATAGCAGCTGAGGAATGTGAATGAAGAAACCTGCTCAAACTGTACGATCACATTATTTTACGTGTTTTCACTTCACATATTTCCCATGTGTTATGATACGAGAGGTTGTGTCTTACAGAACTGGTGGTATTCATTTTAAAGAGCGAAACGAGACGCCGTGGTGCTACATAAAAACAACACAGGACAAACACAGGATTACACAACTAAATCAAATATCTATATATAAAATGCACCTGCAGACAAGTACAGTAAAAGACGAGTACACAGTAGTGCAAAAAGACGACAGTTTGTTAACATACTATGAGATAGTGTTCAATGCAAACAGCAGTTATCATCAGCTGGTGATGTAATCGGTTAATTAATCTGCCTGTGATGAGGTTCTGTACTTTAGAGCAACACGGGAAGAGCAAAGTGAAAATTTTAGTCTTTTTATTTGACTGCCTTGTGACGATTTGAAGATTTAAGACGTGAAGGACAACCTTTACGACCTGAACTTTCCCGCCAACATGTAAAGGTTTGCAGAAAAAATGCTTTTTGAAACTGCTGCATATGTGAAAACATTTAGAAGCAACGTGTGAAAGGATGATGTTCATCATTGTGGTTAAATTCTCTGACTTAAGCTGCTTTTTTCCTTTACTTTAAATATCTGTAAATATATTGTGACACAAATAAAAACTGCTGTTAATCAGTGAAAAGTTGTGCTCATGATGCTCTTCATGTTGCTGCAGCTCCTGTTTGTGAAACTGCTCGAAATAATCTGCTTTACGAGGAAACGTCCAAAACAGGAACTGGCTGTGAAATAAAATCAGCTCAGCAAAGATCTTGGCTGATGGAGACAAAAGCTCTTCCAAAAAAACACACATTTAGATTATAGCTGGTGACAAAATGTCCCCCTTCGTAAAAGGTTCATTTGAAGTCAATCCAAGGAGAAGATTTCAGATAAAAACCAGAGCGGCTGCTACGACGTTTTGTCTCAGCAGCAGAGAAGTGGTCAGCTCAGCTGTTTCTGTGTGTGTGTGTGTGTGTGTGTGTGTGTGTGTGTGTGTGTGTGTGTGTGGGTGGTTGTCGTAAAACGGACCCGCCACAGATTTGCAGAGATAAGCAAAATCACAGATTTATTCCCACATTTGGGAATCTTGGGTCGGCTGCTTACATTTTTAGTTTAACGTCTGGTCTGAATTAATCATTTGATCCCAGAATCTGAAGCAAAGTTGTGGACCGGCTGACGTCGATAGAGAATATCTCTAAAAAATACACTATTAATATTCTTGTGGACTGACAAATCATGAATCATTTCACCTCTTAACTGGATTGCTTTTACGGAAATGGAGTTAAGCATCTTCGTCTCCCACACAGTGGCCCAGCATTCATCATCATCATCATCATCATCCCTGCTGTATCAGCACTGTGCTTTGATGCATCACTCACTCCTTCATCCTCTCAAACTCATTTTCCTTTCGGATGCTGGCGATGAAAAGCATGTTTTTCTCCTAATGTTTGGAATCAGGGACGTACGACCATCCATGGTTGTGTCAGAGGGGCAAAATGTCCCCGTTTCATGAAATGTGAGAACAAAGTAGGCCCCGGTGTGATTCTCTGTCGCTGTGTGATCCCCTGAAGCTGCGTGAGGGAGATTAGCTAAACTCATCGACTTCACAGAGGTTTGTTTTACCCACAGGCCCGAGGGAGGGAGATTACTTGGGAAATTAAACTTAGTAGCCATGGATGTCTTTGATGTCAGTTTTCAGTGATAACTGTTTGTTCCAACTTCTGTTATCATCATCTTCCTCTCCGGTCCTCTCTCTTTATTGAGCCATGATGCGTAGTGCACAGCTCTCTGCCTCCTCATTGATGCTGAAACGACAGTTGGCATCACCCTGATTTCGTGCAAACGTCTGGTTGTCATGGTAACGCGCCGGCTCCTCTCAGCGAGAGTATACCCCCCCAATCCTCGACTGTTTGTTGAGTGCATGTCCAGAACCAAAGGAGATGGAGAAAATAGAACATAAATATAGAAAAATCACTAAAGAAGAGGACGGGAATCAGTCAAATAAAAATCACCACATGTTAAAAAACTGCTGGCGGCTCGCTCCCTGTCTGCAGAATGTAAGAGGTTTTTGTCATATGTAAAGTGTGTGTGTGTGTGTGTGTTGAAGTTCTACCCAAAAGCACTTTCTGCAAATCCCATTACACCCGGACACAGCTCAGCTAACGCAGTTGGTATGGAAACGGATCAGCAAAGCCCCAAATCTCTCTTTTAACGAATCATTACCAGTCTCTGCTCCCTTAATGTCAGCGCTTCCACACAAATGCAGCAGATGATGCCCTTGCTAACCCAAACCACTACGGGGAGGAGCAGGAGGAGCAGGAGGAGGAATGTGGGAATGGGTTGCTGGGCACAGGGGAAATCATCCTGTAATATTTCCATTTCCTCCTGCAGCTTGTCTGACATCATTTAACTCACAAACACTTTGTCGAGCTGAAGATTAAACGTGATTGAATGCCTGGTTTTGCATCTGAAACACACCTTAAGAGATAAAACCACTAAAAGGGACCAAAGGAGCGCAGGGGGGGGGGGGGGGGCATTCTGGCATTTCACACTTCATGAAATCAAAAAAGGAAAAAGCAATGCAGCATCAATAAAAGCAAAGTGTAGAACGAGAGGAAACACACTCACAGAGCGATGATTCTGCAGAGGAAGAAAAAGACGATCACATTTAATCCCTCAGAGACGCCGGAGCTTCTTGCTTTTCCTGTTCACTCATCTCACTGAGAACCCGTATGAGATGAAACCTCAACCTGGCCCAATGATGTGGCCCCGGGGTCAACCTGGCCCAATGATGTGGCCCCGGGGTCAACCTGGCCCAATGATGTGGCCCCGGGGTCAGGGGGCTCCGGCCCTCAGCTTCCTGGTTCAGTGCTGTTGATGGACAGTAACAGAAATGCAAACCTCTGGAACTAATATAGTAAATATAGAACCTGGTTCTGCTGAAGATAAAGAAAGTTTCAAATAAATGCCGCCTCAACACAGCGTGTCACCAATAGATGTGCACGAGATGAATTTAAGGGAAAAGGAAATGATGAAAGAGGACAGAGCGGGTGGAGAGGTTGATGCTGCCCAGTGAGCACAAGACGTTATTTCAACGTGGAAATATGGTTGAAATCGGGTTGAAATGAGGTCTGAACGTCTAAGACCTCATTTCAACGTCTTTTCAACCGGCGAAAAGGTGCGTGAAACATCAACGTGCTAGAAAAGGGTAAATTTATTGATTATGTGTCATGTTGTAACGTAAGGTTGAAAGAGAGACGATAATATCATTAAGATTATCATAATAATGAATGAACTGGTCGGCGAAATTTGGTCTACGCAAAGACGTGATTTCAACGCATTTAAGACTTTTCTTAAAACGTCATGAATATGGAAATACAGAGTGTGTGTCGTTAACAACATGCTTTAAGGACAAAATAATGCGGGCCGTTTCAAACATTAGTTGAAAACACGTAACTCTGATCACATCTGTAACGCGCATGCGCAGGTTCTTAGACGCTTGCACCGGGAGCAGCGCGACGTGAACGGGCTGATACAACCACGGCTACCGGCCCCAATACTCTGTAAGTACGTGAGTGTTTGAATGAAGCACACCTGGAACTATACCCAGTTATTTTACTTGTGCTGCCCACTCGATACGGGAAAGACTGTTATTTTGGTAAGCTAGTTAGCGTTAGCGCAGATAGTTTGCTAGTTAGCATGCTAGCTTGGAGGATGCTAGCTCGGAGCATGCTAGCGTTCAACATGAACTGGATCAAAAGTAAACCTCACAGAGTAACTTCCGTGTGTTTGGTGTTGCTAATGCGTTAGGTTGTTGCTGTACCCATTTCATATTATTGCCGTTCCCATGTCATGTAGAAAATACACGTTTTTAAAACAACGCGGCCTGAACACAGTTCGCAGCTGAATTCAACAAGTTGTGGCCTGTAAACAAGCTAGCCAACACATTGTAAGTTACTGCATGCTTAAAGCAACATTGTAAAGTATGGTACTGTGTAATATACCTGGAAATGTTACTCCAGAAATGCCATAAATTGTTTATAATGTCATAAGTAAACAATCTATAAATAAGGGTTCTCAAACACCTCTTGCTGTTATCATTATTAAACTTTTTATTACTGTCATTATAAACCCAAATTACACACTTTTCCCTAAAGTCTTTGTTCTTCCCTCCTCACAGGTTCTTGTGGATGGAGGTTACATCTGATGGAGTTTGTCCCTGCAGTTGTCCTGCCTTACACCTGGTGTACTACTCTGAATATTTGAATAATTTCTGTGGTAGGAATTGAACGTACTGTACATCTTTAAGTTGTTCTCTCTGTACACAGCTACTCCTCCACTGCTCTCCCTTAGGTTTTGTCCAGTTGAAGGTGAGTTTTGCGGGTGCCGATGTGATGGCTTTGGGACAGGAAGCTGGAAGGTTTACAGACTGTAAAGCTCCCTCAGGCTTATTTTTCATTTTGGGTTGAACAAAATAAAATTAATTGAATTGAACGAACTTGTTGACTAGAGGCATCTGCAGCTGAGGGGTGTCTGCGCATTCTGAATCATTGAAGTGACGATGAGGGAGACGGAGCTGATTTCAGGTATACGATCCGGATTCAAGTGACTCAGAGCCAAATGAAGTGCCAATGATTCAGAAAAATGGTTTACAAACACACAATTCTAACTGACTGGTTTGTGTTGTTGCTGCACTTATAATTTCATAGTTTATTTTCCCAAAATATATTATTTTTGTATTCTGTTTTGTATAGGAAAAGTGTTTAGTGTTATATTGATATGAATAAATACAAATTAATCAAATTGTGTTGTCCTCGTTATGGGCTGTTGACATGACAACTGACTGTGTAACTTGTACTTTTCCAGCGAGCAATTTATCTGTTGAATAGACGTCTACGTTTAGACCAGTTTTCAACGTGATTTTTAATATCGGTGGTAAACGCACAAATGTGGACGTCATTTCTTTTTACACCTATAAAATAATGCTATAGCACAAAGTAGAGGACCATTTTGCAACGTCTTTTCAACGTCGGGCGTAGACGTTTATTCGTCTTTTCAACCAAAAAATGTTCACTGGGTGTAATCATCATCATCATCATCATCACTCTCCTCTGAGGCCATCTTCAGCCATCATGAGCAGATAAGATGTCTCAGACAACAGTAGTTGTCTGAGACATCTTAGTAGTATTTCCTTTTCGTATTTCTTTGATATGAAAGAAAGGGCTAACAGTAAAGCACGTGTTCTTTGAACAAAAGGCAGACCTTCATGTTAGGAACGTTCAGCTGAATTGAGAAAATAATTATGAAGCTACTCTGCCACCTGCTGATGGAAATGCACATAATGAACACATGTTATTATTATTGAAATAATGCTTTAAAAGGGGCGTTAAAATATAAATGGGACGGTGTATCTCAGGAAAAAAGTTTTAGGTGGTGTCTTAGTTTGTTTAACAAATAGCAAAATGTAATACAATCAAATAAAAAAGAAAATACACAAGAACAGGCAAGTGCACATTTTGTTTGATGACACACGCTTCAATCTTGGATTGTTTTGAATCCTTCTGAAAAGGATCTAGCAAAAAGATCTCACCTCTCCTGTAAATAACATTAAATGACATTAACAGCACAATAACGTTCCGGTCGAAAGTACAGACCGTTTAGGGCTGCAGCGACACCACGTGGTCCCTCCGACTCCGCGCGCGCAGGTTTCTCGGAGACGCGCGCAGACGAGCAGGTGTGGTGAAACGAATGGTCAAACTCACAGAGACGGACAGATCGGAACCGGATATCTCACCGTCTGATCTTCAAAATAAAAGCAAAATTGGCTACGAAATAAAGACATCACCGACACGCAGAAGTACAAACTGTTACACTATCTATTAAACTATTATATAGTCTATCGTAGTTTGATTCCTACTATGTTTCTGTACAGCGGTGTATAGCTATAGGCTGTTCATTAGTGCTTAAAAACAGAACCACTGCCACACATAACTCATTTATTTTATTCTGGAATTAGGTCTGCAAATAAACTTTGCGTCAACATAATTACAGAAAAAACAACTTGTTAACGTTACTTTCAACATAATTTCAAAATGCAGACAATAAAACTCCTACTGTAGAACAAAAGCTTCATGGGTCATTACTGTGTAAAAACACTCAGTGGAACTATTTATACTAAACTATTGTTTTCAGAAAGAGACCTTGAATTGATAAATAACCAAGGAAACACCAATATTTGAACTGGCTGCAACGTTGGCGGCCTTTATTCTGAAATTCCGCACCGGGAACCCGTTGAAGGCGCAGTGGCGCATCGCCCCGCACGGAGATGAACGCACGCATTGAGCCGCAGGAAGGACGCGGGATGCACCGCTTACTGCACTCTGTGATTGACATGTTTAATCAGAGGATTCATTCTCAAACTGTGGGAGTCTTTTCTTAATCGCCGAGATGTTGACAGACATGGTTGTGGAGCAAGAATTTGAGATCAAAGAGGAGGAACCGTGGTACGACAAGCAGGACCTTGAACATGGTACATTTTCCTTACAGCCTTTGTCTCTGAACCACATCACTCATGTTTAGAATATTAACAGTCAAATCAAACAATTATGAGATTTAAATGTAGCTTAACTATTTTATGTGCTTGTTACAAACTTACTGTTTAACCCTAAGGTGCAGAGGAGGTTAAAATATAATTTCCATGTGATTTCATGTTTTTACCCTTAACAATGTGAAATGCATTCATTCGTGGTTATTATGTTTCAGTGACACATTGTTTTAATGTAAAAAGCACCTTGACTGGCTGCTGGATAAGGGTTAACCTACCCCTACCCATACCCATACCCATACCCTACTCTAACCTACCCTCAGTCAGCAGGACGTATGCGGCAGATGGGAGGAAACACAAAACGTGGCTTTGACTTCCTTTACGTGCTCTTGCACTCAAACATGTCGGTTTCCCTTTGTAATTTCTACCCTTTGCTCCAATTCTTTTCATCTTTGCTTGATTTAACAGTTGTTTTTTTAATGGCATACAAACGAGAGACAATAAGTGCAATTGTCTCGAGTCAGGTAAGCAAATGGGCCCTTTGAGAAATAACCAGCAGTCCTTGCTTCCCAAATTACTTGAATATTCACTTGATCGATAGGTGGATACAAATGTGTTCCTCGCCGTCTCTCCTGCAGACCTCCAGCTGGCTGCCGAGCTCGGGAAGTCTCTCCTGGAGCGAAACCGGGAGCTGGAGCAAGGTCTGCAGCAGATGTACTCCTCCAACCAGGAGCAGCTGCAGGAGATCGAGGTAAAGGTCTCTGTTACCTGAGGGTCTACTAGAAATAAGAAGGAACTGTCAGTCAGGTACTTGCTTGGTTCATGAAGCACTGAGCTTCTCCTTCTTCAAATTGGACCATCGCAGGTTTATATTGCATTAGAAAAACTTCAAATTAGCCTAAAAGCTGTGGGGAATTTACAAAATAATACTGAGCTGTTTTTATATTGAAAACTTTCTTAAAAAGACTCATGAAGAACATGGAGCTGCGCAATGACAGAAAGGGTGCTCTTTATGGTATTTAACCAAATGGAACATTACACATTTTTAGTCTTTATTATGGAAGTTATGAGTTACAATTGGGTCATTTCAATTTAAGTGTTCTTTTAGAAAGCATAACAGATGCATGAAGAAAAGTAGTTATTCTTTAAAGGGTGTCCTACGGATTAAAGGGAGCTTCATGCTGGATCTCAAACAAATCATCAGTTCAAGATTGTATATTAAACTTAAGTTCTAGAAATACAACATTTGGCTCCAGACTTTCAGGACAGTTTTCTTCTTGGTTTTGTGGAGTAAGGTTCATCTGGCACTAAATGTGTCTCCCTCCTGACACTCTTAATCTCTTAAGACCTTTACTGGATACTTGTGACGTCACCTTTCTGGATCCTGCTCTCAGCCTTTGATGCAATGAATTAACTGCTTTACTGTCACTCTTAACGCTGCGAAAGGTAAACATTCCAAACAAGGCATTACATTTTTAACCCTACTTGTCAGTCATTGACTTTTGACCGTTTATTTCCCGTGTGCCGGTGTAGCCGGACGCAGAAATGAAGGTCAGTTGTCAATGTGAAGTTTGTGTTTGGTCTGTTGATTGACAGCAAGCAGATTAGATGAGGAAAAAGTTCAAAGTGTTCCACAGCTGATAAGATAACCTGTTGAGGAACTTGTTAAAGGAGCCACGGATTTAGAGACATTGAGGTGTAACTGGGAAACCGCTTTAGCTTTTAACATTCATGTCGGGCCTTTGCTTTGCTGATAACATGAAGAAACGTAGCATAAGCCTATTTGATGATGATGATGATGATGATTGGAGCCCCATTCAAATCCTTACAGACTATTGTTTCTGATTGATTTGTTTAAACGTCTTGCAGTAAAAGCACAAAATTCTGCGATTCCCTTTTAACCAGCAAAAAAAGGTTTAAGACTCAATTTAGTGTACATTTAATTTCAAAATCTTTAATTTGTTTATTTCTAAAGAACAATCTGCATTGTCATGTTTCTTTCTCTGCTCTGTCATGTTATTTGTTGGTCCCTCCCCCAGTACCTGACGAAGCAGGTGGACCTCCTGCGGCAGGTGAACGACCAGCACGCCAAAGTGTACGAGCAGCTGGACGTGTCGGCCCGGGAGCTGGAGCGCAGCAACCTCCAGCTGGTTCTGGACAGCCGGGCGGCGCAGCAGAAGATCCAGGGGTGAGGGCCCCTCACGCTCCTCTTTACAGCCGGATCCGAGGCGTCCGTCGGGTAACGGGCCTTCTTTGTTTTGCTCTCGGCTCAGGCTGACGGAGACGGTGGAGCAGCTGCAGACGCAGGTGGAGGAGCACCAGCACCAGGTGGAGGCGCTGAAGCTGGACCCGGCTCGGCCTCCGAGGCGTCCACGCAGGGAGAGGTGGCCTCCTCGGAGCGCTCGCAGTGTGTCCAGCCTGACGGAGCTGCAGAGCCCACTCGGGTGAGGAGTGATGCTCCGTCGTGTGGTTCACAGGTGTAACGTTTGGGGGGGGGGTAGAATTTGGATTGTTAACCCGGGTTCATAATAAATGGCTCGTTCAGGTGGAAATGAACATATTTGAGTCCTCGCAAGAGAAAACTAGCAAATCAAAGGAATGTTATTTAGGAAATCCACTTTCTCTTGACTGGAGTCAGATGAGAAGATCGATCTCGGCCTGATGACTGCTGATCGATGGACTTGGGATGGTGGCAGGGAACAATTCAGCCCAGGTGTCTCTTGTTGAGGGTTCGAAGAACTGTTTAGTTTGTAACGTATTTCTTAATCAGGTTCAGGAGCCTTGTCACTGATCCAGAAGATCTTTGTAAGCTTCCTGAAGGGAAGCAGCAAATCCTCCAGAGTCGCAGAAGGTCCCACTCTGAGCGTTTCACTTCCTCATCCAATGAGTTTAGTCTCACTGATGAAGCAGCAGGTCTGAACTGTGCTGGATGAGGTTGGAAGGAAGGAGGTCAAAGTCTGAGCTGGATCACACAGCATATTTGTAATACTCGATTCTGCTCATTTAATTCATTCATTTAATGGCTTATTCTAGCAAAAGAAATACTTCTATCTACAAATATACTTTAATAAAAAAACAATCGGAATGGGGTTGAAATTAATCATTGTTCAAGATTTCTTGTAACATAATCCAAACAGTGGGTTTGTCATTGTGCCTCTGCAGTGCTGTGACCTTTGACCCGTGGCGTAGGCCTCTCTCGCCACGACGCACACATCCGTCACCTTTCACTTTGCCTCTTTATCAAGAGAAGGTCAATTATCAGCCCGCACAGTGATTAAAGTAATACACAACAGTTGACCCCTCGAGGTCACATGGTCTTTTTCAGTCAGAACTACTGCGAATGTATCACAAAGTTCAGGCAAAAACCCTAAAATCCGAACATTCATCCTATAAAAAAATCCCACCGCCTGCGTCTCCGTGCAGGGACGACTGCGACGAGCCGGACGGCCTCGGGTCCCCCGGCGCGTCGTGGCACGAGGAGGAGCAGGCGTCTCTGCGTCAGTCCCTCCGCCGCCTGCAGACTCAGTTCGCCGGCGAGCGCGCTCAGAGGGAGCGCTCGGAGCGCGAGGCCGAGCTTCTGGCCCGGGACAACGCGGCGCTGGAGCAGCAGCTGGCCGGGCTGGAGCGCTGTCGGGTGCGTACGGCGCGTCACGGAGTGACGGCACAAGGACACCTGTTCAGTTTTCCTTGGGTTCTGAACTCTCTCTTTTCAGGTCCGAGCCGCTGAGCTGGAGCGTGAGGCCGAGGAGCTCCGCCAGCTCTGGAAATCTGACGCCTCCACCAGGTCCGCCGGGCCGGACGCCGTCCGCGGCCTGCTGCCCAACGCCATGCTCCTCCACTCGGACGAGGAGAGCGAAGGGGACGCGGCGGCGGCGGCGACCGGCGGCGGCCCCTGGCTCCTGGAGCGCTGGGACAGTGAGCGGCCGATGAGGCCTCCAGGATCTCTCGACGGGGGCCACAACCACGAGTGCTCCTGCGTGCGCCGTGCCGGGGGGGTGAAGTACCGCGGGATCTCGCTGCTCAACGAGGTGGACGCCCAGTACAGCGCCCTGCAGGTGAAGTACGAGGAGCTGCTGCGGCGCTGCCACCTCGGCCAGCCGCAGCGGGAGGAGGAGGAGGAGGAGGAGGAGGATGATGATGAGGAGGAGGAGGAGGAGGAGGAGGAGGAGGAGGATGGCGAGTCGGTTCAGACTGCGTCTGGTCCCGCTGTGACGATCAAGGAGGACTTTCACCAGCCGGAGTACAAGGAACTTTTCAGGGAGATCTTCTCCCGCCTTCAGAAAACCAAAGAGGACCTGATTGAAAACCGAGCAGGAGCCTCAGGTGGGGAGGGGCTGCCTGTTGTGCATTAGTAGCTTAACCCCCCCCCCCCCCTCACACATACACACACCCCCGCCCTCCCCCACAAAAACAGCGTCCTTCCAGCCACAGTCATTAATCGCTGTGTGCGATGCAGGAACATGAAGCACCCCCCCCCCCCCCCCCCACATCGCTGGTCTTCCTCTGGCACGGCGCTGGGGACCTGCGTTTCATGTCATTTGGTGCTAATCGTGTAGAAAAGTCCTCCAGAAATCGAGCCGCGTTCAATAATCTTTTAAAAACCATTTTCATCCAACGTCCTTCTAGAAGAGATAAAGTAAAAATGATCCTTGACTAAAACGATGAGGAGATTAAGGACCCATTGAATAAAATGCAATGATTGATCCAATGGGAACTTTATTATTCTCTGCAGCTAAAAAAATACAAAACTAAGTACCTTCTTGGATAGTTTTGCCTTTGGGGAGTTTATATTATTAGATGCTGGTGGTTGAAGTTCTTGTGTAAAGGGATTTGTTTTGTAGTTTATTTCCCAGGAATTGATTATTGATTATTGTACGATGGTTATTCGGCTGCGTGTGTGATATTAAAGGGAAGTTCTGAGGTCCAGAAGAAGTAACTCAATGTACTTGGTAACGGCCTCCTGATTGCATTTTATGTTTATATTAATATATATATATATTATAATATATATAATGGGACGGTGTTTGATTAGAAGACGTTCGTTTGTGCTTGTTAAGCTTAAAACAGTTTGTAGATGTCTGTAAAAATCCCATTGAGATGCACTTTAGAGAATTGCACGTTATTATGCTCTTCTGACACTTGACACGTGATAAATGTAGTAAATGTTGTGTTTTAATCGCTGTCATCATCGTGCTTTATGTTTGAGCCATAAAACGGGAAAGTTGTGTCTTTCATTGTTGTAAATGAATCAACTGGGTTTATAGAGGCGGTTGGACTTTGTGAATCACTGATGCACTTTGAGTTACTGAATATAAAATAATACACACAGTGCTGCACTTTAAACCCACTCGACACGTCGCTCAGAAACCAAAGAATCATCGATGGATGTGATGGGAAATGTCATCTAAATCATAACATTTAAAGGAGCCAAAAGCACCACTTCAACTATTGTGATGACATGTGATTTATGAAAATTGAAGTTACTGTAGTTAGTTGTGACTCATATATGTTAATATATGATTTATTTCATTAATATGCAAACGCATCTCTAAATCCTGTCCTGAGCTCATTAACACATTAATATATCAAAAGTTAAAAAACCCTCTTTTGGAACATCTCACCACTTTAATGACAAGCAAACAGAAGTTTGACATCAACTATGTTTATTGAGCAAAGAAACACAGCTGTCATTGATGCATTTTTACTAGGGCCGGGACTCGATTAAAAATATGAATATAATTAATTAGAGGCTTTGTAATTAATTAATCGAAATTAATCGCATTTTAATTGCATAAATATTTGACCTGAGAAGTATTTTTTTCACATGGATTCCAGCAGACAAGTGTAGAAATAGCATATTTAGAAATATAGTACTTTCAGAAATTCAGGTAGCCTATAGGTAAGTAGACCTTCTGTAAACTAGGTTTTTTTAAGTAGTCCAATACTTTCAAGTACATGGTGAGTTCTGGTGTCTCTAGTGGAATCAAAGCTGACCTTCCTGATCCACATTTGGGATTTGATTCTCTCTCCTCAAGGTGCCGTGTGTCAAACGTGTTTATTTATTCCAGGATTTATTCTCCACTCAGCTGAGGAGGACCCTCAGACTGGTTTAGCTCCATAGGGGAGTGGGTATGGATCCTCTCAATTCACACGCGGGCATCAGCACACATCTCGAAAAAAGTGAAATAAGGATCACAGCACAAAAGTAGTGAAATCAACTAGGGCTTTATTAGAAATGCCATTATATGACTTTACTTGACCTGCAATTCTATTATAACGGTATGGAATGGTTGTGAATTCCAATCTATGAGAATTGAGGTTGGATTCAAAAGCATCAACAGGTGTGTGGTGGAACAGTGCAGGGAGATAGCAGGAAGGCTGAAGTGTGGAGGATCCTCAGTTCAAACCTGCTCTCTCAGAAGGAGGGTTTGGTTGCAGTCAGGGCTTCAAACTGTAAACTTTCAAACAGTTTTGAGGTTTAGTAAACAATCCCAAGGTCTAATATGAGAAACGGACACGGTGAGGCATGTGCTTGTATAGTACAAGGGAACAACTAAAGGGCTGCAGGCTCCAACCTGCTGTCTGAGGTTGTGGGTTCATGCCCCTTCATGCAGCCATCACTTCTGCTTTGAAAGAGTTTTGAGGTTTGAGTAGCAGTCTCAAGGTTAAATACGAGAAACAAAGAATTGGTTGGTGTGTGGTGAATTAGCACAGTGGGAGAGCTGCTGCCACAAGCCTGCACTGAACTTGAAGGTTGTGGGTTCAAGCCCAGTCTTGGTTTTGAGCCTTTGGCTTTACTTCAGGTTTGAGTAGCAATCTCAAGGTTAAATACAACAAACAAAGGGTTGGTTAGTGTGTGGTGAAGTAGCACAGTGGTAGAGCTGCTGACATAAGCCCCTGCACTGCACTTGAAGGTTCTGGGTTCAAGCCCAGATGTGGAAATAGCATTTAAAAAGAGTTTTGAGGTTTAGCTCACATGCTCAAGGTTAAATAGGAGAATCAAAGTTGCCAAAATGTGACCAGGACTGGTAGTGTAGGGGTGCAAGCTAGAGCCCAGAAGCCTCTGTGCGCACCGCCAGTGGGTTCAAATCCCGCTCGTGCCAAGTCTTGAGCACACTGCCGCGGAGGTAGTAGTGGGGGCATTGTCCCCACGGTTGTTTCGGAGAAGTGAACCCTAGGGGTTATGCAGAAACACAAGGCGCGTTCACTTGAGTTATGATGGCATTGTCAAGAATGATGAAGAATCTTTTGCTACTGAATTGAATTTGATGTTAATTGCTTTGCTTTAGCCTTTTAGCACTTACTAGCCATGCTACGTAGCCTATAGGGTTCCACCTTTTTGACGGGAGAGAAGTAAAGATGAGCAGATGTGTCTCATTCAGTGGTCACATTGACATGAAACTTATTACAGCCTCTGAGGGCATTTTTCAAGACAATCACATGTTTGTCTACTTCAGGGCATCCTGTGGACAACCTTAAACTGACAGTCTGGCACAGGGTGTAGATTTGTTTACCCTCCTTACCCAAAACTAAAAAAGGATTTAGGAAGAGCCAGCATGTCCCTTGAGGGTTGAACCCAGATAAGGTTTTAAGTACAGAAATGTGGGGCATTTGGCATTAGTGACAGGGACGTGTAGGTTGTTCCATCTAAGATCATTCCAGTCATGTCATGGGAAAAAAATATTGTGAAAAAAGTCAAAATATGTAGGGTCAAAAAAGAAAAGATTTTTTTTAAATAAGACACATTTATGATCAAATAAATGACAAAAAAACCCATTCAACATTGCAGTTTTATTGGCCGTAACCAAAAATCTCTTCCAAAGGAAAACCATTTCAAACTTTGTGCATTCAACCAGAATCACACCTCAACACCCTGTTTACATCAGACTGAATGAGAGGGAAAATGTGGCCATGATTGACAGAATAATGACATCAGGGACTTTCTGCTTGTTGCAGAATCCTTTTACCAACGCATGAATTTGCAGATATTTCTCCAAGTGACTTGAGATGTTTTAAAGCAACGGGTCACTTTCATTTGGTGGAGTTAATACTAAAAACCACTTTCTCCCCACGAGGCTTACACATCGTTGATGATACAGATAACACTCGTTTCTTCTGGCAACATCTACAAATCAGGAGAAAAATAAAGCACTGAGCCACGCTGCTTTAAATAGAGACTGACGTGCTGATTTATTAATAATAACAAAATATCTAACAAGGTTCAATGAAATGTCAAACTCTACTTAACCGCATACATTTCTTGCTATTTTTTTCATTCATATTCTACCCCTCAGACACTTGTGAGGGGTTCCGATCCATCGCGTCAGATCTGCTTCAGCAGACAGCCGATATCTTTTGTCCTCCAACCCCCCTCCCTCGCAGGACGTCCTCCCACTAGACACCCAGGAGAGGATCGACTTGCTGCCGATGATGATGATGATGAAGAAGAGGTGGAAGAGATGGAGGAAGAGGGGTCTCGCTCTCAGTGTCAGGACTGTAACGTTCCGTTTAGGTACCACATCCCGGCGCTGCTGATGCAGCACTCCTGCAACAACAGACGAGTTACACAAAAGCTCCCCAGGGGGAAAGCCCCCCCCCCCATCGCCCATCGCCGCTCTCACCTGCAGCAGCCGGTTGACGTCCGTCTTTGGGACGTCTCCGAACTCCTGAGACAGCTTGACCTGTAGCGCGTTCCTCCTGATGCGGTAGCTCTTGTTGAACAAGTCGTAGAGCACGCGGCGAAGCTGCAGGAGGAAACGCACACAACTCGTTTAACAGCTGCTTCATTCCCTGGAAAGCAAAGTCATTAACATGTTATGTCCTGCGTCTTGGTTTTAACCAACAATTCACTGGAGATGGAAATCCCATTGCACACTAGTTACTTTAAAAATAAATGAAAAAACACAAATACAACCATCAAACATAAGAGGAAGTGCCTTTGTTACCACCAGCAGTGACAAAGAGACGATAAAAAGCTGAGACCTTGAGACCTCATTGAGCTTTCAGCCAAAACAAGACACTCAAAATGCACTATGACAATGCATCCTCTCTGCAGATTATTATTGTTATTCTTCTATTTGTTCCTCTCAGCTCTGTGGAAACCTGCTGAGAGGAAGCTTTTGTAACTCATGTATCTTCCCTGATCTTAGGAAATACTCTTGAGTAAGATTCGTTTGCAGTAATTTGTGTTGGGAAACATTTGAAGAGAGTCAGTCTTCTACTGCATATGAAACACACACACACACACACACACACACACACACACACACACACACACACACACACACACACGAGGAGGAAGTGGTGAGGTTTACCTTGTCAAACTCGTCCCCCGTGTCCCACAAGGCAAAGACCTTCTGTTCATCTGCTGCCGCTGTGGTCTGAGCAGGAAACTAAAGTGGGAGGGAAAGAGAAACGTTAGAAGAGCTTCTGGTGTTGTGTAAGTCACGCCATGTTCATCAAAGTCTTGATTCAAGAGCACAAGGGCCATTTTACTAAAATGAAGTTGGCTCTTTTCTTTTTCTCAGACGAATTAGTCTGGTAATTAAGTCTGTTGACAAAATGCCCAAAACGACACGAGGCCGAGTCCAGAAGGACCGACAGCGAGGATTAGCAACCAGACAGTGAAGAAGTGATCCGTGTCCCATCAGACAACCAAACGTTTAACTCAATGAAGAAAGCAAATCGCCCTGATCCCAGATCTGCCCGTGTGAGCGGAGCGGCTTAGCCCCCCCCGCCCCCCCAGCAGTAAGGAGCTTTGCTTTGAGGCCAGTAATCTGTTGCACAACAAAGATGGCGTCTGGCCATAACCATCTCCCACGGCGGCTCAAATCCTCTGATTGAAGCACACTGATGGAGTAAAACCCAAACGGGATGCAGCACAGCGACACATGGAAACAGAAAGCAGGTCCAGATCAGGTGGAACCTGAGAGTCTGCATCGCTTCAGCTCCTCCCGCTTTACAAGCAACAAAGAGCCGGGAAAAGCCCCCGTTAATCTGGTTATTCTGTCCGAGGAAACGATAGCTACGGGCAGTCTGAGCTGGAGTCAAGATCAAGAAGGTGGAGTAATGTCCATCAGCTCTGCTTGTTCACAAAAGGAGGGTCCAGTGATCTGAGATCACATCCAAGTCCTAATGTTTGGGGACGTCACAGTTCATAAAGAATAAGAAGCATCAAATGTTTCTGCATCACAGCCACAGAAAAAATAACGATCCTCTTTAAATCAGTAACAGCTCTGCTGTGCAAATAAGATGAATAAAGTTATCTTTGTTTAACTTAGGAAAGGCCTTAATTTACTTCTGTTGTGATCAGGCACTATGAAGAAAATCAGAGACTAATATAATGGGAGGGTTAAAAGGGCTAAAGAGGATTTTATCTACGTGATGCACAGCACTAACTAGGCTGCGATGTTTAAATCAAAGAAAGACCTTCCAGTGGGAATCGGGCCTGAATACTCACAGGCACCATTATCTGTTTGCACTGGCAGAGCAGAATGGCGTCCTGCAGCATGTGGTCCGAGATGGAGGGGAAGACGCTGCGTCCCACCGGCATGGAGGCGAGGTGGAGGCTCAGCAGCCTCTTGAACTCACTGAGCGTCAGTACAAAGTGCTTCCTGAAAGTCTTCATCACAAAGTCCTGCAGCTCCTGCGACGAGGCGTCGCCGCTGGCGGCGTGGTCGCAGGCCGCCCCGGGGACGCCGTTGGAGGAGCCGTTGGGGACGGAGGACGAGGCGTCCATGGGCTCGTCCTCTCGGTCGCTGACGGGCTCCTGTTTGACGGCGCCGGCGCTCCCGGCCCGCCTGGCGTCCAGCTCCCTCTGCAGAGACGACTTGTTCCCTTCGGCGCGCTCGTGCGCCGCCTTCAGGCGCTGCTCGCCGCTGACGTGGAGCGGCTCTGCAAAACAACACATCAGCTCAGACCCGGCCTCCAGGTTCCAGCCTCAACGCCTGCGGCTGGCTCCGTACGCACCGGGCTGCGGGGAATCCTTGGGCCCGAAGTCGTCTTTGGAGAAGTTGAAGACCTTTTCCAACCTTAAAAAGAAAGACAAAGGGTTTAATTACACGTCAGTGACGACACCTGGATTAAAAAAACATTCCTCAAACTGCTTTTGAGTGCAACCCACTTGCTCTGGATGCCGAGCCACAGCATGTGCTGCCTGTGGCCGATGTCCGGGTGCTTCTTAATGAATTCGGAATCCGTAGGAAGCAGGAACTCCCAGCCCCGGTTCACTCGAGGAACAGCAACATGCTCCAGGAACTCCTTCACATCCTCTGGAGGAAGCTGGCAGGAAACAGAAAGAAGACGTTGATCCACTTTTGCCTTTTTACTGCTAACTGTTTAAATAAATAGTTAAAGGTGATTAAATCACATAAAATGGCTGCAAACTGAAACATATTTTAATAATATTTGCATGGTCATTAAGAAGCAGGAAGGTGCATCTCACTTTGATGATGGCTGTAATCTCCTTCCTCATCACAGAGCGCTCCCTGGTGAACCTCCACATCTACAAAGGAAACAACGCTCAGCAGGACTCAGGAACCACACATTCTCATGGAAGCAGCACCAGCTCACCACAAAGTCTCGGCCGCGACAGAGCAGCTCAGCAGGGACGCCGCTGTGAGGGCTGCAGGTGTTTTTAGGATAAAGAACATCACTGCAGGAAAAAAGAGAAGAAGAAAATCTCCTCAGAACGCACAACCTCTCAAATGTCAGCTTTAATCTATTAAAACCGTCGAGGGACATTTTCCTCTCACCTCTTCACCACCCAGTTGCCCTGAACCAGCAGCGCCACCTGCTGGATGCAGCGCAGCGCCGCAGTGGAGTCGGTGCCGGAGGCGAGGAGGCCCATGAGGTTAGCGAACGGCATCACCTTCACTGAAGACGACATATAAAAGGGATAATCAAACTGAATGTTCATTATATGGCAGTAAGAGGATTTCATTTGAAAATCAAATCATGACTCGAACATTTCACATGTTTAACATTGATACAAATGCTTTACCGCCAGTCTGAATGAAAGAAAAACTCCATGGAGGTAATAAAAGCAGCAGTCCCACTACCTTACTGATATCTAAATGAACTGCATTTACAACCTTACCAGAAATAGAGGTTTAGAATTCTCACACTAATGGTGCAACTTGGCTCAGTTTGTGTGAAACGCTTCGACTCACCGTTCTTCAGCAGCGTCTTCACCTGCTCTCCCAGAGGCAGAGTGCGCAGTTGAGCCATGGAGAGAACATTACTGGGGCCGACTGGTTTCACACTAACATCCACAAAAAGAGGGGAACGTGTCAATGAAGCATCCGGTTTCAATCTCACACCGGTTCGTAGGGGGAGGAACACTTACAGTTTTTCCTCTGCAAGAGGGGGCATCAGCATGGTCAGGTACTCCCTGCACACAAGAAGAAAAAACACATATTCAGCGTGGTATTAAATTAGATTTCAAAATTCGCAGACTCAAACTGAATCAAAACATAATCTAAACTTGTTTTTTAAATTTGTTGATACTCACTTGGGAGTTTTGACCAGTTCGGAGTTCTCGGAGGCGTCCACCGACTGGCAGAGCAGGTACTGCCGTTCATGCTCCGAGCGCCCGTCCTACAACGTCACCAAGACAAAACATGAACCCAAACGTTTAGAAGAGGAAAGCGGCAGCCTGATGAGGAGCACGCGCCTACCTTCACCCCGTGGTAGTGCAGGTGAACCCACGGCTCCTCCGCCTGCTTCTTCTGGAGGAACTCGTACGACTGGAGCCGCCTCTGCCGCGCCTGCTCTGACTCAGGGCGAGAAAACCTCACCTGGGGAGCAGACATGGGGATTTCATTCATTGGTTTAGAAATGCACGGTTCAGTGTGTGTGTGTGTGTGTGTGTGTGTGTCTTCACCGTGATGGCCTTTACATCCTCCTCTGCTTCATCCTGGGAGGAATCTCCACCTGCAGACGAAAGACTGGTCACATAACAGTCGACTTTGTGCTTCTAGTTTGTACACAATGTTTGTTTTAGTATCAAGTATTTTCTTGAGAATACAAAAGAATGTTGCTGCTCTTCGTTTGACACGGAGCTAAAAAATGTACCACTTGTTCTCCATAGTTTTAAAATCATCCACTCAAATCTCTTCCAATTATCTAACTTGGAAATAAATGACACACCCTCATTGGCCGCTTCCCTCTCTCTGGTTTTGGTGTCGGCCTTGTCGAGGTAAGAGAAGCTCGGTCTCATCTGGAGGATCCCCGTCAGAGGTGTGATATGAAGTTCGCCTGTTAATACAAAAAATAAATCAGATAAGCAAATACTCCTATTGGTACTCAATTGTGGTTCATAGTGAGAAGTTGGACATCTTCAAAGTAAACACAGAGAACTCAAGAAAAGGAAGATTCTTACAGCCTGTGAACATATCAGCATTTACAAATAAAGACAAGCAAAAAGAGGACCAGAGGATCAGACCAGACCTTTACGAAACACAGCAGCAGCATATCTGCAGGTGTTCGTGGTGGCCTGGATGGAGGTGAAGGACTGTTTATCCATCATTTTCCTGGAGAGAAAGGAGCAAGTAGGTTTAGTCTGTGGGAAATGTAGCTCTCAGTCAACCATTACTCCTTTTAGGAGGGTTAGGTGAACAACCATTTCTGGGTTTGGAAGATCAGTGGTGGTGGAAAGTGTCTGCAGAGAAAAAAGAAGCGTGCACACTTTTCATTTAGACTTTTGGTGGATTGAGTCAACACACTACTTCCCCCTAAAATTGCACCTTGAAGTTCAGCCCTCTGGCTCAAGTATCTGCTGCACAGAGGATAGTATAATAGTATAATGTCAGAGTATGATAATGCTCAAATAGTTCACCTTGTTCCTGGACTTTATGCTATGCTAAGCTAAGCTAACCGTCTTGACATCTAATCATGTGACCCGTATCAACAGCCTCCTCCTGGTACGTGCCAGAAAGTAAATGATCCCATGTTGAAGCGTTTGGTGTACAGCACCGGTGGCGAAGTACCCGACACCCACCAGGAGGACGATGGAATACAAAGAGCTGCGTGCAGGTGAGGTTCAAGCCTTACGCTGAAAACGTGTTGGTTTCGTCGAACGTTGTGCCGTCCACATTCAGAGCGATCTGCTCTCCTTTACTGCGACAGTAGTTTGGACTCATCGCGTCTACGGCCATCTCCAACTCCACCTGAATCGTTGAATGGACAAAACATACATTATGAACACGCTCTACATGGCTGGCTGATGCAAAGAATAAATAAAAGAGCCCTTTCTACCCTTTGCTGCTTGGGTTTAATCTTGGCTGATAAGTGGTTGACATCATCGTACGTCATGGTGGATGGTCGGAGAGGGTACTGCCTCGGAAAACAATCAATTAGAATTAACTCTAATACACAACAATCATGTTACAGAGTTATAGAAACAAAGAGTCATAGTTCTCAGCATTAAGTACAATAAAGTAAAGTATTACCTGGAAAAGATACAGCTTATCAGAAAGGCTTTTGGCAAGATAAACATCGATCTAAAAAGAAAGAAAACCACTGATGAAAGATTGTTGGATGAGGAGAGGGTCAGAGGGTAAACGAACGTAGAGACAAGTGTGTGGAGCTGATGTCAGTCAAGTCTTCTACACGATGCGCTGAGAAACTGATCAAACTTCAGCCTCACAAGCAACAATGGGAATGAAATATGATGCATGTCCAGTCTCAAAGCGGCGTGGAGACATACCTCCTCTATGATGGGGTCGTCGTCCTCCCCGCTGGCCATGATGATGAAGAACACACAGCGAGGAGGAGAGAGGAGAACAGGATCTGCAGCTTCCACAGACCTGGAGACAAAGACACGAGCTGACACATTACTGCTGTTACACCCGAGATGGATGTAAACAACAACAAAGATTCACGTCAAAACTGTGTCGTTACATTGTTTTCAGTCTACAAGACATTTGGAAAATAGTTTTTTTACTTGCATCGAGATCTGACAAGAAGTAATAAAAGTCCGGAGTCAGAGCTTTCAGAGTCAGCTGATGCTTTGACAGACAGGTAAACGGTACATGATGCAAGACAGTGCTCCTTAATCCACTGCTCATCATGCAGTGCGACAACCCGTATATATGTACACAGCTATCACGTAAAACACGGTATCCAATCATAATACTCACTAAAGTTAAGTATTCGTAAAAATAAGTTCCATCACTGGCTAGGTTAGATCGGCTAGCAACAAACCCTTCAGTTCACTTGTCACAAGCCCGCACTTTATTGCGGGTTATTTGTTTAATTCTGACATAACGCTTACAGATATACATGTGTAAAAGAAGGCGGAACAAAGACCAAGAGCAACATTTTTATAGGTAGTTTACACCTACGTACACGCAACTAAACAAGCTAGCTAACACACAGGTAGCCGAGAGTAAGCTAGCTAGCTCGGCGTGCTAATATCAGATCAAAATAACACACAATTCACTTGGGGACTTTTGTGTTTCCTAAAACACAAACAATAGACAACACAAACAAACCTGCACACTTCGCTCTACGGTTCCAAATATCACAGCCGTGACTGAGAAGTGCGCTCAGCAGCAGGAGAGGGGTCTAAACCGGGCATCTGAGGGCTGTCGGTACCATGTTGACTCGGCTATGCACAGACACGTGGGGAGGAGCCCGTACCCATAATGCACAGCGAGATCACTGTTAAGTTGTCTTTTGTATAGTCTTTATCTTTTTTTCACTGGTTACGAGTGAATGTTTGTTAAGAGCTTTGAGAAAGATTTAACGAAAAGTACATGGCAGCGGTGGGATTCGAACCCACGCCTCCGAGGAGACTGGAGCCTTAATCCAGCGCCTTAGACCGCTCGGCCACGCTACCTGGAGGTAACACGTAGCAATCACGTGATATGTTAAATGTAAAAGGCATATTTTAATTTCTTAATGTCTACACAAAGTGTTGCGTATAAGTTTAATTTTCATATTGTAACGAGAAACATAGGAGAAGTCGAAATGCTGTCCAGAGACATCTTACCTCACTGTGAGAAGATCTTGATTTGGACAATAATTATATAAAGTGATTCACTTGGAACAGACATTTGTCTACTGGAGAAAGAAAGACAGAAACCAGGGAGTAGTTACACGTGTTTACCCACAAAAAGCAAACTTTATTTAATTGTTTTATGCTCCAAATTTTAAACATGCATTCTTCCAACATGAATGAAGAGCAGAGTAAGTAAACTATTTACTTTGTTTTGATCTTTTAGACCTTCTCTTTCATGCAACCGCATTCACTTCACTTCTCATCAGAGACAGGGAATTAAATAAAAGAAACCGAAAAGGAAAAAACAGAAACCTGGAACTTGAAGCTCCATTCTAGAAGGATAAAAACACACACATCACCTTGGCAAAAAGATAATATAATACAATAAAAATATGTAAACCGTATACATTTAGGTTGTATATGTTAAAATTAACTCCCGTGACCTTTGTGTAATAAAACTGTGTATCCAAAATTACTCCTCCATTAGCGCCCAGGCTTCTTCGGCCTTGTTGTAGTACTGGTTAGCCAATCGACCTTTCATGGCCTCCATGGCAGCTTCTGCTGCTTCTGTAAACAGATCACCTGCAGATAAATGATGGTAGGAGCCATTAGGATGGAGGCAGAGACCATTACATACATCAATTAATGCTATTTATTGGGGAAATGTCAATAGACAAAGAAAAGAGATTAATTGTTTTTCTTGTTGTCAATAAGAATCAGACAAAAAGAGAGAAGCCTCATGTATTGTCCAACCTGCTCTCTGTGGGTCTGCCTGGAGGTTGCAGCCTCCCACTTGGTACATCTCGGCCACTCTGGCCAGCAGCAGGTAGCGAGGCTCGTCCTGCGTCCCATCAAACTCTCCTCCCTCGTCGTAGTCCGTCATGTTCAACACACTTTCATACCAGTGGATGGCTTCCCCCCAGTCCTGCTTTCTGCATAGATGTAAAATAGAAACAACACAAACCCGTCAGCAGCAGATATAGGAGCATCTTCCTTTGCTATATTTAAAAAGGAATCTAGAAATCCTTCGAGGGGGCAGTGTTGTCATATTTGATCTTTCCCCATGAGTCCATTCATAAGGAAGTCCAGCCTTCCGGAGTTTAAAACCTGACCTGTCAGCTGACAGATTGATCCCAGTATCAAAGGCTCTCGCCACTATGATCATAGAAGATCTGTCTCCGGCCTCCGCAGCCAGCAGGAGATATTTGAATCCCTTCATCTTGTTTCCAGCGTTATCCTGCCAACGACAGGGACACGTGTCAAAAAGAAAACCGGTGCCCACTGCACCAAACCCAAAGGCTAAATGAACTGTTGGTACCTCCAGCTCCATGTCGGGCAGTATGTGATGAGGCAGCCGCAGACAGCACTGTCCCATGGCCACGATGGCCTCCAGCTCTCCGCACAGCGCCGCCCTCTCCAGGTGCAACATGGCCGACTCCTGATCCCACTGCTCGTCCTTCTCGCAGAAGCGACCCGCTTCATGGTACCGCACCATCGCCAGGTGCACCTGGTTCAGGAGGTCGGTCCCCATTATTTTCAACAAATGACGCTCACACAACAAAGCAGCTTTCAGCCGACGCAGGTGTGTTCAGAACCTTATCAGACGGAGAAATTCTTCAAATGTGGGACGGCTGGTTTTGACGGGAGCTAAAAGTCGGGAAGTGTGTTTTGTCTTAATAAAATGAATTGTTTGCTGCTGCCTGTCGCTGACGGTGCACCAGTTTATTTTTTAAGACCAGAATCTGGATCTTTGATTTTTTGGGGGAGCAGAAGAAAGAAAACAGAATTGTCCCAAAGAGGCAAGAAAGTTTCAAAATGTGTACCAGTAGTTTTAGGTAAAAAAGGATCACATGATCACATGAAGGTCTGAGCTCTGTGCAGTTTACACTCAAACGGTTTGATCCAGATTTTAGGCCAACAATTTTATTCCATCCAGCCGACCACATGTGGCCTTTATTCTGATGTTTCACCTTTCCGAGGATCGACTGGCCGATCTTCTTCTGCAGCAGAGCGTCGAGTCGCTCCACCTCGGTGGCCACGCTGGAGGAGCGGTGCACGTGAGCGCGGGACGAATGGTAGAAGCTCCACTTCTCGTCCGTCAGCTGAGGAGGAAAAGACGGTGGAGATGGACAAAGAGGGGAGCGGCAGGTGAGGCAAAGACGACGGTGTGAAGGCGGCGTTTTGAAAGCAGTGCGTTCATGTGAGCCGCAGCGCGTGCAACACAAACAGGAGCACAGACACACACTATGTTATGGTCATAGGCCGCGTGGTGCAGGATGGAGGTAGATGGTGTTTCGGTTCCAAATGCCACGACTGAAAAGGCGGTAAAAGTGCCAATCGCTTCCAATCAGAGAGCCGTGCTTGATAAATAGTCATAAAACAGCCGTCACAAGCCTGGGAAGAACATGATAATCACCCATTCGCTGTCATCACTATAAGAATTGAATTCTGCAGTGACTCTTGAAGGAGACACCATCTTCCTCTAGTGAGGGAACACAGAGCAGAAGGAGGGAAGGTGAGGGACCGATTTTGCTGCTAAATTCAAATTAAAAGGAGAAATAGACAAAGTGGAAGAAACAAAGATGAGAGGAATCTGAGGAGGAGACAGGATCACGGTGATGATGACATTTACACACTATTGTCTCTACGTTGGTTTACCCGTCTGACACTGTCCTCATCCGACTCTGAACAATTTCTTTGGTAGCGATGATGAGCCTAAGTGACAATACAACATGTGTTTATAAAACCTCCATTTAGACGTCATGTGGAGCAAAGGAAACATTAACAGCCAGAGGAGAGGAATGAAGGAGCCTGAGCGAGAGATGCTGAAGATAATGTGCATAAGCAAGTTCACAAATGTGTCAAAAATAGAATAAAATGTGTCTGCACTAAGAATTTGAACATTATATCGTTAACTTAGAAAAGTATTCAGCCCAAATCCTGATCAATATTAAGTCTGAAGTAAAGCATTACCCCGTCCACGTGGTCGTTGGGGTCTCCGTCGCTCCTCCTCTCGCTGGGGAACCCGCTGTCTCCTCCGCTCTCAGACTCCTACAAACACAAGCTTGTATTAAACAGATTCATTTTCCAGACACAGTATCGGTTTTATTCGAGGAACATTTAAGTATTAATTATTATTATTAGTATTTAGGTATCGTATTGGCTGAAATGGAATAGTATTCATGCAGATGTTTTCATTCATCTAATTATACCTATTTTGTTGTCAATAGTAATTTTACACACTGCTCCTTGAACTTTGTTTTTTCAAATCATCATGACCTACACGGTAAATAATAAATGAGGATACGTAGGTGGAAATGTTGATCACCTGCTTGATTGACAGATGAAGAGGACCAACAGATATTTATTGACTGAATGACTCACCCCGTTTTCACCGTTGTTGTTGTTGTTATTCACTCGTTCATGTTCACCCAGTCCCATAAATGAGAAGCCTGTGAAATGCACAAACTATTGTACTATATGTGCGTAACCGTTCTGCACGTGTAAGTCACGAGCTTGGCGACCTCTTACCGAGAGGCGACCTTCCCATGAAGCCGTGAGCAGCCAGCGGGGAGCAGGCCATGGCGAGGGGGGAGCACGGCACCGAGTCCGGGTCGCTCTCGTCCACCGACGACGTCTCGGACAGACGGGACAGCATCGGATGCGACCGGCTCCCCGACATGGTGCGAACGCGAGGGGACCCGCAGGGCTCCTCGTGGCCCCTCAGCACCGTCTGAGCCGACTTCTGAGACCACAAAATGAGATGAAGCTTCCGTTATGAAAAGACTTCCTGCGGACTGCTTTCATTTATTATAAAATACAAATTAAAGTTACGAGCAGCTTGTTGGTGCAGTTCAGCTGGGACTTCTCTGCAGGGGAAAGGTCAAAAGGCGTCAGGCCCATGCTCTTGCAGATCCTGTTGCACAGGTGGGAGTGGAAGAACAGCGCCATGCCTCGCACACCTGGAACACAGGCACACAGGTCATTAGCATCATTTCAAACGGGTTTAAAGCCGCAGTCTGTCCACCCCAAAGGGGACGCGTACCCAGATTTCCGTCTCCGAAGTCCGTGCCCTGCTCCGTGTGGATCTGAGGGTCCGTGTAGAGGTCTCCGACCCCTTGGATGTCCACCACGATCAGCTGGTGGGCCGATCGCTCAAAACTGAAGTGACTAAAGGCCTGTTGGGTGCAATAATGATTGATTTAGTTCATTTGAAACATGCACTTGATCTGATCACTAACACTACGCGTGGTACCTGGGGGGTGAGTCGGATGTTTTCGTCCCTCACAAAGCCGGAGTTGGAGTTGTATTTGATGTACTTGCCCTCGATGTAATGCTCCAGGTGGAAGAGCGGTTTACCTGGTCTGTCTGTCATCTCTATCACACACATCTGCATGATGTCCACCTGAGGGACAAAGAGTAGAACAACACTCACCTTCCAGTCAGACTGTAAAAAATGTGTGTGTCATAATCCACTGATTCAGTGTTATTACCGTCCTTCTCTTATGATGCAATCATGAGTTTTGCCAACTCCACAAAGGAGAGTTGGAACTAAAGTAGAGATCATTGTGTGTATTGCAGCTTATATTCTCTCCCAGTGTAAAACCAAACATAAAGACATCGGTTACAGATCTCACCTGTTTGGGGGGGCGGTGGCGGTTGTACTCCTCGCCCCACAGTTTGGCCTCCATTTGCAGCCTGACGTCCTCAAAGTAGACGTTTCTGTCCACTGTCTCCATGTAGCGCTTGGACACGTAATTCGATGCAGACTTCCAGTTGCTGCTGTGTGAGAAATTTGACAACTTCTTCCTGGAGGGAAAAGAAATGAAATATTACATCGTGAGCAGTATTTCTCTCATCCACACCCCAACGGATGACGTCACAGCGACTACGTGACATTTTTCATAAACATCTCTAGAATGAGACAGAACCCCATCGATGCTGCTGTAGAACGTTTGTTTAACTTTAGGCGTCTAAGGGAATATTCCTGTGGGATACTGCACAGTGGGAGCTTAATGGAGGCCTCTTTCACATTTCCCACATAACTGAGGATTTAACACAAACAATTAGTGCATTGTCTCTTCTGTCTTTCTTTCCAGTGTCCTACAGGAACACAAAGGAACACGCTTCACTTCCGCTTCACCCCAAAAACAATGAACGGAGGACGAGCTGCTTCCGTGGGATCCGTTCCATCTTTAGCTCTGAAATGACGTGTCAGCAACTTTCCTCCTGAGTAAGAGTAATAAATGTGGACCTCTGCCACTTATAAAATAGACCTCTGTTATCTTCTCACTAGAAGGCCTCTAGGGGATTAACTGCTGGATGAGAAAATTCTACTTACGTCCTGAAGCACTCCCTCATGGCCCCTTTCCCAAACGGCTGTGAAGAACAGGACCAGAGATGAGAAACCGGGTTTTTCTTTAATAGTGGCTTTAGAATCCTTGATCTTAAAGGGCAGGAATACCTGCTCAGCCATCTTGAGGTGGATCTGGTCCTGAGCCCATTCTCCTGTGATGGCATTGTACCTGAAAAAGGGACATTTAAATGATGGGTCTTCCTTACAGGCTCCGTGGATACTTTGGATTGAAACCAAATTCCCAGAAAAAACATCAGCCTCAAGTTGAGTTTTATTCTGAAAAGACATGTAGACACTAAAATCTGACTGTTTAATATCAGATCTTTGTAACATGAAGCCATCAGCTTCAGTTCTGGAAAAGTTGTGACAGCAATTTTTTATTTATTTCTGAATTTTTATAGGGTGAAGATTAATGGATGACATGGAATAAGGAGATAAACTACTAATCCAAATAATGTCCATTAATGTCCAGCTGTTAAACAATACTCCTTTGTCCCTTTATAACTCACTAGAACTCTCCATCAGGTTAACCAAGTTACTCTTTGCCCTCTGTGAGGCAGTTCCTGAGTCAACAGCTCGTTTGGAATTCTTATCATTAAGGAACGTGAAGCATCCGGCTTCCTCTCTGCAGAACAACAACAACAACAAGAAGGAAACCAGGGTTCCATGACACTTCACACCGAGGGGCCCTTTGTCTCTGCAACCATTGGATTTACAATGTTAAATTTATGTAATCAGGGAGGAACTCATGCAGTGTGTGTGTGTGTGTGTGTCTGGGTCAGTGTGTGTGTGTGTGTGTGTGTGTGTCTGGGTCAGTGTGTGTGTGTGTGTGTGTGTCAGTGTGTCCTGGGTTAATAATGAACTGTATGTTCAGCTGCAAGTCTTCACAGCTGAGTGTCTTCAAAGTACAAACTCAGTATCAAACTCTGCTACAAACACACAACCCGCTTTCAGCCTGAGGGACAGAGCTACACAGTGAGGGGGGGTGAGGGGGGGGCTTTAGACAGGGAATGAGGAGTGGAATTACATGCGGGTAAAATTAGCACATGAAGAGAAAATGCAGACAAATCCCAGCTCGTATAAATCCTCTTTTTCTTATTTCTTTTGTAGAGCCCAAAATCTATCGCTTCTCTCCCCAGTTTGTTATGACACACACACACACACACACACACACACACACACACACACACACACACACACACACACACACACACACACACACACACACACACACACACACACACACACACACACACACACACACACACACACACACTAATGTTTGTCAACAGTTCAGATTTAGCACTACTGACCCACATATGAAGAAGCCCTGCAATGTGTCACTGCTCTTAAGAAGCAGACACAGAGCGAGGGAACATTTCACAGCCAAAGAGCCACAAAATGGACTTTGTGGAGCTGTTGTGTTCACAGCGTGTTGCCCTGAGACGTCAGTTAGTGCAGATTTAATTCCAATTTCAAGGTCAACAATGTGGTAAAATGTGAAAAAACACAGGTTGTAAAAATACTGCAAGTTTTGCATCAAAAATGACGTCATCTGGGAAAGATGACGTCTGCGGTGCTGGTTCCAGGGTTCTGGTGCTGGCTAGCTGGTACCCTTTATGGCACGGAGCCGTCGCTCAGAGGCTTTGGGTAGAGAGCGGCACCTGGTCACTGTACCTGTAACGCACGCAGGGCTCAGTCAGGATCTTCTCCATGTGGAACTGGGCCCAGGGGTCGGGCATCGCTTTGGCCTTTTCGATGGCATGTTTCCAAAGATCCTGTCACAATGAGCAGAAACAACCTTATGAGCCGACAGGATTCTATGGAACATAGAAATCAGTCTCCCAAACAGGTTTGAAAGAGGAAAAAAAAGTCAGTTCCAATGATGAGCTCATCTTCAGCAAAAAAAAGCAAAAAGCAAATTTAAATATTTCAATATGAGACTGGCCTCAGAATAATTCTATTAATTGGGGTTAGCCAAGATTTCCTAATCCATAACATTAAGTGAATTAATGTACCGCTCCCTCAATAGGAATGTGGTAACCATGGTAACCACTTCACGGCCATCTGCAGTCGTGGCCTTTTTGAAAGAAGTATTTTCTTGGTAGGACCCATGAAGCTGTAATCCAAACCTGCTCCAGTGACCTCAAACCCTGAATCATGCAGCACGTCTCCCTCGTCTCGCTGTCCATCAGACCCTCAAAACCAGTTTAAATTTAGAAGACAACTAGGAGGGGTTACACCTTGGTTTTTAGGCAGCCTGTTTACAGCTCTGCTTAAATTCCAGCTCTAATTTCTCTCTGGAGTTTTAGTCTTTTTCTGCAACAATTTTAGAATTAAAAAAAACTTTCTGAGACCAAAACAACAATGAAAAATGCACATTTGTAACAAAAAAAAGTGTGGTTTTGAAAGCTAAAACACATGCAGTACAACATTCATGTTTTGGTTTGTGTAGATTAAAATCCAAGGATACGGTGAGAAGAAAGGGAGGACGAGATGATTGGAACATCGGTCATGAAGAGAAATAAGAGTAGGTGGAAAAATATGTTGGTACAGAAGTGGGTTTTTCAGCAAAGGACAAGGAAAGAAAATGAATTAGTAAGAGAAAAGCGCTGATGGTGAAGAGGAACAGAAGAAAGACACAACTGATCTGTAACGTACCCGTGCGCTCTGAGACAAAACCGTGTACAGGTGAGGTTCAGCCACCTTTTCGGTTTCATTCTATGCGGAAAAGTAAAGAAAACGAACGGCCTTTTATTAATGAACGAGAACAAAATATCTGACATTTGAGCGGCAAAATCCGAAAGTTTAAACAATGTAAATTGCCTTGTTGCTTTAAAAATGAAGTACGACACATTAAGGCAGTTGGCTGAAGCACAATAAGAGTGAAACGAGTCCCTCTCACATGAGGAGAAGACCCAACTTTGAGCTCATTAAGTGTTTATATGCAACAGAGCACTCTTTAGCGTTTAAGAGTGTTTGGCAAGCTTCAATAAATAGATCCACACGCTGGTGCACGTGTTCAGGCAAGAACGGATCATCTCTCCTTAGAAGGAAAGGCTATTTTTGCAGATCTAAACAACCCCCCCCCCCTCTCCCCCTCTCCCCTCCCTCCCTGCAGGTCATGTCAACATGTTCATGTCAGCATCATGTTGCCAAGGCGACCGCTCACCCTGTACTTGAAGTGGCTCTTAGGGAGAGAGCTTGACAGCTGCCGGGCGTTAGCTGCATTCTTCAGGTAATGACAGATCTCCTTGGCCGAGTCGTCCAGGATGGGGCAGATGAAGTGGTCCTCATAGTCGTCGTCACTGGCGTTGGATTCACTGAGGGAGGACGGCCGATGGTTGAAGCCACCTCGTTGTTCTGGGGGTCTCTTGGCGCTTCCCACCTCCTCCAGGCTGAACATCATCAGCTCATCCTCCATGATGCCTGGTGTTGTGTTGACGACAGGAGAGCAGACATGTGAAGAGGGAGTGGAAAGGAGAGAGTGGGAAGTTAATCTGTGGCAGGAAGCCATGTAAGTACGTGTCAACAACAACCCCGTTTCATGGCGGCAGAGGTCCGTGTTACCGTAGAAGTACGTGCACTCCATCACAAGCACGCAACGTAAACACTGATCTACTTATGCATCAGCATGCAAAAGCAATGATCTCCCATGTTGCACCGCAACTGTGACCACCGACATGCTCGACTCGAGGGCAGTTGTGTTTGCAGATTTTCGTGGATATGAATGCAAACCCAAGCAGGATAAAGAAGCTGCCGGCTGCTTCACAATGTGCTGCACAGACAGCTGTCATGTGAGCCCTCTCACTTGACAGCAGTTTGCCATATAAATCAAGCAGCAGCCACCATTTTGCATGCTTGCAGCACCTATTTCTGAAAAAGATATTCACGTTTGTTTTGGTCTAATGTTTGAATGCACGTATTAAAAAAAAACCTACCTTATAGCCGGGGGCACAAACCCGCGTGTTATCCCTCTTGACGGAGACTGTGTGACACAATGTCGCTTGGGACAGGTCCACTTCCGTCTCACAGTTAGAAGTTAAGCAGAAGCAGCTCAGTTCTCCTCCCACAGCAGCCGGGCCGGTCCTGGTTCTCCAATGTATCCCGGCGGTCCGGGGACGAGCCTTGCAGCGGGTCGCGGTTCTTATTCCCGTCCTCCACGACGACGTGAGCACCGTGCACTTAGAAATGGTCTCGGTTAAGCCCCGCCCATACGCCCAGTTGCATTCAAGACTAACGGAAATATAATCATTAGCAGATACAATATCCGCAAATTCTGTATGAATGGGAGAAGAGTCCGTCAAGATGGTATCTGCAATATCAAGAGGAAATGCACAAATAATAACAGTATATTACGTACTTATAAACAGCATACAAACATTAACGTCTTCTCATTAGAAGTGACGACTACGGAAGTGAAGGCACCACCAAGCGAATAATCACGTTGCGTTAGCTGACACGGTAACACAAGCTAGCTGTGCAGTCGTTATCGTTAGTCGTTACGACCAAGTACCAACGTTAACGTTACATCCTGATAACCAGTAAAGTGAACGGTAACGTTAGATAGCAACGTTAATCGTAAATAAGTTAAAGTCATCAAGGTGCACCCTTTATCATCAAGTTACCTTTCATCCCCCTTCTCGGACTCCTTAGATGAGTAAAACGATAATTAGTACGACTGTTTTTAGCCACTATCAGCCAACCAGGAACCATGGTGATACGAATATAAAGTTCAAATTGTTGTGCTCTGCTCATAAGGTAGCGTGGCCGAGTGGTCTAAGGCGCTGGATTTAGGCTCCAGTCATTTCGATGGCGTGGGTTCGAATCCCACCGCTGCCAGGTATTTTTGTTTACTTGATGTCCACAAGAATTTGCACATCAATAATATTTTCTTTGTATGGTTACTGCAGTGTAGGGCACCTTCTCTCTCACGTTACAATGTCCTGTAATGTACGTATAAATAAATAAATGCTTAAATAAAATAATATATATAATGTAATGTAATATATTATTGTATTAATATAACTTTACACCTTTACAGAACACAAATAAATACATAGATTTCTGTATTTCTTCATTTATTTACGCCTGTCTTTTTGTGTCCGTCTGTAAATGAGCTCGGACCTCATTCTTGAGCAGGATTGGTCAAATAGAGGAGCAAGACAGAAGCAATCGATCCCAGCACTTCGCTCCTGTAGAGCGTCTAGAAGCTGCTAGTTGTTTAGCTAATGTTTCCTAAAGGCTGTTGTTCAAGGTGCCAACATACTAACGTTGTATTAAACTGTCATTGAGCTGAAACAAGTCCTCCGTCACTTGATGAAACTGAAGCGTGTCTTTCTTAACGTGCTTCTCTAAATTGTTTCCTAACGATCAAAATCGATTTGAAATGATTTGAAAATACCATGTAGCCAAATGCTAACAGCTTCTGCCGAGGAGCGAACCTCAAGACAGAAGTAGTAGACCAGGAGCGATCACACTTCTCTGACCAATCCTGCTTCAGACAGAGGTTGGGACCTCCCACCTCATTAGCATACAGACACACACATAAATACAATGTAGAAATAATAAATAAATAAATGAAAATATGTAAGTGAACAGAAATGTAGAAATAAATATATGGTATTTATTTATTTATTTATACTTAAGTAATTCTTTGTCCTCCATAAACTAAATCACCCCAATTGAAAAGATAGCATGAATTATTTTAGAAATTGATTAACTTTTAGAATAGTGATTTGAGGCTTAATTTCCACACAAAAGTAAAACCAACTCTGACAGAAGGCCGTGGTTTGTACATTTAATAATATTCTCAAAAATGGTTTTGATTAAATTTACTGTGATCAGTCCTGAATTTGATACAACACATCGTAGGAAGTACCAGGTTTCACTGGGGCCTGACGTTTTCATTCAAGAACTGAGAAGCCACAAATTGCATTTTCTGGACGGCCAGCTGGGTATCTTCAGGGGAAATCCCCAGATGCCATACAGCCCTCACGGAATTTCCAAAATAAGGGTACATGAGCACTTGTATCCCCTGTCCCAGTGCTGCCTCTTCTCCCTCGCAGACCTGACCCATGCGGTCACAGAACTCAGCGGGGCTTAAGCTGGGCTCCTGTAGGTGGAAACGCAGGATGTTTGTTTCCACCGCGGCCAGGTCTACAGCGAATAGAGGAGGGTCACAGTCAAGCAGAGCTGGCGAGAAAAGAAAAGCAGTTATGAGCACGCACTCCATTATTTCATTTTCTGAAGTATGAGCTTCTCACCTTGAGCAAAGGTTTTTGCATTACGGTGATCTTCCTCCAGTCTTTCAACCATCTCCAGTAAAGCCAGTTTTCCAGCTGCTGCCAGTATACCAGCCTGTCGCATCCCCCCCCCCAGAGCTTTACGGCACCGCACAGCCTGGGATATGAAGTCTCTGGGTCCAGCAAGTATGGTCCCCACAGGAGCTCCCAAACCCTGTTACACGCCGCAATGTGAATATGACTTTGAGAAGATTTGTTTGTTGTTTTGATCCATTCCGGGAGTGTCTTGCAGTCCCACCTTGGAGAGACACACACTGACGGTGTGTGTGTGCTGCAGTATGGTGGATGGAGGCACCCCCAGGGCAACAGCGGCGTTCATAACCCTGGCTCCGTCCATGTGGACTGACAGACCAAATCTATCGGCCAAAGCACGCACCTTGGAGATGGAAACAAGTCTGTGGTGCTTCTATTGTGAGGTAAGTACGTATAAGTAAAAGCACACACCTCCTGCAGGAAGGTCAGAGGCAGCACACGCCCCCCCTTTATGTTGTGTGTGTTTTCCACGCATATGAGGCGTGTGCGTGGGTAATGTGGGTCGGGGTAACCGTGGCGGATCTTTGAGTCCAGCTGATCCAAGTCAAAGGACCCGTCGGGGAGCGTTGTGGCGGTGGTGGCGTGGACTCCTGCTAGCTGTGTCAACACACATACACACAATGAATGAATGCAACGTGGGCAAAGAGGTGCAGGGGCCCTGTTTGCTGCAGTGGGACTCTCACCTGTGCGCTCCCTCCTTGCTCATAGATGTGAACATGGGACAGATCGCCCACGATCATCTCGTCGCCTCGCTCCCTGCAGTGCACCATCACTGCGTGATGAAATGTGTGCATGTTAATGGGCTTTTCTCCCCTCATGTGGCTGGAATCAGACATGCACCCAGCTCACCTGCTATGAGATTACTCATGGTTCCAGACGGAACGATGAGTGCCGCTTCCATCCGAAACATATCTGCTGCAATTTGCACTAACTCTGAAAAAATGAGTTAAATACTGGTAAAGATGGAGTGGCCTTTATCTCCAAAAACTCTGAATAATTGATCTATTTACATAAATCCTTTGCAATCTTTCATTCAAAGTAAGTCAGTAATCACTTGTCAACTCTTCATACACATGCTGTCATTACGTCATAACGCTTCGGCTCTAACCGTTAACACTCGGGTCTTCCCCCATCACGTCATCTCCGACCTCCGCCTCGGCCATGGCTCGCCTCATCGCCGGCCCGGGCTTGGTCACCGTGTCGCTGCGCAGGTCAACAACCCGGCCGTGGGCCGCCTGGCCCGGTCCCGGGTGAAGAGGCTTCCCGGTGTTGCGGTAGCCCCGCACGGAGCCCCGCACGGAGCTCCGGACACGCGGTGCGTCACGCGCACCGAGCGGCTTGCTCGAGGCGAGGAGACCATGATACGACACTTTACCCAAAACTCTGCTGGACAACGTTTTCAAATAACACGAGGCTCCACTTACAAACATGCTCGCGATAGATCATGAATCGAACTTTGGATGATAAGGACATGTAATGGATGACCTATCGGCCCATCGTCCTGCACTGAGCGGCGTTGACCAGTAGGTGTCGCTGTTATCAAACCCAAGATCATCATTGTGCATTTTGTTAAAGGTCTCTATGGTGATACCAGTTCTTTTACTTTTGTTTTGTGTGTGTGTGTGTGTGTGTGTGTGTGTCTCTGTGCATGGTGTGTTTACGCCGTGTTATGGACACGAATACTCTGAGATCACTGGGACACCCTTCAGATTCTTCAGGGGTCGCAAACCTACTTTTGGCTTGACCTTTATGCCACTCTGAGCTGTGAAGGTGATTCCACGAGCTCTCTGTCCTCCTTTTAGCTCCTTGTAGACACTGAGGTGAAAGAATGTTTGCGCCTCCCTACGCACATATAAAATGAATGAGGGCGCCATGGGGGTCAGGCTCAAACCAAACTGATTATTCCTGTTACTTTATCAGCAGCATGTGGTCAGAACCCCGAGGACCGAGATCAGGCTGCGAGGTGGCTGCTAAACAACAACTCCCCCTTCTTCCTAACCCTCCCCCCCATTCTCACACGTTTCCCACTTGGTCCCTCGATGACGGTCCCAGTGTGAGATACCAGCGCCGCAGCACGCTGTCACTACGAGTCAGTAGCAAACATCAGCACCGTCTCACGGGAGGAGGAGGTGCACGTTGAGCAGAGCGATGGAAGCTGTGATGAGACCTGAGGAGGGGGGGAGGAGGGGGTGTTCCAGCAGAGAGGAAAGAGTGGTGTTTGGAAGAAAATATTGAATTAGAGAAAAAAAATAAGTCAGAGTGGGAGAAATGAAGGAGAGGGAGGAGAAATATTGACTCCTTCTGGGAAGGAGACGGCAACGCCTTTCCAATAACCATAAACCCGCTGTGCTGGAAATAGACGGAGCGAATGAAACGAATGTGTTCATCCCACATGAGCTCTTCTCTTTCACAGGGGGAGGGCAGTGGAGGCGACCCCCCCCCCCCCTCCCCCTCCCTCTCCTCTTTCACCGAGGCCATCATTTATTCACCATGACGACAGCTAACCGGAACAAAACAGGTGTTTATGGGAAGCCTTTCGTCAAATGAGGTTTCTCTCACGCGCCCTCAAGACGCACACAAACACACAAACACACACACACACACACACACACACACACACACACACACACACACAAACACACACACACACACACACTCCCCCTGCAGTGTCGACATGACGGCATGCGAAACAAGAGTCACATCTGTTTCACGTTTCAATCCAACCCCCCTACAAGTGACACGGAGCATGTGGACCGGCTTTGTTACATACACACACACACACACACACACACACACACACGTGCATGTGCACACGCACACACACACACACACACACACACACACACACATGCACACACATTGTTTTTAAGGTAGCAAAGCTAAATGGCAGTTGTCCACTTAGTGGACAATGCTATCAATCTATCTATTTTACCTTTCACATACACACACATACATTTTGTAACAATCTGCAGCCTTTGTCATAAACTGCTTGCATTCTATATGGAAAACATTTCACCACGTTTTGTGCAAACGGCCCCCCTGTTTACTGCATTCAGCTAAACGGCTTCCCACCCAAAGGTCTCAGATGTAAAACTAAACAAAGTCAAAAGTGCTTCAGATGAACGACATCATGGTTTGGATTAAAATGACCAGACAATTGGAAAAAAATGCAAAAATGCAGATTTCTTCACATGGGAGCAGCAGGGTCAAAGTATTTGTGATATATGTATATATATTATAGTTGCATAAACGCAGTCATGAAATCAGCTCTTTCTTATTGTGTTACTAATGTATCCGGGGACAAAAGCTACGATCTTTCACCCCCTTCAACGTGCTGCTGCTAGAGACCTTACAGGACCCCCCCCCCCTCCAGAGTATTCATTTTCACCTTAATTAAATGCAAGGAAATGCTTCTGAAGCAACGTAACATGTTTGGACCCCACAGATGGACCTCGCTTACTACAATGTGCACATTGTTAAAACACTTTAAAGTCTCATTGCATGGGGCCCCTTTACGTTTCTGAGTCTGCGGCCCCCGCTTTGGTATCGGTTGTGTCTACAAAGATATTCTTCCTTCTTCTTTGGAAGCAAATGGAGTTTTGTTAGTGGTTGCCTGGGTATTGAGGACATCTGAAAAATCACTCAAAGTTTTCCCTGGAACCACTTCCACTTCTTCCAGATGAAAAGTCCCAATGAAAACCGGATGATAGAATTCACACAATGGTCGTTTTAAAAGGCTCTGAGTGGTCAAACTTAATTTAAATCACTGCCATTCGGATAATCTAATATTGTAACAAACAGTTTGATATGTGCTTTGGCTGGACTGTGGTTGTTGTGTGACAGCATGAGGCAGCGTTCACCATCACGTCGACCCGCTGTAGTAATCACTGCACTCATTGATCTCTTCCTCCATTCATCCTCTCACTCAGTCATTCCTCGTTCATTCAGCTGTAATCAAAGACCCTTTAGCCCTTGAGTTCAGTGCTCGCAGGCATCCTGTCACCCTGCTGACCCTTTATCACTCCTCCTCCTCTTCATCCTCCTTTCCCACATGGCCCACTCCTCTCCCTCTCCCCCCCCCCTCTCTCTCTCTTGTTCTCTCTGGGAAATCATGTGACTTCTCTGAAGCTGAGCTCTATAAACCAGCAGTACTTGGGGGGCTCAGTGTCTCTGCAGCCTTCTGATTGGCTCTTGTATTCACCGTGTGCGCACACACACACACACACACACACACACACACACAGTGGACTCCCTGTTTTCTTCTTTTGGGAACAAATGTCATTGTTCACACAGAGAAATAGTGAGACGTATTGCAGAGAATGGAGTGTTGAATTAAAGCAATGTTTAGTCTTTAATGATAACACGTATTCCTTGTTAGCTGCATACTGTCTAGTTACTGTACTCTGGTTGTACAGCGGCCCAGAAGGGCCAAACTAAACACGGGCTCTGGTTGGGGACATTCAAACTGCTCGTACACTCTGCTGCTTTAAGGACGCACACGTAGCACTGAGCCATGAAGGCCATGTGCTTTATGTTGGGAGATTGGTGCAGTGAAAGGACTGAACGCATTGAGGTCGGATTAATCCAATCGGATGCTTGTTGAAAAGAAACAGAGCAGCCTGCAAGTTTTAAAAAGCTCCGCTGTTCATATTCAAATTGTTCCGTCTGGACTTAAGGCGGAAAACCCACAAAGCCGTTTTGTTTTTGTGTCGTGAGATTTTTATAGATTCACTTCCATTTGGTGCTGCTTCAAGGAGGGAAAATGGATTTGATCAAATGTGGAAGAGAACTGATGAAGAAACACCAACCAACCTCCTCAAAGTTAATCTCTGTATTTTGGAATTGACACCGTCCCACACTTGTAATGCTGACTTAGTCCGTCTGTTGAAAGGCAGGTAAACAGAAGATTAAGGCTTTTCTTCTGTTAAAACCACTTTGGCTCAGACTGAAATGATCCCGACTACCATCCAGTGACTGGTGTTCATTTCACTGTCCCCAGAGGACGAGTCGATTGTCTCCTCATTCCCCCTCTACCGCCATCATGAGGTTAACAATATTTCAGCAGCTATTGGATGAATTTTTGTGACATTTTGTTCAATTTATGGATGAATACTAAAGACTGAGCCCAAATTTGACCTCCGGCATCACCAGCAGCTAAAATTAGAATCAATTATATTTCTAAATGTGAAGTGGACACATTAAAATGCAATTTTCTGTTGCACGTGATATTGTGTTTTTTAACTGGGTTAAAACGACTGGAGACCTGTACAAAGTCAATGAACAACATCTGCCTAGAAGCATCTGCAGATGTGGTTGAAAGCTTTCCAAAAAGACAGTAAGTGATGTAGAAAAGTCCAAAGTTTAGTTACATGCTTGTATGTGTCGGCATGAGGTTCAGATTCACTGCAACATTGTTGAGTTGTTTTTGACTAAATAACTTCTAGGTTTAATGAAAATGTGTAAAGTAGTTTTTCCATAATCCTGCTAGTGGAAGTTAAAGGAAAACATAACCTTCTTTTTGTAAGTAATTTACCACGTACTGTAAATACAGCACATTATTTGATTAGTCCTACTTCCATTTTATAGATGCTTCTCGCATGTCATCTTTCCTCCTTTGATCTGCATCGTTCCTGTTCTTCAAATGATGGAATCAGACACTGAATTTTAACTTCCTTTCTCAATGAGTACTTTTACTTTTACATTTCCTTGTAAATGACTGTTAACTTTTACCAAAGTTAAATTGTGAATGCAGCATCTTCTGATTGTAGTTTCTTTTGAGTTTCTTTGAGTATTTTTAACCGCTGTAAGTAACTCGTGGGCCTTTAAATTCATACAAACAAACACAGTCACCACACAAGTGTGTGTATAAGCGACTGTTGTTGTGCGCGTGTCCGCATGCGGAATCCAGTTCAAACGTGATGCAGCCTCGTCTGCAGGTGACACCTGAGGTGTTACAGGAAGCCATGTGACCTCCAGCTGAGAAAGGAGAGCAAAGAACAGCAGCAAAAACACCTCCTATGAAACCAAGCAAATAAACAGAGCCCCAGCCTACACCCCCCCAGCCTACACCCCCCCAGCCTACAGCCCCCCAGCCTACACCCCCCCAGCCTACACCTACAGCGCCCTACACCTACTCTGTGTTGTGATGTCTCTTTAAATGATGCATTGTGTGAGTGTGTGCAGGTGGGGGCCAAATTGTAAGCAGAGTTTCTCAGTGCGCTCCTCGTGTGTTTTTGTGATTGATCTGACCCCCCCCCCCGTGTCCTGCCCCGATGGCAAAAGGAATGAAGGAATGTTTGAGGGTTTCCTGGCAGCTTTCTGGCTTCATGACTGGAGCAAACGTTTCCTTTGAGAAGCAGAAACCACCCGGAGCTCCTTCCAGGAAGAGCCAGCTTCAACGTGCTTCACACTGCTGACGTTGGCCTGAGCTCAAAACTATTAAAGCCAAACACACACTTTTAATAACGCAATCTCCCTTTGAAAGAACTCGCGATGTAAAGCTCGCTGTGCAGGGGGGGCCGTGCGCACACCTCCACGGGGGCCACGGAAATAACTCACCTAACCGAGCTCGGCTGCCCGGGGGCCGCTGATGACAAACTGGGGGCCATGGAGTCATTCCCCGAAAAACAAATGATCCAAGATGGAAAGACTTTGGATCCAGTGAGTCACTGCGATGTGTTGGTGCTGCAAACTGGATTATTCCAGTTGGACTTTGGGGGGGAAATGCTCTGTCGATGCTGGTCTCCCATAAAGAAGTAGTGCCCCCCCCCCCCCCCCCCCCCAAAGTGTCATAGCAAAATAAGGAACTATGAAACTGGGCTTTTGCGTTATTGGAACTACTTTCACAAGCTGTGAAAACAGTCCTCGACATTTCAATCAAGTGTAACGTGACATTGTGAGAGGTACACGGCATCCCCATCTCTCCCTCACACACACACACACACACACACACACCCTGATGGTCACTTCAGTATTCCTTAAACACACACAATTCCATTCCCTGCATACTTTGTGTTCTTTGAGGCTTCCAGGAATTCAGGCACTTTGAGCTGAGTTTTTACGACTCGACTGCTGATGGTGTTTACGTTTAACAGAGTACGAGCAATTGAGGTGTGTGTGTGTGTGTGTGTGTGTGTGTGTTTGAACGATACTTGAGTGAAGAAACTCACATGTGTTTTAGTAACAACAGTCTACACACCCAAACACACTTTTCATTGGTTACACACTAAAAATCAGGGAGCATCATAAATCTCTTCCACGTGGAGCCTTTCACCTATTTGACCACACACACACACACGCACACACACACGCACACACACACGCACACACACACGCACACACACACGCACACACACACGCACACACGCACGCACGCACACACACACACACACACACACACACACACACACACACACACACACACACGCACACACACACAGTTTCTAAGGGACAGCATCCTCACAGGCCCTCAGGCAGGATGTATAAAACCCAGCTGCATTCCTTTCCCGTTAAGTCCAGCCCAAAGTGAGTTTCTCGACACAGTAACGTCTGTGTCAGTGTGTGTGTGTGTCAGTGTGTGTGTGTGTTACTATAACTGTGTGCTTCTGGGAATCCTTTTGTTACCGTGTCTTCATGTGTTTTCATCTACAATGAACCTCGCCTGTCAAATTCGCCCAGTACGTTTCCTGATGCCTTTGGAATTTACCCACAATGCTCCAGCAGAAAAACAGCGTGATGATTGCAGAGATTTTAACTCTACATTAAATGTGTGTGTGTGTGTGTGTGTGTGTGTGCAGGGACGCTCCAGCTCTTGAAAAGCCGGCCCACTGAATAAACAGGGCTTTGTTTTTCACGGGGACATCCGATTGGTCGAGCAGTGAAGAGGGGGCGGGGCCGCCTCAACAACGCAATACAAGTTACGTCAATATTGACTCAGTGGAGTAAGACAGAGAGAAAGAAGAAGGAGGCACAGTAAAAAAAACAGGGAAGTAACACACATTGACTTTTGTAAAAATAGTGCTCTTTAATATAAATTATTGAAATATTTTAGAAATATAAATATGTGCAATGTTTCCTTTCCATTTGTTTTTCTGGTTTATGTAATGCTTTCGTCATTTCAGATACAACAGCTTGTTTCTTTGCCAGACTAGTGGCCAGCCTTTAGCGAGAGAGTCTTTATAAAAGACGAGATGATTCAGACACACACGTGGTCCTCTGCTGAGACACATGTCAAAACAGACTGGGACAAAATCGAGATCTGACCCTAAAGAAGAAAGAACATGAAGAGTATCACTGTGGTACTATTTCAGCACTCTTGTCTCAATGAGATCACAAAGTTTAATGATGTGAAAAGGCTACCACTCCAATATGGATCACAGGTAAGTATGAGCACAGACAGAAACACTTCTGATCAGATCAAGTCTTTGTTTTACAAAAGCATCACTTTTAGCCTTTGTGTTCCCTTCTTGATGTTCAGACTGAAGCGACTGCTGTTTCATAGTAACGAGGGGACTGAACACTTTCTCCTTCATGAGCACTTCATTATGTTTTTAGATGATAATGTTAAAGAAGGAATCTGTGAAGGCGGGATTTAAGACTCAGCCAAAAACTTCTTTTTCACATCTTGGCAAACGTGGTTTTACACTTGAAGGAGCGTCCCGTCCAGCTTCATCATCTCCTTCCAGTCTGGGACATCAATCACATCAATGTTCCTGTTTAGCCGTATACCAGTATGTCTCCTCCCCCTTCCCCACTTCTCCCTCCTCTTCAATTTCCCTTTCCTAATCCCATTTCCCGCTCTGCTTTCTCCTTCGTTCAACCCCCCCCCCCCCAATCTTATGGATCATCATGACCACGTCCCCCAGGCGCTGGGACGCTGGCGTTTCTCTGCATTCAAACTCGTTTCTGTCTCAGCGACACGAAGGAGAAGCAGGAAGCAAACAGGAGGACACGAGTCTCTTGTTCCCACGCTTTCAAAACCCTCCATGCTGACCTGAGGCATTGTGTGCGTGTGTGTGTGTGCGTGTCTGTGTGTGTGTGTGTGCCATGCATAACTCCGCCCCTCCCTCAGTGAGGCAACGTTTGCGGGAAGCAGCAATGGAAATGTGTGCGCTACCACAACACACACACACACACAGACAGACACACACACGTACACAGACACACACAGACACGCACACTGCGTGCATGCAGACAAATAAATTCTGTATGTTCTCTGCCCCCCCCCCCCCCGTTTGGACCTTGCTCTTCCACAGTCAGCTCCTCCTTTGTTCACCTCCTGTGAACCTCCTCGTTGTTTTGTCGTGTCAGACATCGTCGGGGGACGAGAGGGGAGACGCTTGTGATCACGCCGTCGGTGTCGTCGCTAATGGCGACCAATCGGGTTAATCTTCTGCGTCCGAGTCAGTCACGGGAAACGCTGACCTTTGACCTCTGGCTTGGTGTCGCCACTCACATTTCTGGTCAGCCATTCTGTTTTTTGCAAAGGCAGGACGGACGAGGTAATCGTTGGTTACCCACAGGGGGGGTTCTGGGGAGGCGGTGTGAGACGCGGCGCCCCGACTGGTCCGCCGCGGCCCTTCCGGCGCCACCGGGTCCAGGTTGTGGAACTTCTGCGGTTCCCGGCAGTCATATCGGGGCGTCGTACTCCTCCAGGAAGTCTTTGATCGTGTGCGGCAGCTGCTCCGCTCCCCCCGACCCCTCCTGGCTGTTCAGGGCCCTCCTGCACATGTGCTGCAGGGAGGAGAGGGAGCTGGAGAGGGGCCGCCGCAGCTCCAGGGGAACCTTCTCCCCGCTGGTGTGGATCAGATACGCGCTGCAGCCGCTCTTCTGCTCCTCTGGTGCATCCTCCCCAGCCGGGCCGTCTCTGGCCCGTCCACCGTCCGGCCCTTTGCCCATGTAGTGCGCCACAAGCTTCAGCACGCAATCGAACTGCGGGGGCTCTCGGGTGTTCTGGGGGTCCGGCTGCAGGAAGAAGCCGCCTCCCTCGCTGTGGATGCGCAGGTTCTTGGTTCCCCGGGCCGTCTGGATGGAGAGGGTGAAGAAGTGGTGGTGGTCCGAGGAGTCGCGGATCAGAAAGGTGCCGGGCGGTTCGGAGCGCAGCAGGGCGCTGGCTTCCCGGCCCCCCACGGCCCCCCAGTAAAACCCACTCTCCTGCAGCTTACGCAGCGCACGCATCACCTGAAATGAGTCGGGGAAAGAAAATCGACAGTTATTAGAGGCCATGAGACCCGTTTTTGAGACTTGGATGGAGCAAAGAGCTCGGACTGACCTGCTGGTAGTGCTCGTGCGAGCTGAAGGGCTTGTAGTGATGCAGGGTGAGGTTTGACCCCTGACCCCGGCCCTCCGGAGGGGTCACGCTGCTCATGGCGGTGGGGTTGCGTCCGCTGGAGGCTACCATGGCGCCATGGCCCCCCGCCTCTGCCCGCTGGTCGAGAGGCAGGGGGCCCAGGACGGGGGCACCGAGGCGGGCAGGTGGAGAGGAGTTTGGTGCGGAGCGAGTGGGGTGGGGGGGGGAATGGGGCGAGGGAGGGCGGCTCACACACCGGGTCCAGGGCCCCGGGGCAGAGGAGTCCGATGCATCCAGAGAGGAGCTGGGAGAGAGCACCTAAACACAGCTGGAGACAGGGAGCACAGATGACCCATCTACAGAGGCACCATGAGCACATCAGGCTGCAGTGCTGGACGTCGCTTCATCGGACACAAATAAAGCCGAGCCACACCACAGCTCCCAGTTTAGCCTCATAGAAATGCAGTTATGACCATTCCGACGAATGCATAAGGCGAGACTGGGCCAGCGGGGTTATATTTAGTTCAAATGAACGTTTGCTGCTGCTGCTGCACAACACACACACACACACACGCACACGCACACGCGCACACACACACACACACACAGCAACTGGATCCTGATTGCTTTCAATTGTCTTCGATCGGTCGTACCGCAATAACGGGTCACTGGGACTGAGTCCGGCGCGCTTTTTGATCTCAGGCCACACAGGCCCCGGTTCTCCGGTTCCAGCGTCCCGTCTGGTCCCGGCTTGCTGTGATCCACTGACGGGGGAATTGAAGACGGCGACACCGGACAGCGCGCGACGCCGGAGGCGCCATAACGGTTACCGATACGGTGGAAGGAGATCTACTCTACACTAATGCGAGAGGAGAGAAAAGCCCCAAATGACACCTCCAACCTCCCCGGCTGCACTGCACCAACGAGCCGGTGACCGCGGCCGCGCTTCAATCCGCGCCGTGTCTCCTCGCGTCCTCGGCCGAGGATGCACAACGAGTCGCTTTGGATGGATTTACATTTCTTTTACAGCTTTTCACTCAACTTACCTCGTGGAAACGTTCAGCCCCGCGCCGCAGCTGCTCTTCGCCAAAACAAAAGATACGCAAACTACCCGAGAGTAGTGCTAAAGGAATTATTAACACAGGCATTAAAATCCTAAAAAAAAAAAAAAAGTATCCATGAAGCGCGTGCGTTCCTTTCCTGCGCGGAGGAATGTGGCGACGGTGGAGTGTGGAGGCACCAGCGTGTGCGTAAAGGTTACTGGAGGTTGTTTCGGAATAAAGCCGATGTTCGTAAGGCTCCGCCTCCTGCGTGAGGATGCTCTTCCAGGAATCACGCCCGCGCACACGCGCGCGCGCGCACGCAGAGAACACATGAACGTGCCCGCGCCCGCTTGTTGGCAGGCTGCCGAGAGATAATCAGCGTGACCTTTTCTTTCCTGGTACTGATGGGTTCCCTCGTGGACGAGGTGAACATTTAACTCACTCCACATATGGGACACAACCACGTGATCCGTTTCCTTGGGATATTTGAGTGTTTCAGACTTTAATCATGAGGCGTTGACACACTGATGTTACATTGCAGTTTAATCCATGCTTCACCTTTACTCATCATCTGATTTATAATTAAAAAATTAAATATTGTCCTCTAACATGTGTAGGATACAATTAAAACACTCCCCAACGTTGTTTGATCTTCTGCATGTTGTACATTTAGTGTGATACTCTCAATCAATTCTTGTGTTAACTTGATCTAAACGAATATATTTCCTTTAGTGTATTGTGCTGCTATGTGAATTTCTACTGAGGATCAATGAATGAGCCTGAGCACCAGGTAGAAGCCTTTCATGTTTTCCGTTGACACAACAAATGATGATTAACATTCATGGGTGAGGTCTAAAGATTGAAAGATGTCCCTCAGGGCTGCTGTGACAGGAAGAACCTGACTTACTGTCAGTGCTCTTAAGCAACAACCGAAATACTGCATTACAGCTGGTGCACTTTATCTTTATTTGTATCTTATCTCCTCTAACGTACTAACCCATAGCATATATTTTATTATACTTGTATTTTATTTTTATCTTATTGCTGCACTATGTCGTCATTATTGTACTGTCTTCTGTCAGGCACCATTTCCATATATGTCCAACACATGATGGCAATAAACGATTCCTGATTCCTGACAGGAACAAACAGCTCGGCATGAAAAGGACAGAAACAATGTCAACATATGTTCACAAGACACACCCAACATGTCAAGTTCAAGCAGTATTCTATTCTTACACGTTGAGCTATTATTAAATGGTTTTACTGTTGGGTAGTTTTATAAACTATATACATTTTATATGCTCAAAGTATTGGAAGCTATAAATGCATGAATAAAGAAACGTCATTTCCCATATAAACAACAAACGACATTAAAAGACGTAGGAAAGACAAACTTTAAATGAATCAATAACCATCAAAATAATGTCAACATTCATAATAATACAGATACGAATGATATGAATAATAAGAATAATACGATGTTGTTCACAGATTGACCACTAGAGGGATTTTAAAGACATTTAAACCTTCACAAAGAGCACAAACAGATGAAGACCCGGTTCGATCCGAGTCCTGGAGCTAGTTGGAGGTAGGGTCGTAAGTTCTGTGGGTCGTAAGTTCTGCTGACGAGAGACCAACGAGCTGCTCGCTTCTCTAGCAACGAGCCGCGCGCGTGCGCGTGTGCGCGGGCGCGCGTGTCTGTGAACGCTGTGTCGATAAAGTTGATTCAAAGCGTCTCCGCTGCATCGATGGCGGCCCCCGCGGCGTGGAGGAGGCTGCTGTCCTCCGCGGGCTCACCGGCCGCCACCGGCGCGTTCACACGGCTCTCTGACCGGCTCCTACGCGCACGCGACCGGAGAGCAGGGTAAGAGACGCGCACCCCCCGCGGACACGCGCACACGCGCACGGGCAGGAGATGGAGATGCTTTGCTAACGTTGCTACTGCTAATGGCGTCAACTCACTGACTTGTTCTCGGTCATTAATCACCACGAGGTTCCTCCTCTGAAGGCTGAGGTCCAACTGCACGTGACACATTAAAGTACACCTTTACCTTTAGAAGGTAACCACCATAAGTTAAGTTCTGTTTGTACTCAGTGGTCCATCTCAAAGTAATCTACATTATATGCACAAAATATACACAATACAATAAGATAACACAGCAGAAGAGAATAAAAGTAGTCCAAACCGCTGTGTGCAGGTTCTGTTTGTCCACCGAGCGGTGATGTTCCCTCAGGACCCCGTGAGGAGAAGCTCCTCAGCTCCTTCCTACACATCAGAGGAAAGTTGGAACAATGTCTTCAATCCACGTTTTGTCTCCTCAGTCCCTCCATCATGGACCCGTCCACTCACTCTACGCCTTGTAGAACCTCTCTCTTTTAAAAAGACAAGCTGAGACCTGCAGGGTTTCAATGTGTTCTTTAATTCTGTGGAGTCCATCGTTGTTTCAGGTCACATGGTTCAATTTAAAAGGAATGCAGTCACATGTTAAAGTTAAAGTCCTCTATTCATTCAGCAGCTCATCTCGTTTCATGTCTTCATCTCAGGTTCATTCCACACAGAGCAGGTCTTCTTTTAGGGGGGGTCCATGTTGATGTTTATGTGGGGAAACGTTTTAAGGATTTACAAATCCTCCTTGACTCCGTTTAATGGAGGCGTTTATTTCTCTTAGTCCAATAAGGTAATAGTTGATTTTATATTGTTCTGCTCTTACCGGAAATAGATTAAAAAGCTGGTCGCATTTCCTGTCACATGCTTCTTATCTTTTGCTGCTTCCAGTAAAGCGTGAAGGTTCCTCACATGAACCCGGCTCAATGTGCTCCTTTAGATATCAGGACTTCTACCGCTATTTGACACGAGGACGTTCTGTGGCGCTGCAGTTGTTTTATGGCTCTTTGAGTCAAACATGTGTTTATATATATATATATATATATATATAATATAACTAAAGTGGCTTTGGAAAGAAGCTCCGGGCTGGATTTTCTTTTTATGTTACTTCTGACTGTTGTTTTTTGGGGGGTTTAATCCAAAGCGTAAAGCGGGCCGTGTGTGACCTGGTCCTGATGAATATGGACTTCACTTTGTGTGGTTGCATCGTCGGACCCGATTGTGCGACTGTTTGCAGAGACAAAGACATGTGGTCTTTATACGCTGTAACCTATTCTAATGGATCTGATGACTAATAAAGTCATGCTGATTGTTTAATGTCTGGTTGTGGATCCGTTGTCTCCCTCCAGGTCCTCGGTGCTGCTGCTCGCCCCCCTCCTGGCCGAGGCGGACCCCCCCCGACATGTCCCCAGGCCCCCCGGCCCGACCGGAGCTCCGGGCCCGGACGGCCTGTGTGGCTTCCAGTGGATGGCGGAACACGTCCCGGCCTTCCGTGTGCCGGGCAGACGCGTCCACGTCCTCACGTCGCCAGACCACTTCTACCAGACCATGAAGGTCGGTGTCACCTCAACCCAAAACACACTTAGAAGATCTGCTGCTTGTCTTGATGTGTTTGTGAGATTTGGGGGCTGATGACGCGCCGGAGGGCGTGAAGGAAGACGTGAATCACCAGCTGGCAGAGCATCACACGCAGCAACCAGGAAGGAATTAAAAGTCATGCTCTATATATTTAGGGATGGAAGAGTGGAAACTTGAACCAACCACTTAAAAATGGGGGATTTAGTTAAATCAGATTTGAAAAGTGGATTGTTCTCTTCATTCCTTCATGTCCTCTGTTCAGCTGCTGCAGGAACAAAGAAGCATGAGAGTCATCATGAGTTCACAGGTGTGATTCTGTTCATTCTCTGAATACCACGGCCTCACAAAGGGCCAATACACACCGCGTTTCAGCTCCACTGGTTACCGGGCAGATTAACTAGGACCAAAGTGGAAAACTCCAGAGAACCTCACACCTACGACTGTGTAGGGATGGCAAATTATTTCTTTATCTTTCTAAAATAATTTACTGGTTGTTTTGCCAAAAAGCAAAAGAACAGAAGAAGAATCCAGCGACGCTGAAGAAGTTCACGGAGAAACGTGCACCAATGAGGTCACAGTTAAATGCCTCGTGTAGAACTAAGCACAGTTGTTGTTTTTAATCCCCGTGTTCTCAAAAATGTATTTTTGGTCCAAAACTCTGTTTGCAAAAAGGCCAAAACGTTTAAAAATAGAAAAGCACGAGGTCACGTAAGGTCACTACTTATCGAATCCCTTTCTGTCACACATTTCAAAACATTTCCTTCATGATTTGTCGAATCATCGTGACACCAGGAAGTGGTTCACAAAACATGAGAAAACAGAGGTGACATCGCTCGATACTGAACATGCAAAGTGGACTGAAACCACCTTTCTGTCTATTTTAAGAGAAAAGAAGTTTTCACTTAATGCTTTTTGTGTCTCAAACTGTGATTTCTTCAAACTGGGATCATTTCAAATGAAAATGCAAAATATTACCAACTTCCAGCTCTTCAACTTTGAGGATTTACTGCTGTGTCCTTGTTTCTTACAGTATTCCTGAAAGCTAAATTCATTTAAATTTTTCACGGTTTTTGGGACTTTTAAATATTTCCACAATTTATTACACAGACAATGATTATAATATAGTTTCTCTTAACAATTCACATCCATTGCAGCCATCAGAACTTCTTTCCATTGGAGAACTTGAACGTCTTTGTACGTTATCCAGAGAAACCAAGACGTTATTTATTTATTATTCTGTTGTTGTTCTTCTGTCCTCAGACTGAATTTAACTTTCCTCCATTAAATAAAAGCAGATGCAGAGAACCCAGAACAAGTAGAACCCACAGTCCACCTGGTCTTTGTAGTTTTTGCCGATGACTCTGACCACAGAGAAAATAAAGGCATTATTAACATAACAAGTGTGTTTGTGTCCCTGCAGGCGCGGATCAAGACCGCGAGGAGGCGGGTGGTGATGGCCTCATTGTATCTAGGAACCGGCCAACTGGAGCAGGAGCTGGTGAGCTGTGTGTGTGTGTGTGTGTGTGTGTGTGTGTGTGTGTGTGGGGGGGACCACAGCTCGCCTGAGAAGGAAAATGTCGTCCAGACCAGCTCCAGGATGCAGAGGTTCATGGGTGTAAGGAGACCAGCGTGTTTTCGGCTGCAGTCTGGACTCACTTTCAGCTGTTTTTCATTTGTTTTGGGGGGTTTTCTGCTGGTTTTGGAGCAGATGAATCACTGAACGAAGCACGGACGAGTCAAACCTGTTGAATCACAGTAGTGATCGCTGCCTCCGAGTGATGGATCACTACAAACACGAGTCCGTGCCATTTGTCAAGCTTGGCTTCCCGTGTCATGGACACAATGACGGGACTGAATGGGGACTCGGAGCAGGAATGTGGTGTTTGGATGAAACCAGAAGATCCCGATCGAGGGCGAAAGTTCACCCCACGTTAAGCAAAGGTGGTTCTAAGGGCAGGACGTTGTTGGAGAAGCTTCTTCTCACTGTGCAGCGTCTCATAGAGAATTTACAAAGAGAGATATTTAAACCCAAACATGAGAGGATGAAAGCAAATGTAAACTAAAACGGATAAATGATACAGAGGGCGTGTCTGAGGTCAATGCTTTAAATCTGGGGCATTAACTCAAATGACCTTTTTCTTTTCTCCAACAATAATAAACCAACCATTATTATTTAAACACTTATTCAAATAACGATATCCTTTCACGTCAGCTTTTTGCTTTCCAGATGAAACCGATCCCATGAAACATTACTTAAAGGCTCTAACCGACCTGGACCACCTGTCTTCAGGGTCAACTCGTCCTCTGCATCAAAAGAATGACGCTGCAGATGGACTCAATGCCATCGTGAAACAAAGACTTTGTAATGAGAAGAAACAAGTGAAAACCTGATTACAGGAAACTGAAGAAAATCAAATGTGATGCTCGTGGTTTTTACAGATTCATCCTTTTCTTGGACTGACGTCCAACCAAGTCCCAAAACCTGAGGAACCTTTGCTTCCCAGAAGCTGAAGTCTGTGTTCCTCCTCCAGGTGGACTGCATGGAGGAGGCTCTGCTGCGCTCACAGGAGAACCTGAAGGTCTCCATCCTGCTGGACTACACTCGCGGCTCACGAGGTTTCTCCCCCCCCCCCCGAGGTCTCCCTCTGACGTCTCGCTTGTGGTCTCACCATCTTTCCTTCATCTTTCGCAGGGCGGACCAACTCCAGGACCATGCTGCTGCCGTTGTTGCGGCGCTTCTTCTCCCAGATGAGGGTGTCTCTGTACCACACCCCGGACCTGAGGGGCCTGCTGAGGCTGCTGGTGCCGCAGCGCTTCAACGAGACCATCGGAGTCCAGCACATCAAGGTCTACCTGTTTGATGACAGCATCATCATCAGCGGGTGCCTTCCTTTTGTTCTCTTCAGCGTGTTTGTCCTCATGTGGGACCTTTTCTCTCCAGTGGGAACAAGAAATGACACCAAAGCTCTTCTACGAGTCCGTTGGTCTTTGGTTGGTGGCGTTTGATCCTCCACGGTGATCCAGAGCAGCTAGATGTTCTGCAAAGAAACCCAAATATAAACGATTCTACTACTACAAACCTTTTTAAACACCTTTTAGACTCCTTCTTCTGGTGTTTTGTCTCTCTTCGTGTCCTCTCTGGCCTCGTGACAACCGTCTGTCCGTCTTCGTCCCTCTGCCATCCTTCAGGGCCAACCTGAGCGACTCGTACTTCACCAACAGGCAGGACCGCTACGTCCTGCTGGAGAACTGCAGCGAGGTCGCCGACTTCTTCTCGGACCTGGTGGACGCCGTGGGAGACGTTTCCCTGCAGCTGCAGCCCGACGACTCGGTCACCACGATGGAGGGCGCGGTGCACCCCTACCACGGTGTGTGTGTGTGTGTGTGTGTGTGTGTGTGTGTGTGTGTGTGTGTGTGTGTGTGTGTGTGTGTGTGTGTGTGTGTGTGTGTGTGTGTGTGTGTGTGTGTGTGTGTGTTCATGGTCGGAGGCCCAGGTTTCTGCAGTGGGAGACGATGGATTTCACTAATGGGGCTTTGAAAGCAGAGCACGCAGGCGGATGTGTAATTGTCAGGGTTTTCTCCACACACACACACACACACACACACACAGATTGTGGCGGTGTGTCCGTAACAGGAGCGCAGACTGCCAGGATGTCGACTTGTGGGAGGAATGACATCATGTCTGCAGGGCTGCACCTCACCAGGAATAGTTATGATGTCACAGTGTGGGATCCGTTTGATTCAGTGAGGGACCACGCCTCCGGCCCACGATGCTCGGAACCCGCTGTGAATTCTCTCAAACGCAGGTCATCGTGACCCCCGAGGTCACGTTGACCCGCCTCCCACTTGTGCGTGATTGATGTCTCCGTGGCGACCAGGCGACAGGCAGGCGTTCTCCGCGGCGGCGAGGAAGCGGATCATGGAGGTGGTGAACCGGGCCCACGTGAGGCAGCAGCTGCTGGAGGGGGGGGCCGACGACGACACCGTGGTGTTCCCGCTGGTCCAGATGAAGCCTCTGGGGATCCAGATCGACGAGCAGGTCACTCAGGTGAGGCGCCGCTCAGCAGTGATTCACTCATTCATCGGGGTTCTGTACTCTCATTATGGGATGTTTTGCTCATGCAGTGATTACAATGATGTTCTGGGAATGAACACAAAGTGATTATAATCTAATTAACAGCTATTCAGACTAAAATAACCTGGACTCAAAGAATGAATCGTTCACCTTTTGTTTAACAGCTGGTGAGGAGATTTTTGTGGAAGTTTATTTCACTTTTTGGTCGTTTTCATAAGAAACAACAGCCTCCTTCCCTAAAAGAAGTGGAGCAGGTTTTCGACCAGTTGTTTCCTTCTGGATTAACACAATAAACCAGGTTTAAAATGAGTTGCTGTTTATGCACCAGAAAATAAATGCAGTATTTAGTTTTTCTAATACTGATGAATTAACTTTGACCTGTTTTTTTTTTTACTGACAATTCTTTTTTTAGGAATCTGAAGCGACCAAATAATGAGCCATGACTGTGCCATAAATAACCCAAATCTTATTAAGTCCTACAGTAATTAGGCAAAATAAGCAGAGCGAACAGGAAGTGAATAATAAGACGTGGTCACATGGTCACAATGTGCTGAATCATTCTGACGGACAACTTTTCAAAACGTGTTTTGTGGTTAAACGCCAGCGGCTGCTGACGGACGCCGGGCCGGACGCCGCCGTCTTTCTGACGTCGGGTTACTTCAACCTGACGCAGCCGTACATGCGCATGGTGCTCGGCGCCGGCGCCGGCGCCAGATTCCGCATCCTCACCGCCGCGCCCGAGGTCAACGGCTTCTTCGGGGCCAAGGGCGTCGCCGGAGCCATCCCCGCCGCCTACACCCTCATCGCCAGGCAGTTCTACGGCCAGGTGTGTCTTCAGGGGCAGCAGGGGAGGGTCCACCTGCACGAGTACCACAGGTCGCAGTGGACCTTCCACGCCAAAGGTGAGGCGCACTCAGTCGTTCATCTAACACCGCTTTTTAAAAATTGTCCTCACTTGACCCCCTGAAAACGAATAGAAGGTGCGTGGAAGAAGTCTTTGCTGGTAATCCCCGTCGCGTCGGAGCTTTTGTGGGTGAAAAACAACGAGCTCTGGACTAAAAAATGAGGTCCAGACGACTCATTTTGTGATGAACACTCACTCTCTCACGCGCCTTGAGGTTTTGGATCGGCGCCGGGGATTTCTGCCTGTGCTTTAGTTGTGGTCCGGGCCTTCCAGAAACCCCCTCTCCCCCCCCCCTCCCTCTTTGCAGGTCTGTGGTATTACCTCCAGGGGCAGGATCGGCCTTGCCTCACTCTGATCGGCTCCCCGAACTTCGGTTACCGCTCGGTGCACCGTGACCTGGAGGCCCAGGTCGCCATAGTTACGGAGAACGCGGCGCTGCAGATCCAGCTGCAGGAGGTGAGCTTGAGCGCCGACGGAGAAGCACGAGGCGTCGCTGCGAGCCGGTTACACACCTGCGTGTTGCGCTGTGTGCCCCCCAGGAGCAGCAGGCTTTGTACCAGCAGGCCAGCGAGGTTTCCGTCGCCACCTTCGAGCGGCCGGAGCGCCGCGTCAAGCTGTGGGTGAAGCTGCTCACTCCCCTCATCAAGAACTTCTTCTGAGACGCCACCAGGTGATCACGTGCGCTCACCTCACATCGGTTTGTACGTGGTTACCTGACGGCGTCACTTGGGATCAGGGGGGGGAGGGCGTCCTGGTGGAGACCAAAACCGAGCCAAAAGAAAAGTTAATGTTATTATTTGTATTCCTTCGGTGGAAGGAAAATTCCACTCATGACTATTAATGCTGCTGGTTGTGCCTCCCTTTATGCTAACAAGTTTGCACATTTAATTAAAACATGAATAACTTTATGCGTCATTGTTGTTTTGCAAAAGAAACCTCCAGGTCCAAACATGTAAATGATCCGAGGACCTGTAGTGTAAAGTTACATAAAGTATGATTTGACCACTTTTCTAGAAAAGCACTGCTCTCCATTAAGAATACGACCCCACTGGAATTTTCTTTTAAGGTTCATGGGTCGTCTGTCTGGTTTTTTTGCTTAGTGGACAAAATACAGCCCTAAAAATACTGTGCAGAAACACACACACACACACACACACACATAAATGCCTGCAGTCATTGTGGTTCTCAGTCACTCGTTTTACCAGCAGCCCCCAATCTGCAAAGGTGGAGGGGGGGGGGAGCTGAGATGTTGAAACACTACTCAGATGTGTAGTTCATTCCTTCGACTAAAGGTTTGGACCAAAGGAAACGTGTTATTGTTTTTTGTTTCTGAGAACAGGAAGTATCACATGCTCAACTCTTACGGTAAATGGGTGGTGTCTTCACCTGGGTAGAGACGAGGGGGGAGAAGAAGGAAGATCACAAACACGCTAAAATCTAGTTGAACTGCAAACCTCTGGAAAACAGAAAAATGATGCAGAGACGAGTCAAAGTCTGCTTATTTTTACTAAGTCATTAGAAAGCTCAGAGGAGTGAGGTAACTTCTACTTCCAAACCAAACCAGTGGACTTTACGACACACATCAGGTCTGATTCCTGGTGCCATTGTTTGTTACTTTTTTATTAGATGATCGATATTCTAAAAAGTACAATAAGATGCATATATGAAACAAATGAAATCTTTGAAGCTACTGAATATTGACACTGACATCCGTCTGTGTGATAGAAGGAATAACAACAAAGCATATATATATATAAAAAATTAGGGCCCGGACTTTAATGCGTTAATTACGATTAATTAATTACACATTAAACATTTTTTACGCATTTTTACACTTATTTTTTGCACCGCGGAACGTTTCTCTCTGGATGAGTTTCGGGGGGACCGATTATACTGGAGCACCAACTAGCGTCCATGACTTCAGACAACAACAAACCACAGTGAACATGAACGAAGAAGCTGACGACACCGTGTCGGGTGGCCCCGTGAATGGGAAATCTTCTTATAATAAACACACGGATGGAAGCGTCGATAAGAGCGTGGTTGTGTGCAAGCTGTGCAACAAGGAATTCACATCGAGCCTCAAGTATCACCTCAACGCAACACAATTAGCAGCTAGCGTGGACGTACAAGGACCCACACCCAACCCACACTGCACCAGATGACTGGTTTAAGGACCAGGGTAACTAAGTCCACGTCTGAAAAAATAACCAATGTTCTGAATGTACTTGAAAGTATTGGTCTACTTAAAAAAACATAGTTTACAGAAGGTCTACTTACCTATAGGCTACCTGAATTTCTGAAAGTACTATATTTCTAAATATGCTATTTCTACACTTGTCTGCTGGAATTGGTTGAACAAAAATAAAAATCCATGTGAAAAAAATTACTTCTCACTGTTCTCAGGTCAAATATTTATGCAATTAAAATGTGATTAATTTTGATTAATTCATTACAAAGCCTCTAATTAATTAGATTTTATATATCATATTATATATATATTGACCTTACATATATTTTTTTATAATAATTTTTTACCTATTATTTTAAAAAAATCTGACCCTACATATTTTGACTTTTTTCCCAATATTTTTTTCCCATGACATGACTGGAATGATCTTAGATGGAGCAACCTACACGTCCCTGTCACTAATGCCAAATGCCCCAAATTTCTGTACTTTAAACCTTATCTGGGTTCAACCCTCCAGGGACATGGTGGCTCTTCCTAAATCCTTTTTTAGTTTTGGTTAACTGACATTTATAAAAAATCATAATAAGATATTGCCCCAGAGACGGATTGGTGCATCTTGGAGGATCAACCATGCTATTCATCCTTCCTGCATTGGTAAAGGCACAAGTGAGTTGAATTTGAATGTAACAGAGAATTGGAGGGTGGATGCACTAAAAAGGGTAAAGAAATCTACACCCTGTGCCAGACTGTCAGTTTAAGGTTGTCCACAGGATGCCCTGAAGTAGACAAACATGTGATTGTCTTGAAAAATGCCCTCAGAGGCTGTAATAAGTTTCATGTCAGTGTGACCACTGAATGAGACACATCTGCTCATCTTTACTTCTCTCCCTTTTACCCATCTCAGCATGACATCAGCTCGTCCTGGGTTACTCGGGACTCGAGGGCAATGACTTGAGACTTGCTTGTGACTTGCCTAACAGTGACTTGTTCCCACCTCTGCTATGTAGCATGGCTAGTAAGTGCTAAAAGGCTAAAGCAAAGCAATTAACATCAAATTCAATTCAGTAGCAAAAGATTCTTCATCATTCTTGACAATGCCATCATAACTCAAGTGAACGCGCCTTGTGTTTCTGCATAACCCCTAGGGTTCACTTCTCCGAAACAACCGTGGGGACAATGCCCCCACTACTACCTCCGCGGCAGTGTGCTCAAGACTTGGCACGAGCAGGATTTGAACCCACTGGCGGTGCGCACAGAGGCTTCTGGGCTCTAGCTTGCACCCCTACACTACCAGTCCTGGTCACATTTTACCAACTTTGATTCTCCTATTTAACCTTGAACATGTGAGTTAAACCTCAAAAGTCTTTTTAAATGCTATTTCAACATCTGGGCTTGAACCCACAACCTTCAAGTGCGGCAGTGCAGGGGCTTATGTCAGCAGCTCTTCCACTGTGCTACTTCACCACACACTAACCAACCCTTTGTTTGTTGTATTTAACCTTGAGATTGCTACTCAAACCTGAAGTAAAGCTAAAGGCTCAAACCCAAGACAGGGCTTGAAACCTTGAAGTGCAGTGCAGGCTTGTGGCAGCAGCTCTTCCGCTGTGCTACTTCACCACACACTAACCAACCCTTTGTTTCTCGTATTTAGCCTTGAGACTGCTACTCAAACCTCAAAACTCTTTCAAAGCAGAAGCAATGTCTGCATGAAGGGGCATGAACCCACAACCTCAGACACCAGGTTGGAGCCTGCAGCCCTTCAGTTGTTCCCTTGAGCTATTCAAGAACATGCCTCACCGTGTCCGTTTCTCATATTAGACCTTGGGATTGTTTACTAAACCTCAAAACTGTTTGAAAGTTTACAGTTTGAAGCCCTGACTGCAACCAAACCCTCCTTCTGAGAGAGCAGGTTTGAACTGAGGATCCTCCACACTTCAGCCTTCCTGCTATCTCCCTGCACTGTTCCACCACACACCTGTTGATGCTTTTGAATCCAACCTTAATTCTCATAGATTCTCAGGCTGGAATCCACAACACAACACACTTGTCTGCTGGAATTGGTTGAACAAAAATAAAAATCAGTGTGAAAAAAATTATTTCTCACTGTTCTCAGGTCAAATATTTATGCAATTAAAATGCAATTAATTTTGATTAATTAATTACAAAGCCTCTAATTAATTACATTAATATTTTTAATCGAGTCCCGGCCCTAATATATATGCTTTGTTTCAGTCGTTTTATCTATTCCGATATTTAAAGTCATACTTTTTACATTTATGGAAAACAAACAATACCCCATGAGTCTTAATGCTGTCTAATGGGTTTGCAGAGCAGACTAGTTACTGTTTCATGTGTTTACTGCTTATTTCATCAAAAAACGAAACAAACTGCTTTAGCATTGCGGCTTATCGGCAGCACCAGTGTCCATCGGTAGGAGCGGGGCGCCCTCTGGTGGCAGAGCTGCCGTTTCCCACTGGGGTCTCATACCCTGAACTCACCATCACTCCCAGTTGAGAAATGAGCAAACACTCAAATAACTAGTGATGTAAGGATTGACTGCTAAGAGGTCAGTGTAATAGTTGTATAATGTCATACTATACTGACATTTGTGTCATCAAATGAATTGTTTCCATGTTTGTGTTTTGAACAGGAAGGAGAAGTCTGCGGTGTTCTTGGGGTCAAAGGTCATTCGTCCTCTGCAGACGGGACGCTTCCTCCTCAGTGGGTCCACGAAGTGACAAACACTCAAGTGGAGAAGATGCGCTTTTTTTGGTTTGTTTTGCGCTCATCTGTCGTAACTCTTGAGTTGTGGAACTGCCGACATTGTTCATCTCCCAGTCGATGTGATGGTGACCAGGTGGCTGCGTTGAAGGGTCACGACCCCTAAGGCCTCAATAGTCTGTTATCTTTGTACATTGAAGGCGACGAGGTGGTGAGTTTTTACACTAACTTCTAATGTTTGAACCTTTTTTGGTGCAGTAACAGATTTTAAATATTGTTCCAAATCGCTTAAAATCCTCCAAGCAATAAAATAAAACTACTCAAAAGTGGTTCAACATTTTCAAAGCATCACAATAAGTTATTTTCCAGTGTTTGTTTGAAATGAAAACCAGTTAAATGTTGGTTTGAAAACTTTTAATGAGAAAACTCACAATAAATTACAAGGAATCTTAAATTAAATATTTATGCCTCAACAGCGCTTTGACAAAAAGACCAACAGCACGAAGAAAACGTTGAAAAGAGCGTTTTTTAAACAATGAGGTCCAGCAGAGATGCGTTTTGTTTTCCAGTTGATGTCTTCAGAGTTTTCTGGGATCTAATGTGTCCTTCAAAAGGATGTTGAACATCAGCAGCAGTCTTTTTTTCAGCCACAAACTAAATGAACGGAGCCCTCACAGCAGGGGGTAAAGGGGGGTGGGGGGGGAGGGGGCAGAAGATCACGTTGTCTCTGATCTACAGATCCTTCAGAGACACCTTCTTCTTCCGAGTAGCCAGCATCTCGTAGAAGGGGTCTTTGCTGATGGCGGCCCTGCAGGCGGAGGATGGAGGAGGGTTAGATACGAGAGGCCTCGTGGGGGGGGGGGGTTAAAATCGAGGGGCTCACTTGATGCTGTTCATCCACTCATCCTTCTCCTCTGCCGTCGGGGCAGAGATTCTGTAAAATGTGTGGTTTCCCTCGACGACGCGTCCGTCCGCCTCAGTCTTGCAGGCTTTGATCACCTGGTCCTTGTGGTCGGAGATGAAGAGCTCAAAGCAGTTCTGAGGAAGCCAGCGAGATCAGTCAGATTGACTGGAAACGCCAGGAAATACATTTCCTAGTGACATTTCTTTCAAAGAGTAAAACAGAATGAATTTAAAGAACTAGGTCCAAGATGTACTGGATATATTAAAGAAATCAACAAACTACTGCGACACATTGTCTATATTTTCATTCAGTTTTATGAAAGTATATTTCTCTGCTCAAATGACAAAGACATGGTAGAAAGAAAAGAGTTTACCGGTTTCTTAGAGTCATCAACTTCTCTGATATTCAGATTTTCCAGTGGAATAATTCCTCTGGGTTCTTTGTCCTTGAGAACAGGATAGAGAATAAACTCAAGAACTTGATGCACCACACGTCATCAGACACCTCTGGTCTTTTATTACTTACAGTCGTGTACTCAAAGTAGTAGAGGCAGTTATCTGTGAGAATAAACCAGCGTCTCTTCCAAGTCTTGACTCGTCCACCTGAGGAGAGACCACAGGTGACCTTTGACACCTGACCGAAGAAGCTGGACTTGGTTTGACAACAACGACACTGAAGCACATGACGGAAGCGGAGGTTAAAAGGTCAAAACAGCAGTTAGAAAAACATGTGGAACTACATGAATGTTTACGTTACGTCTGAGCAGCAATCAGAGTTTAAATCAGATTGTGACCCGAGGGTGAATGCAGACAGCCAGTGAGGGGGGGGGGGGGGGGGCAGTTCAGAAGCAAAGCGGTGCATTACAGCTGGGGGGGGGGGGGGGGTGTACGTACCTCCTGGAGTCAAAACCCATGAAACACAAAACAAACAAGAACAATGTCAATGGAATAATTGAACAATAATACAACGTGTTGTTACAGATGAAGTCCACTAGAGGGCCGCCCGGCTCTGCAGAACAACACCAGGCTCCATGCTGGACCGTCTCTATGCCTTCAGTGGTGGTCTATGCTGAGATGATGGATGGTTATTTTGACACAGGAGACGTGGTCTCCAGCACCTTCATACAAAGAGGGAAATAAAGCACTTACCGAGTTTCAGGAGCCATCCTTCTCTGTCGGGGTTGAAGAAGGTGTGTGTGAGGTCGTTCCCATCATCCTCGGGGATCTTAAAGGGTTCATTCTTGATGCTGTCGTACAGGTTCTACACAGGGAGGGGGGCGGAGACAGCTTTGTGATGTTAGATTATTAACACAATAACCCTACACAGTAACACTACTTCCTCATGAAACCATGATGCCTACACACATTTAATACTATTTGAATACAGTTCCTTAATAAAGAGACATCTTTTTTATCTGTTGTGTTAAATTGAGCAGGACTTAAGATCCACTGGGAACACAGTGTGAATATGGCACATAACGCACTCGGAGTAGCTCCTCTGGAAGGTCTCCCCCGTCGTTGATGCCTCGGTTCATTGCTGTGAACCTCTGAACGGAGGGTTTGTCCTTCACGTTGGGGTTGTGTAGCGAGGTGTTCAACATGATCACAGCGAACGACAACACATAGCAGGTATCTGTGAAAGGAGACACGTCTTCAGGGCTCAGCTTTGAAGAACACATTCTCAGAAGCTGATTTTTGATATAAACTACGTGAAAGAAGACAATGTATGAAAAGACACAAATGTGCAACCACTATGAAAAAATATCGATTTTTAACACAATGTCATTGAGATCTGGTGTGTTTTTATGATCAAGTCTGACAGCATGTACCCGTGCTCTGGAACACGCCACAGTTACAGCGACAGTATCTCCGGGCGAACGCTTCCATCATGCGATCGATCTTCTGAGCCTCACCGGGCAGCCGGAAGCTCCACAGGAACTGTCTGAGAGCCTGGACCAGGTTCAAGTCTGAGAACTCGTGCAGCTCCAGGAAGGCATGCAGAACCTGGATGTTAAAGTCATCCCTGCACCACACACACACACACACACACACAGCAAAGCGACATCACAACCCTTTGGACAGAGAACTCATTCATGTTTCTGGAGAAGAAGTCTGTGAATAATAAAATGAACAATGGTTCATGTTTTACTGGGACACTTTTACTGAATTCCTCAACTAAAAGATGATGGGATTTTTCTGGATTATTGCAGAAAATCTATGTATTAAAAAAACATTACTAGCGTGTTTTGTTCAAGAAGATAATTTCATGAATGAACAGCAGTTTCACAGGAATCTTCAGAGTCACGTGATCTACAGGAGGAACCATTAGGAACACCTGTGCTTTTCTACCTCGGACAGGTGAAAAGTGGCCAGTTAAAGGGAGAATGTTACTGGCATCACGTACCTCTCCCCCAAGTAGTCCCCGATGGCGGTTTTGTTAAGCCCCTCCCCCTTGTAGAGGAACTGGCCGATGTCGGTGCTGGTATTTTTCAGCAGGAAGTTGTCGATCAGGAAGCGAATCCCCTGAAAAGTCACAACAACAACGTAAAGTTTTTCCAAGGAGTAGAGTACAAGTCAGTGAAGTGACAAACAATCAGGGCATCACTTAGTTAGTTAGTTAGTTAGTTAGTTGCAGCTTTCCACTCGTCTGCTGCGTCCGTTCTCACCTTCTTGGGGTCCATGTTGAACTTCTTTCGGCCCATGGCCATCTGTTTGTTCCTCTGCATGCTTTTCCTTAAACCAACAGATACGTCATTATCGGCTCCAATATGGATCTTATTTCTCAGGAGAAAGTGGCAAACACTAGTTTCAGCTTCTCAAATGTGACACAAAGTCCTCTTCAGCTGAAGAATGAAGAGCAGCTCAGAATATTCATCACTCAATATCAATAACTGTTGGTGAGACTAAACAAGGAATTTGAAGATATTCAGGCTGATCTTCTGAGTGGACTCTGTTATGAAGCAGATGTCTCCCCGTGGATGCACTTAACACTGAGGCCGAGTGGACCACAGCTGCCCACACACACACTTACCTCTCTTCAGTCAGGCCCAGGCTTTCAATCTCAGTGGTCACCTCTGCGATCTCATCCTTCAGCCTCTGACAGCAGACCAAGAGAGAGGAGAAGCTGCATGAATGATCCCAAAACAAGGAGAGGAACATGCGCTCACAGAGCAGAGATGACCTAGAAAGGACTGAAGAAAGGTCCATGTCTCAGACCCACTCATTCCTCCTGTGGGTCCTCATCACAAAGCCCTCTCTGGGAGCTGTAGCACCTGTTCTGGGGTCAGAGCAGACCACCAGCTCCTCGTCTCCTCTGTGCTGACCCAGATTCATCAGACAGCCTCGCCCCCCCCCGCCGGCTACTTGAGTGTTACTGGGGGGGGGCTGTGCTGCAAAGCTCAGAGGTGATGGGAGAGGGGAGCAGCAGATGGAGAAACACTAAGCCCGGCAGAAAAGGTCAAGAACCGAGATAAATATAGAAAATGAGAGATTAGAACTAGAACCCTCTACAGCTCACTGGAACCTGTGTGAAACCAGGAAATCACTTCACCGGTCCCTACATGTGCGTTTCTATGGTAACACCCCCATATCAGACTGCCTCCTCGGTCTCCATTAGTGGAATATTTCATGGGTCGTTACTCCCGAGCCCCCCGACCCCCCCCAGAGAAACACAGAGCGAGTCGACCTCTAAAGTCCATCAATCGAGTCGCACAGCGTCGGCCCTCAGGCGCGTGTGTGTGTGTGTGTGTGTGTGTGTGTGTGTGTGGTAACATTTGACTGAAACGTTTGGTAAGGAATGAAGAAAATGTAAGATAAGTCCTCATCATCTTTGTTGTCCCTCAGAGTCAAAGCTAAAACTCCCTCCTTTTGTGTTGAAACGGTGGAGAACTTTCACCACGACGAGCTGAAACAAAGGGATTCGGGACATTTTAAGCATTTACTAATCAACCATCATAATAGAACTATTGTTCCTGAAGAAAAGCCCAACTATTCAATCTAAACACATTTGTCCAGATAAAGACCTGACACAGCTCATCTCGCTCATTTATTTATTAAAGGGGAACTTAAAAGGCGGGGGGGGGTCAAACTGTCCCTCAGGCAGAGAGAGACTTGGAGGAGATCCACATGTACACGAGGTCCCCCCCCCCCCCCCCCCTCCCCCCTCATACCCATTAACGTCACATAAAGGGCTTGAATTGTACAAACTGTGACTCTTAATAAGAAAATATAAGATTTGCAACAGGCCAGAGAGCCGCAGGGTTTGATGAAGACAAACCAAGTGAACACATGAATTAGAAGGTGGAGAGTCGTATTACTTGTATGTCCTGCAGCAGCTCTTGTTTTCTGCGGCGGATGCTTTCCAGCTGATGTCTCTCCTCTGGACTGAGATCCTCAGGCACTGAGGGGAGAAACACATGGAGATATCAGACCAGCCCAAACATGAATAACATTAGAGGACCTTTTTACAGGGTGCAACATAAAAGATCTTCCTTTATCTGTTAAGTTCAAATGTCTGTGGCACCTTATTTTTGATACACACCCCTAACCGGGTCCCCTCTGATAGAGCGAATGTTCCTGTGCCCTCAGACACGCGTGATATCTGCAGAGCAACGATAAGGTTTCTCTTAAATAAAAAATGACTAATGAGATTGTTGCCTAGAAACACAGGTTTCAGTTGTACAGTACAAATGATAATGGTTATTTCTAATAACTGTGTTGAAGGCCATGTTCTTTCCATACTGGAAACACTCGCTCATCGCCCTCTGAGAGGTTCAAGGAGACCGGAACGGCTCTTATTTCAACCCGAGAGCAGTGAAACTGACAGTTACACTCACTTCCTCTATTGCTTTGACAGCGTCATAGCATCCACCCTCTTCTCCACCCACACATTCCGACGTGAACAACAACGCGCCTTCAGCCAGCTGCTCTGCATAGTGTGGAGGTCACTGGTTTGTGTTGTAATGGGACACCTTGCTGCTCATAGAAACACAACCTATTCAGGAAAAGGGTTCGTCTCGTCTCCTTCCTGCAGTGTATCGTTTGGAAGTTATGGAACGCATCCCATCCTCTGAAGACACAACGACATCAAACCCACACATATGTACACTCTGGGTTTTTAGCCTTAGGGACGACGTGACAACACAAATGCACAAACTTACTCAAATACGTTTCTTCACAATAGCTTTGACGCAGAAGTTATGATGGCGCCCCCACCTCCACATTTGTGTCATCATCTTGAGTTGCATTACAGAGAAAGCGTCTATCTGCGGTCTCAATGGTCCCAGTGCTCCCAGTGCTCCCAGCGCAGCAAGAAATAAGGTTTGATCCTCACTCCAGTTATTTCCTATAAAGCCTACAAGTTTTAACAGAGTCCCTATTCCCAGTACCAAACAGCATGCAGTCCAATCTGCTATCTCCAAAAATAATCCAGTCCAGCCTCCCTGCTCCTTAACCCTCACTCCAGCAGAGGGGAAAGGAGGAGCTAAATGAAGTGTGTGTGGACTGACTCCCATCTCTGGATCCATGTGGACTCCTCCCTCAGTGAGCTCAGCATCAGAAACAGGCTCCCCCACGTGGACACTGGTGTCCCAGAGAAAGAGGGCAGGAAGCCACAGACATGATGACTCACATCTCATGGTTACCAGCAAGAAATAACAAAAACTCAAAGAGTTCTGTGTTCTGGTGGAATCAAATAATGAATTATCTTATGCTCATCACAAGTGGTTGCTCACAGAAAACATCTCACACAACAATTGGTTCGTCTCATTGTGTCCCACAGGACTGCTGCCGAGCTGACCCAAGACCCGAGGCTGAACCGCTTCCACAGGAGAATGACCGGCTTTGAGATGGAGCGCTTCGGCGTCTTCAGTTCACAAAAACACAAATGTTCATCATCTGTATTTACAAAGCCATAATTGTGCGTTACGATGTTTCATAACCAGCTCAACTCAGGCCAGTAGAATCCTGTGGTTCTGGTAAACTCCCGGGTGACTAACTGCATCCACAGAGTCTAAAAGGGTTAGAAACTAAATGCAAACTGTGCCTTGACACAGAAAAGGAGACAGTCAGAGGAAGTGATTCAAACTGCTGTGTCTTTGAAGTGCAGTATTCGTCAGGTGAGGAAATGGACTTCAGGGGTTATGATGCTTCCAACACCTTTCAACTATGAAAAGCTTCATCTACCGACACAGTAGCTTCCTCTTTGGAACAATGGATGTAACGTTAATCCATTTTGATTTCCTCTCCTTCCATGAAACAAATCCTCCTGATTTAAATCACATAAATATTAGTATTTAGTACTAAATGTTAGTATTTAGTACTAAATGTTAGTATTTAGTGTTGGAATAGGTTTCACCATAAAATACCTCCAGGAAGAGTGGCTCAAACGAGGAAACAGATCCCTCATCTCTCTGCCAGCACTTTGGTCACAAGTTGGGCCAAATGAGCAGAGAAGTGCCTGCAGACCAGCCAGCTAGTATCCAAACGATAAATGGCTGAATTGATTGTATTTATAGACACGTGAACTATAAAGTGCAGCTCAACCCCCCACGAGCTCCGGCCTCATTCGGACTAATAATGGATCCCTTGTGCCAGTTCATCATTAACAATGCAGTCACATGACGACCTGTTGATGGGAAACTAGAATTAGTGTTAAACTAGCGGGTAGTTGGCCAATACGTGACGTTACGTGCGCAGTTCAATAACGTAGCGTCAGATCACGTTAACGTTAAATTAGCTAACGTTAGTTGGCTAAACTAGTTAGCTTGTAGGTTAGCTACCTAGCGCAACATTAACGAAAGAAACTTACCAACTCCGTCTTCCGACTTCAAGACCATATCTGGAATGTTTGTCAACGCTTGGTTTAAAGAACGGCGCTAAACGTTTCACTTTGAAGCCACTTTAGAGCTCGAAATGAGTGTTTATTTGGTCACACAGATACCGTTAGACGGCCACTTAATGACAACTGTGCAGACAGCCGGCGTTGGGGCAGGATGACGTAGGCGCGGCTTCAACGGCAGCAGCCAATCAGAGAGCGCGGAGGCACAAACTGGCATCTAGCGATCCATCCATCCATTCATCCATTCACCCTTCCATCTACACATCTAACCATCTATTCATCCTTCCATCTACACATCTAACCATCTATTCATCCTTCCATCTACACATGTATCCATCTATTCATCTTTCCATCTACACACGTATCCATCTATTCATCCTTCCATCTAACCATCTATTCATCCTTCCATCTACACATGTATCCATCTATTCATCCTTCCATCTACACATTTATTCATCAATCCGTGCATTCATCCATTCATCCATCTGCACAAATTCTTGTGAATGGTCCAACTCTGACAGCAAGTAATAATTGAATTAGTTAAATTCATGAAGTATTGATTACAGTGAAGAGAAGGGACGTGTGTAGCAAATAAAGATAATAATAGGATTTGTGACATTTATAGTTATGATAGTTTGAACCAATAGCAGCTCATCACTGACTCAGTAACCTGCTGTTAACATGTTTTATTTGTGGAGTAACAACCTGTCTTGTTATTCTGATGAAGTATTTTAGAATCTTCAAAGCTTGTCACATTTCACCTGTTTGTATTCTGTGCTGGAAGTGGTTTCCTTTTTGTGTGTATATGTACACACAAAAAGGAAATGTAATGTAATGTATGTATATGGGACGGATGAATGAAAATGTGTTACTGTGTTGTTATGTGCTGTAATGTTAATGTGCATGCTGAAGTCTGTGGGTCTGTATCCTCCTAACAGAGGATTGAATGTCTTTCTGCCTGAGTGTAAAACACGATTCACCCTCTTGTGTGAAAAGTAGTGAAAGGAAATCATTAAAAGCAGGAAAAGGAAACACAATTCAACAAGTAACAAAGAAATGAAGTATGCATTAACATCGCCAGCTAAGGACAACAGACTTATTTATAGAAATGACTCAATTTGATATCAGTGGATCGGTGGAGGGAGGAAGGGAGAAGAGAGGATGAGGGGAAGGATAGAGGAAAGAATTGCAGCTGTGTGCTTGAATCAGTGCTTTATTCAGAGTTTGGACCACAAACAGGAGAAGAACTGCATCTATTACTTTACTCAAATAAACACAACAAACATTGATTTTCTTTGGTAACAATTGACTCTGAGGTCCTTGTGTAATCTACTTTCATTCTATATATAATATAATAACAAATGTGAAAGAAAGAACATTTAGAAAATAAATGAAGTCATTGTCATGTAATCTTTTTTGAAGGAAGCTCTGCATTGTTTAAGTGAATCTACTTCACAGCTTCAAGGTTTCATCACAGGTTGCAGAGCAGAAATCATCCTGCTCCACACTGGACAACAGGATCCTGATCTCTGACCCTAACCCCATCACACACACACACCATCACACACACACACACCATCACACACACACACCATCACACACACACACCCCATCACACACACACACCATCACACACACACACACCATCACACACACACACCATCACACACACACACACCATCACACACACACACACCATCACACACACACACCATCACACACACACACACCATCACACACACACACACACCATCACACACACACACACCATCACACACACACACCATCACACACACACACACACCATCACACACACACACCATCACACACACACACCATCACACACACACACCATCACACACACACACCATCACACACACACACCATCACACACACACACACCATCACACACACACACACCATCACACACACACACACCATCACACACACACACACCATCACACACACACACACACCATCACACACACACACACACCATCACACACACACACACCATCACACACACACACACACCATCACACACACACACACCATCACACACACACACCATCACACACACACACACACCATCACACACACACACCATCACACACACACACCATCACACACACACACCATCACACACACACACACACCATCACACACACACACACACACCATCACACACACACACCATCACACACACACACCATCACACACACACACACCATCACACACACACACACCATCACACACACACACACCATCACACACACACACCATCACACACACACACACCATCACACACACACACCATCACACACACACACACCATCACACACACACACACCATCACACACACACACCATCACACACACACACACCATCACACACACACACACACCATCACACACACACACACCATCACACACACACACCATCACACACACACACACACCATCACACACACACCATCACACACACACACCATCACACACACACACCATCACACACACACACCATCACACACACACACCATCACACACACACACACCATCACACACACACACACCATCACACACACACACACCATCACACACACACACACCATCACACACACACACACACCATCACACACACACACACACCATCACACACACACACACCATCACACACACACACACACCATCACACACACACACACCATCACACACACACACCATCACACACACACACACACCATCACACACACACACCATCACACACACACACCATCACACACACACACCATCACACACACACACACACCATCACACACACACACACACACCATCACACACACACACCATCACACACACACACCATCACACACACACACACCATCACACACACACACACCATCACACACACACACACCATCACACACACACACACCATCACACACACACACACCATCACACACACACACACCATCACACACACACACACCATCACACACACACACACCATCACACACACACACACACCATCACACACACACACACACCATCACACACACACACACCATCACACACACACACACACCATCACACACACACCATCACACACACACACACACCATCACACACACACACCATCACACACACACACCATCACACACACACACCATCACACACACACACCATCACACACACACACACACCATCACACACACACACACACACACCATCACACACACACACCATCACACACACACACCATCACACACACACACACCATCACACACACACACACCATCACACACACACACACCATCACACACACACACACCATCACACACACACACACCATCACACACACACACCATCACACACACACACACCATCACACACACACACACCATCACACACACACACCATCACACACACACCATCACACACACACACACCATCACACACACACACACCATCACACACACACACCATCACACACACACACACCATCACACACACCCACCATCACACACACACACCATCACACACACACACCATCACACACACACACACCATCACACACACACACACCATCACACACACACACCATCACACACACACACCATCACACACACACACACCATCACACACACACACACCATCACACACACACACCATCACACACACACACACACCATCACACACACACACCATCACACACACACACACCATCACACACACACACACCATCACACACACACACCATCACACACACACACACACACCATCACACACACACACACCATCACACACACACACCATCACACACACACACACACAGTTTGTCCCACTCATGTGTAGGTGCGCACAAAAATGTCGGAAACACAAGGTCTAAGCACTCATACAGATAACCTATAACAGAAAATCACCACGGCAACCGAGCACTGAAAGCACTTTGTGCTCGTCTCAGTTTGCATGTTAGTCGATTATTTCCAAGCCTTGAAGAGTCCAAAAGGAGCAGCGTCTCACCAGCAAAGACGTGACAATAACAGAAAGTAAAGCGCTTTAAAAATCAGACAGTGGAAAAAATTCAGAGAGAATTCATGTGAAGGTTTTTATACCAAAGGCACACGATGTTCACCAGGTAACACATTCTGTGCTTTTCTCACCTGTGGCTGCAGCAGGTGCTCGTACCGTCGGACAGAGAAACGCCTGGAAGCTGGAGGCACACAGCTCGCTCACAGCCCCCATCAGGATGGAGACGTCCTCAGCACCTCGCCCCCCCCTTAAGTCGCCATCACACTGAATGAAAGGCCTCGTATTTATTAACGTTTTCCTACGCGACCGAAATCTGACAAACTGTGAGAAAAAACACACTGCCCCCCCCCTCTCTCTCCCTCTCTCCCTCTCCCTCCCTCTCTGTCTCTGTCTCTCTCTCTCCCCCCCCTCTCTACCCCCCCTCTCCCCCCCCTCCCTCCTCCCTCTTGTTCACACACTTGACCTCCCTCCTGAATTCAGCCTCACACGCTCCACACTTCCACTACACAAAAAGCTGTCCTCTTTATCATAACAGCTTCCTCATTGAAAAAGGACACATGGACACACACACACACACACACACACACACATCAGACTAGTCTGGTCAGAGAGAATATAGTATTACTCTTAAAATAAATAATAATCTTTTATTAATTAATAAAATGACCGACAATCTATTCATTTATCTGTATGTCTCTTTTGCTGCCAAACGGATGTGGTAGAATAACAAGTATATTATATGCTCTTTGAACATTAAAACAGCACAAGAAACATGTAAGGCAGAAGTAGCAGTAGCGGTATATAAGATTTATTGTAGTGGGAGAAATAGCAGCATTAATAATGTACTTATTTAAGTAGCTGTATGGGCGGTAGTAGAAACACATGCATTGTCCGTTGCTCCTTCAGACCCACCTCTAGATGTACGATATCCATGTGGCTACGAGCATCGGCCTCACAGGTCCATGGGATTATGGACCTGGTCCTTCTGCCACCAGAAGACAAGGAACTCACAGAGAAGGGAGGTGATGAGGGGGTCATCCTGTGCAGCTTGACCTTGTTATTAAAGGGCCCTTTTTGTTTTGTAACTCCTGCCTCTGAGCCTCTTGTTCTTACCTGAATCTGACCTCCTTTGCACGACCTTTCCTATTGGCATCACTCCATTTATTTCTGCTACTCATTACATCTATTTGAGTCTTTGATTAGATCATTTCTCCTCCTTTCTCCGTAGAGTTGACCTCTTTCTGTTGACCTCACACTCCTGAATGTCTTCTCTGTTCAACTTTGACAGCATTGTGTGGCTTTGCAAGATTTAAGTTATACGTCTATATAGATATATATGAAAAGTCAGTGAATAGATGGTGCGATGTCAATTCTCAAATCAATAAATAGAACAGATGTATTCTGGGAAAACTCAAAGTATCAAAGTCTTCACAATGCAGACATAATTTCTACATTTATCATATTATTTGAATGTATTAAATTAATGAACATACACCAGAACCCATTCCATGTTTACAACTTATAAAATAACACTAAGTTGATCTGAAACTGGTCATCAGTCAATTGTCCTATTTTATTAACCAATTCCTGGGTGGATTTAGTTTACATGCTGAAAGTGAAGAAAACATCCATCTCTTATTGTCATGATGTCAAACCACAAGGAGAAAACCTCGCTTGCTTCAACATGTTTGATTCTGAGATGATTCAAGCTTCTGTTCACCTTCTCATTACTTAAATACGTTGCCATGACAACCACAAAGAAAAAGCCCAGCATGTAAGAGGAGAAGAAAGTCTCCATCTTTTCATGTAAGGAACAGAGTCCCTTCAGCTCATTGCTCATTTAAAGGCTCACTGGGCTCGGGTCGAGCATCTGTGATGTTTCCTCCTTTGACTGAAATGTAACTGACAAATATCCTCTATTTAAAAAAATGTCATATTTCCATTTGATGCAGGCTTTTGTTCTTGATATCAAAGCCAATGTCCTCTGGAAATAAAAATCAAAAAAACAACACAGCATTCATTACATGACTTTTTTAATTACTTTTCTTGCGATGACATTTTTAGACAAAGTATCTTTTCACTTTTCTTTACTCAACATTTTTTTCACGAATTTCAATAATATCAAATGAATAATTCTAATGGAGACCACTTTGCAATGGGATCAGCTGTGAAGGTACTGTCTTTAGGAATATTTGGACTGAAACACAGAACCTTCAGTAAGTATTTCTACACTGTCGGGTTCTTTTAATGAAGTTGAATAATACTTCTTCTCCGTATATAATGCATATCGGTAGTTTATGTCTGGCTGGATTTCTCTATTTCTTATGCTCTTCTGTATTTGAGCTGTAAAGAAAAGCGAGGTTCTGAAACATCTCCATAGATCAGAGTGGTAGAACATTGACTTGAGGAGCTCCTTGCTGGAGCAGGAGGAGGCTGTTGGGCCCCCTGGGGGCCACAGCGTGGCATCACAGCTGCAAGCATTGTTTACATCAACTGCAGCTTTTGCATAACTAATTCATGCAGATTTCATCATTAAAATGCTTCCCTGTGACACGGTAACATCTCAGTTTGGGGAGGAGTGAACACTGAAGGTTTATTACAACTAGAATGAACACAGGACCAACTGACTGCACATTTATCACATCTTTTCCTTGTTAAGTTTCTACATCTTTTTGAGTATTTTTCTCCAAGCACAAGCTCTTCACTCCAATCAAACGAAGGTTTAAATACGTTTAAATACATATTTTAGAATCCAGAGTGTAGACTTTCAGAAGTAAAGTCACTGCTTCTACGGATCCCAACTCAACTAAAACATCAAATTGTATAAATACCCAGAGAAAAGATGTGGAACAATTCAATGTTTTTTAACTAATATCACAATGAAAGGCCACTTCAGGTCAGACGTTTCCAGATGAACAGTAAAAACTTTAGTGGTCTTCACCTTTCCTTCTGACATTTATGGACATCCATTTCCTCGTCCTGTCTTACGTCTTTGATTTAAGTAACAAACGCAGCAACAATTTACCAACATCTCCACATCTGGGTTTAAGTAACGCATTGACTATATGGACTATATGTTTGTTCTTTGAAGCTTTGACTCCATCCGGCACCACTTGACCCAATAAGACTCACACAGGCAGCTATTCTTTTTAAAAGGTGTGGTTTTTATTTGATAATACTGAATATTTTGTCCTTTGGCCGGACTTACACAAAGCATCAAACACATGCACAGTCTTCTATTCACACAAGGAACTCTCTACTCCTTTCCCATAAGGTGTAATCTCCCTCACGTTACCCCAGCGCAAGAGGACCTTCTCACCAAGGACAAACAAAATCATTACAGGTATAATGAGAACACTGCCAAAAATCTAATGGAAAAGGAAAGGTTTACTTTTAAATTATGCCTCTAATACTCCATCACATAGATAGTATTTTGTAGATGTAGCTCGAGGTGTATAAAACAGCACTGTAAACTTGGATTGGGTAACTTTGTTTAGCTTTCTATAACGGCGATAAATCTTTAATAACTTCAAGGAGCAGTCAAAGCGAACATTAAGCGTGTAAAGACCTTATTTCTGATGAAATGATTGGTCTGTGAGAATATACTGGCCAATCAGGAAGCTGCTGTTTACAATCAACAGACAATACAAAGACACTGAAATAACATCCAACAAAGCGCTTTTTTTGTTTGTCTTTCACACATAAGATCTGTAAAAAGATTCCTTAAATGGCCTCACACGGTTTTTCTTTGCTTGCAGGTACTATTCTGTGTGTATAGACTAGTACTAGAATACTATGTGTTATGACAAAGAGAGCAAGAATAAAAGCACAAAGTAGGAGAACTCTGCACCAGAGGTGGATCTGTCACATCAGTCTTTACTGGACGCATCCTCAAAAAGTGCAAATCTAGTTCTAATGCAGTAAATGATAATCATCCAGTAACACGTGAATGCATAGGGACTGTACAGCTACATCGTGGGGACAACGAGGATGAACAAGAGGTGAAGGAGGTTGGATTTGGGACGCGTTGGAGCTCAGGAGCAGGTTGGGAGTCAGAGGGCTCGTATAGACTGGTCCAGTGAGGCGACAAATCACCACACGAGTTTCATCCAAAGAAACCAGACGAGATGTTTGTGAAGCAAACAGTTAATTGAGTTTTGGGCCAAACGGTTCCCAGCAGAGAAGAAGAGTTCAGAGAGAGCGAGACAATCATTTAAAGAAAAGGCAACTTGGAATTTGGCTTTGGAATAAAATGGAGAATGAGGTAATAAAAGTAGGAACGCGATGGGTAACGAATGATCAGCTGATCGGGGATCGATTGGTGAGAGCGGGCAGGAAGTGCCCCGTCTCACCCAGAATTTTATTTCCTCCTGAAGCCAGCCTCAGGAGGAAGTGACATCATCACTCGACCAGTCTATGTCTCCTGATGTTACGACAGGCCGCGTGTGAGAACAACCTCGGAGCCTCTTCAAGTAAAGCTGCAATACAAAGAGAGGCTGAAGGTTGTTTCCAGACCGGCAGGTAATTTCACTCACATTACCTTTTATTTTCTAAAATCAAAAATCACTTTGCATGACGTTATCTATAATTTCAATGGAATCGTTTGCATGCGTTTCCCCAGCCGGCGGCGCAGTGGGCGGGGCCACGTGACTACGGGTTGTCGGTGTCCAGGAACTCCTTCTTGGGCGACGCGATGCCGCGGTACCAGGAGCACGAGCCGTCCGACCTCTTGACGCAGGCGTAGTGGTTGGCCTGGCGCCCGTGCACCTGCTTCTCGATCATCAGGTCCGTCCACAGACACTCCTCAGGGGCCGAGATCTCGCAGGGCAGCGTGGGGCAGCGCACAATCTGCAGAGAGACACCCACACTGTGAGGCTAACCTGTTCCCAGAGGAGTCTGGTGGAGCTCCTGCTGCAGCTTCCCCTCCAAAGAACATGTGGACCTTTATTCCAATGAGACATTAAACAAGAGAGAGGAGCTAGAAGTTGTGTTTCTGACAAAAAAGGAGGGTAACTTCAAGAAAAAGGCTCCAGTAGGACATGAATGATCCTCACTTTTTGACATTTTGTCAGAAGAAAAACTCTTGCTGAGAGTTCTCTCCTGGATCGTACCTTGCATTCGCAGCCCATCTCGTAGCGCTGGCTGAGCCCCTTCTTCTGGGTGTTGCTCAAGGAGTCCCAGAGCATGATGTAATCACACAGGGTCACGTGCATGCTCCCGTCGGCCTCGGCTTTGCCTGCAATACATACATACATGTTGACATCTGTGTGACCTGCTGATGTTCCACCGGCACCAGTCAAAACAACAAGATATTTCAACTGGATTTGCAGATCTGCTGAGGTCACCACGTCCTAGTCCTCGCAGACGGGAGCGGCTTCCTCCCACTGGAGGATTTAAAAAGAAGCCCCGGTCTGCAGAAAGTTAACGGTCCCCCTTCCCCACTGCTGGAGTGGGGCTGAGAGATGAAACGCTCGCCTCAGCAGTTCCTCTTCCTACAAATGTGTAATTAGGGCCGCATTTGCGGCTGCACTTCTGTCTGCGATGGGGAAACCAGAGCACGCATGACATCATCACTTTGCTGCTTTCAGTCACAATACCAGCCGCCTTAAACATTCTGTCTCTGGTGGAGAGCTGGATTGGGTTTTTACAGCAAATGAACCTAGCAGCGTGCTCAAAGCGCTTTAGTCACCCTCCTGTGACCTCGTAAGAGGGTCACCAAGTCATCCAACTACAAGAGGCTGTTATCGTGTAGAGCATTTTATTCTCATTTCATGATCCCGTTGAGCATCGAGATGTAGACGACGTTCTCTCTCAGGAGAACGTACGCAGCAGACAAGGTGGCTCCGTGTCTCCAGGCTTCAGTCAGCAGCAGATCATTACCCATAATAACAGACACACGCCTCGTCCCACACCCTGAACGGACGGTTTAGTCTTCATCCAACCTCACGGCTGGAGTTGATATCTGTTTCCTGTTTCAACATTTCAGTTTTGTCTCGAGGCCAAAGCTCAGAAAGCTACACACCTGAGATCAGGTACTCCTTCTTGCCGTCGACATCCAGCGTGACGCCACAGACAGCAGACATGGGAGCAGTGAAGACCGCCTCCATGTCCCGGGTGGGCCCCTTGAACATCTGGATCAAAACCACAGGTCAAAAGGTCAAAATACGAGGAGGCGTCGGGTGGATCCTCCTGGTCAGTGGGGGGGGGGGTCTTACCTTGATCTGTTTGATCTCATACTGGATCCTCTTGATGGGGTTCCCGTAGACATCATTCCCAGAATTCACCTCTCTCACTCCCACCACCTTTGCTCGGATCACTGTTGGAGAAACAGCAGGACGCGGCGTAAGATTTCACAGCCTCACATGACCCCCCCATCAAAAAAAAGAGGTTTGCTGGTTTTTGGTCTACAAAATATTCAGAATGGGTCCCAAGGTGTCGTCTTATTACTACTACTGACAAAGAAAATCTGTTTGGTCAAAGGTCAAAGAGAGAAAAGCAGCATATTGTCAAATTGAAGAACAATTTAGCTTTAAATGTTCTTCACATCGAAGGCCAAGAGAGAAAAGGTCAGTCCCACAGCGTCCCAACCAAGGGATCCCATTAGGTCCAAAACCACATGAGACACATCAACTGACGTCACCAAGCGTCCTGCTTCCAACGAGGAGCAGAATGAACAAATAGGAGTAGACCTTTATGGTCAACATGCAGAGACAGAGAGACACAGAGACACAGAGACAGAGAGACACAGAGACAGAGAGACACAGAGACACAGAGACACAGAGACACAGAGACAGAGACACAGAGAGACACAGAGACAGAGAGACACAGAGACAGAGAGACACAGAGACACAGAGACACAGAGACAGAGAGACACAGAGACAGACACAGAGACACAGAGACAGACACAGACACACAGACACAGACACAGAGACACAGAGACACAGAGACAGAGAGACAGAGACACAGAGACACAGACACAGACACAGAGACAGAGACACAGAGACAGACACAGAGACACAGACACAGAGACACAGAGACACAGACAGACACAGAGACACAGACAGACACAGACACAGAGACACAGAGACACAGAGACAGAGAGACAGAGACACAGAGACACAGACACAGAGACAGAGAGACAGAGACACAGAGACACAGAGACACAGACACAGAGACACAGAGACACAGACAGACACAGACACAGAGACAGAGAGACAGAGAGACATGTTTCTCACCACGTGTGCAGCTTAATGTGTTTTAATGGACGACATTAAACCACATTAAGCTGCAACACTTTGGGTGCATTTATTCAGAGTGGAAAAAATGAGCAATCGAGACAAAACTAAAGTAAAAAAAGAACAGTAGACAAGTACACACACACACACACACACACACACGTCTCTCGGTTCTTCTGCTCCTTGTGTGCAATGCTTTCCTTCACATGTAACTATGACGACTCTTATTACACATTTTTCCGGAGGAAGGGGAGGTTTATTTCTGTCCAGTTTTATTTCTACAATGACATGAAACGATGGTTTGTGAGGAACAATCCACCCACAGCGTGACGTGCACACTGAAGGTGGAGGTGGTCTCCAGTGAAGAAGCATCGGCCTTCGACCTTTTAGCACTGGCCAGAGACACCTTTAAGCATGATGAGGTGATGCAGAGTTCTGCTTAAAGCTGGTCATGTGACTGAGGGTGTATGAAACGTGTCGGCTTTAAAATCTACGAAAACAAACTGCAGATCTTCTTTGATTCTTGCAATTCATCAACATCCTTCACAGCAGCATCAGGAAGAACGAATCCACACACACACACACACACACACACACTACGCAATGTTTTCCATGCAAACCCTGCTGGAAACACACCACATCCTAAGTGCCCCCCCCATTCAATCCCACCACATCCCTGATGTGGTTGGTCCAGACGTTCTTCTGTCAAACCGGTCCTTCACCAGATACAAAGCCTCCACCGGCCTCGTGACCTCTGAACCCATCAAACGCTCTGGATTGTTGGATCAACGCATCACAAGGGAATCATTTTACTGACCAAAGTTGGGTCTAAAACTTGTGTGATGGATGCAGTCTAAATGTTTCACTACGTTTACCAGCCTCAGTCTGCTGAGCTTTTTCTACTAAAAGCTGCTCCTTCAAATGTCAACTATAATGCAGCTTAAGTTTGCTGCCAACAGATTTATATGAGGAGAGGATGCTGGTCTCTGCACGTGTGTGTATATGTGTGTGTGTGTGTGTGTGTGTGTGTGTGTGTCGATGCCATATTCCCCAAAACAAATACCAAGATCCTTAGCCCACATAACGGTTTGTTGTTGCCTACGTGCACGTTGTGGGCAACCACACAACCCGCTGTACTCCTCCTCAGCTCCACCCCAAAACCGCCAACGCACAACCACCATTGTGTGTCACATCCCTCGCTGTGTTGACTCATCCTCGCTTTAAAGACAACATGAGCACACGGAACAGAAATACACGCCGCCATCAGAAGTTACTCTTTAGCAGCGTCTCTCCCACAAGAGAATCAAAGGTGGAAGTCATCATATTCTGGACCGTGGCTTTTATGTCATCTGTAAGTAGTGTGTGTGTGTGTGTGTGTGTGTGTGTGGAAAACCCCAGCAGCATTCCTGTAATTCCTCCCAGCACCACTCCTCACAGGAAGAAACTGGGAATAAAATAATAAGAGGAAAGCTTGCGGTGTGGTTTGACCCCTCCCCCCCCCGCCCCGCCCCCCTCCTATAAAAAAACAAAACAAAAGAGATGCCTTCACATTCTCCATCCCCGTCCTCCTCCCTGCGCTTTCCCTCCTCGTCTCTTCTCTTGTGCCACGTTGCCGCCGCTCGGTTCCGGAGCAGCTGAGAGGTGAACACACACACGCACGCACACGCGCACACACGCGCACACACAAGGCATCGTGCACGGCGTAGGTGACAGTGACGTCAACTGAAATTTGACAATTAAATCTAGAGCCATCCAGCTGATATAACGACACGTTAACAGGTGCGCGTTTAACTCCTTGTGGGACGTTAACGTGTATCTTTAGGAGCGTGCGTGCGTGCGCGTGCGTGTGTGTCATTTTTATTGTGTGCTTCCCATTTGGCGACTTGATGCATCGATGTTAACGTGACATGACAATGAAGTGCGTGCGTGTGATAGTGAGCGACCTGGAGGCCTCTCGGTAGCTGCGCAGGAGCCCGTTGCGTCATCACGGGACAGGTAAACAACAACAAACACAACAACAGCAGCAGCAGCGGCGGCGGTCCAGTTCTGTGACGTCACTCACCCACGTCGGCGTTGCAGAACGCCTGCTGCGGGTGAACCGGAGCGCAGCTGCACGCCTCCGCGAGCTCCTCCGCGCGCCACAGCAGCAGCAGCGCGAGCGCGCACAGGACGCCGTTAACGGAAAACGGCATTGTTGTTTTTCTTAATGAAACACCGATCGCGAAGTTTGGTCCTTCTGGGCCTCTTCGTTCGGTCCAGCTGCGCAGCTCCTGGTTTTCTCGTTTGACAGAAACCGGGTCGACAGAACGAGCGCGACACCGGGGGTCCGCGCGCGCAGCTCCGGTTTAACGGGTGTTTCTGAGGCTTCACTCAAGTCCGCAGCTGTCTGTCTTCAGGGAGGCTTTGATTTCTGGGATCGAGGCGCTTTTATAAAGCGGAACGTCGCAGCTCCTCCTCCCGGCGGTACCGACCCGGCCGGGGGGGGGCGCTGCCTCCACCCGCCCTTTAGTTTACGCTCACACACTTCTACATACAGAAATACTACATTTCATTTAATTATAAGGTGTATATATAGAGACGGTTTGATCGTTTGTTTTAATTTTAATTAAACTAATGAAATAATGCTTTCACTGTCATGTAGATTTACTTCATTTTGTCTGTAGTGGATTTTTTTTAATATTTTTTTTTAGTAAGCTACTCTGTTGTAGAACATTTTAGTATTTCTATATGATGCCACGTTGCACTCCTCAAGGTTTACTGTTGTACTCTGAATTATTTCGCAAATTGTCCAATATTTCATAATAAATACATAATTTAAATGTAACGGAGTATTTTTGCACCACTTCCTCATTTCATTGAAGACAACCAAAAATGTACCAATTTGTTCATGCATATGATGCTTATGTTGCCTACATCTCACCACATCACATACAGTTTAGTAAAAAAGAAAAACTACATTCAACATTCCAAATACTTGTGGTTTTATTCCAGCTTCCACTGATGACTGTGTGACACACATGAACCTCTCTAATAAAGAGGGCAGGATCCTCGACTTCTCAATCGCACAAAACTTGCATAGAAGGATTTTTCTGCTTTAAAGGATTACAGCAGTGTAGTTTCTCCCTTTGACAAAGGCACAGATTGTAAACAGAAAGCCAACCAAAGAGTCACGAAGGACAAACTTACGGAGGTACTTTCCAGAGAGGCGACGCTACAGAGGTGTCGGTTTAATGGATTAACATGGTTCAAACCGACTAAATGGATAAGAAATAAGGGGCCTGGCTGATCTCGGAATAATTAGAAAATGAAGAATTGTTACGCAACCACATCTTTATTTGATCCAGCGTGGCGAGCGGCCTCAGAGGCCTTTGTTGAAGTAGACGCGTTGTACAGCGTCTCCATAGCGAGACACGATGGAGTCTCTCAGCTGGGGCTCCAGCTTGGACACGTCCATCGAGCTGATGGGACGATGCAGAGAAAAGAGAAGAAACCATTCAATAATCATTCATAACTCCTAGTCCTCACGCTACATGATCAACAGGGGAAAGAATAGAAAGAGGTTGGATACCATCTCTGAGGGAACAGGGAGCAGGCAGCCGGCACCATGAAGACCAAACTTTAGAAAAGAGAAAACAAAGTCATTTTTATCCCGATAAACCCGGTGAGCTCATTAAAACGTGCCGTTGGCCTCTTCACTTACAACCCTCCCACCAACAGGACCTGAAGGGGCCCGTGGAGAACCGTGATTCTCTGTGGAAGGACACAACGGGTTTGATGACGCAGCACATTTGATGAAGGTTGTTGATGAAGGTAATCAAGGACCAACCTGCATGAACTTGTATTTTTCCATCCTCTGCATGATGATGGGCAGGATGACTGATAGAAGAGAAGATGGAGGTTAGGGGGGGGGGGGCACAGGGTAACTCTCTATAGTACGAGGCTTCTCTGCGTACTCATGCCTGGTGCAGCCATCGTGATCCGAGAGACGACCACCTGCGTGATGCCTTTCACCGCTGCTCTCTGCACAAACACCGTTTAAAGACACGTTATGAGCCGTGAAGGAAAACCGCCGAGTTCATTTGTAAATGAACCAATGAAGACGTTACCGTGGAGTGGCCCAGTTTGTTGCCATTCTCGTCCGTGACTGCAATACCGTTCAGAATTTCCCTGAAAATACAGAAAGTGGAAGTGAGTGTAAAATGCTGTACAGTAATTTAACGGTTGTTTCACGTGGTGAGACAGAAAGTTGGCGTCCACATGAGCTCTAGAACCGTCTGGAGAAGCTTACTGTTGTCTCATCATGGGGACGTTGACGCAGTTTGCAGAGGCCACGGCTGCAAACGGGACCCAGCGAGCCACGAGAGGAGGAGCTTTCTGCAGGACACAAGACACCGAGTCTGACTTTACCATCGTCACACTTACTGCACGTGATGGACCTGAAACATCTCAAACATCTAAATCCAGAGGGGCGAGGAGGATTCAACAAGGGAGGAAATAAAAGCAGGTTTTAGAAAGCTCCATTCAAATTGGTCCCACTTTTAGGGACTTTTGAGTGAAAATGTCATTTAAACTTCATCCTAATTGCTCCCAGCTCTAGATTTTCCATCATGTTGGAAGTTTCCAGGAGATGGCGTTAGACGCCCTGCAAGAGGAGAGCAGTGAAATGTAATAAAAGTGTGTGCAGATGCAGATGTTAAAACACGCTACGTCTGCAGAAATCCATACAGACCTATTTATTTATTTATGATGAAAATGCAGATGCATCCTGATGTTAATGAGGACAATGAGGGCACATGGAGAGATACGCCTGGTGGGTAAAGACAGTCACTTTGCATAATATAGAAGGTCTCAGGATAAATACATACATGCAGAAAAACTACTGCATTTCAAGGGAAACATCCAAGTATTCACAATGTGTGTAATGTGTGTAATGTATGTGTGTGTGTGTGTATGTGCATGTGTGTGTGTGCGTGCACCTTTGTGTAGAGGTTGAGTCCCACTGCGGTTGCCAACGCGGTGCTGGTCGCGGTGACGTAGGCCACCCCAATCTGCCTGAGAGAGACGGCAGGAGGGGTCCACGGTGTAAAGGTCAACAGGGGAAACATTTTGACGACATTAAGCAGGAACACTTTTATTTTCTCAGGCTGCACCATTGAATTAAAAGACAAAGCTGTTGCGCTTTGAAGTCTTGAACAATGGACCCGTCCTCCTCACAGAGAATACATGAAAACATTCCCCATCAACTTCACCACGGAGCAAAAGGGTGTTTGTGCCCAGCAGGGTCCTGATCAATAGTAATCACATTCCTGCTATTGATGTGGTTTTATATAAAGTTTTCATTGTTTCCTCTTTTTCTAAAAGTGAAAAAAGACTTAACATAGCCTTATATATGATATATTAATTATATATATATATATTATTAATATATTATTAGGCTTAATTGCTGTGTTTTGTGATGAAACCAACTTACTTTGACTAAAAGAGATGATGTGAAAGTGCTTTAATAACAGAATGAGCTGCCACGGCCTTAACGTGAAGCTTCCACCAGCTGGTCCTAACGAGGTCTGAGACCTCCTTACTTGGGGGTGATGGGGGAGGCGGCGTTACGGTTCGTGTAGTTGACCAAAGCGTTGAAGGACTGATTCACCCACTGCCAGAACACCACAGCAGGCACTGTTCTAGAAAACAGACAGTTATGAGAAGCTTCCCCCTGTGAAACCAGTGGGACAATGCGGCCCCCCCAGCTGCCCCCCCAGCTGGCCCCCGCGCTACCTGTAGAACTGCAGCATGAAGCCGGTGATGGCCATGCCTCCGGGCACCTGGAAGGACATGCGGCCGATGAGGTTCATGCGGTCCCCGGTGTCGGGGTGGAAGGCCGAGTCGTACAGCTTCTTGGCGTAGTGGAGCTGCTCCTCGGTGGTGCCGGGAGGGACGGAGCCCCCCCTGAACGCGTGCAAGGAGCAGTTAGAAGAGAAATTACAAAACTCCAGATAGAAAAAGGGAATATACTACTACTAGTGTACTTGTGTCAGATTTACCTGCATTGTGCTACTAAAGCTTTGGCCTCATCCAGGCGCGAGTCGGGCAGCACCACGGTTCTCCAGTCCGTGACGTTGAAGAAGTGATTGAGTCGGCCCATGAACGTCGACTGATCCCATCGCGGCGCGTCGACGTCGAATGACCTCGAATCCATCGTGGTTCCTAAAATCAGCCCCCACTTAATGCATTAAGAAGAAAAGTCAAAGTGTTCTAGTTTCCTCTGCAGCTTTGGTCCAAACCTGCACAAAAACAACACAATGGATGAAAAATGCGTTGATGAAAGAAGGAGAGACCAGCTTGGCTGCAACTGCAGAGAAACATCAGTAGTTAATCAATAGATGTTATGGATCATTATGTCAAACTAGACAGTCCTGGTTTAAGCTGATACAACATTAACAAATGTTTAAATCAGAGAAGGTCAGACTATTTCTCCTTGTGTGTTTGATAATGAATGGTTTACAGTATTTTTTTAGCAAAAATGCTCCACATTTAAATCTTAGAGGACCATAAAATATATTTAGGGTTTGTAGTTTATTACAAACAACAACAATGTGAATTGTAGAAGAAGCCTAAAGTTCTGTTTGAACAACATCGCCAAAACAACCCTGAACAAACAAACTCTTCCATCAGAAATCATTGACCACCTCCTGGTAGATGAACCAGAACCTGTCCACACGTCCCACCCTCACATAGCACTTATTTAGTGTTATTTACTACTGTAAAGAACAATTACATTATATTTACAACTAGTTGTTTTTGTGATTGGTTGCAAATACTGAAAAATGCACACAACAATTTCCCAGAGCTGAAAACTGCAAAGTTTCTTGGTTTTGTCCATCCAACATTTTTAAATTAGATGTATTTTGTTTGTTGGACGTTTATTAAATGTATTTTTTGGGCAGGAAAGCCATGATCAAGGATCACTGTCTGCTACATGATGGTTAGGTTTAAGTCCAGAGGAAGTGGATCTGAAGGCCGCTGCGTTATCATCACCTACATTTACTAAAAGCACCAAATGACACCCCCTGAAATACAACTGTTCAAAGGCTCCACGGAGACCTTCGTCCAACTGCAGTAGAAACGTGTCAGAAGGAGCTTTGTGTGATGCAACTCTCAACCGGAGCTACCGGCCGATTCTGCAGGAAGCAATAAAGCAATAAAACACGCACCGAGATCTGCGAATCTTTCAGTGTACACGGAATAACGTTAACGTACCTCTGGGAGACCCCCCCTCGACCCTTTTCCCCGGAGCGAGCTGTCAGGGAATCAAACGTGCTCTTGTAGAACAGCGAGGACGTGTGCATGAAGAACACCGTCCTCCAATCACGGGCCGGGCCGCTGCCCACGTGACACCACTACCGGAGGGTTAATTTACGGGTTTGCTGATTAAAACAGAAAAAATGCTCGAAACAGCTGTAGCTTCTCCGGGCACTGCATATGTTTAGCAGTTAGCAGTTAGCATTTAGCAGGAAGCTCACGGAACTCCCTCCATATGTAGGCTGCTGTCGCAGTTTTTTACGTAACTGTACGTCTGACGTCACACCCCTTAGTAACCCTCGGCGGCGTCTCCAGGAGAGAAGGCAACAAGATGGTGAGTTTAATTCTGTCGTAGTAATTAGCTATTAACTGTTAATACATCGCTGAATATGAACCTATTTCACATTAGGAAAACGATCATTTGAAAACATTTGGGATTTTTCGCTACTCGCCGAGGAAAAGCTTAAAGCTGCCTTGTGGCATCGTTCGGTTATCAGGGGAGATTAGCTTAGCACGTTAGCTGCCGTTAGCTCCTGTTTGCGTGCCGATAACTAGCCTGAAAAGGCCTAGCGTCCGAGTACGTGAGCAGCCCACGACGTTCAGCGAACCCAAAGAAGTTGACGTGACTAAACTACTTACGGGTCACCACGTCGTGGGGCCGTTAGCGGAGTGTTTGCACATCTTCATAAGCGGGGCCCGTATGAGAGGAAGCCGGGGGGGTGAAGGGATGAAGGGATGAAGGGATGAGTCTCCCTCCGCCACAGCAACATCGCGCTTTTCACTGTGTTGGTTCCTGCAGGGATTGCTGTCCATCCTGCGGAAGCTAAAGAGCACACCGGACCAGGAGGTTAGGATTCTGCTGCTGGGGTTGGACAACGGTGGGAAGACCACTTTGCTCAAACAGCTGGCATCTGAGGACATCAGCCACATCACCCCCACGCAGGTACACAGGGCGGTTCTGTTACGAGATGATGAGACCGAACAGAACCACGTCCCCCTCCGACCCGTTGCTTTATGTTTTGTTCTGTACCAGGGATTCAACATAAAGAGCGTCCAGTCTCAGGGTTTCAAACTCAATGTTTGGGACATTGGAGGCCAGCGGAAGATCAGGCCGTACTGGAGAAACTACTTTGAAAACACTGATGTTCTGGTAAGAGATTTGGATCTGTTTATCTGGGAGAAGTCCCTGTTGTCACACTGAGGACCTGCTGCACATGCTAACAGGAAACTTCCATTGCTTTCAGATTTATGTCATTGACAGTGCTGACAGGAAGAGATTTGAGGAGACGGGTCAGGTAAAAACCAGAAATGTAACATATTGTTTTTAAGTCTTATATTGAAAGTATTGTAAGTTAACTATTAAATAAACCAAAATATTCAAGGTTTTACTTCTTCCTATGAAGTTGTTCTAATAGCACGGCCATTGGTGTGTGTGCTTGTTGGCAGGAGCTGGCCGAGTTGTTGGATGAGGAGAAGTTGAGCGGCGTTCCTGTGCTGATCTTTGCAAACAAGCAGGACCTGCTGACGGCGGCCCCCGCCTCCGAGATCGCAGAGGGTCTCAATCTGCACACCATCCGGGATCGCATGTGGCAGATCCAGTCCTGCTCCGCCCTCACAGGTGAAGGGATTCAGGTGAGCGTCCGGGTGGAGCTTGAATTGTTTTTAGCTTTCATCTTCTGAGGTTTGTTTTCTTCTTCTCACCACGCTGCTCTATTCTCAACCCCCATTCAGGAGGGCATGAACTGGGTGTGTAAGAGCGTCAACTCCAAGAAAAAATAGCTTTGCTTCTCTGGAGGAACAACAAGGAGCGCAGCATCATCATCATCATCATCAGCAGCAGCAGCAGCATCATCATCATCATCAGCAGCAGCAGCAGCAGCACACACATTGCACCCTACTGAGCCTTAGTCCCATGGGATGTACCTGTGAATGTAAACACACGACTAATCAACAAGGACCTGGAGTTTTTAACTGTCTGCACTAATCTCAGCACATCTTCCTGCACTGGCCCCCACACAGAGGGGGGGCGGTTCGTCTTCAAAGGGAACCCATGCCAGGATCTCTCCCTCCTCCCCCCTGACTCCCCACGTCACCTTTACAGTCACAACCAAAGCCAGAGGCCATCCACGGCCTGTTGCCCCCTCAGCCATTAAACCAACCCCCCCCCTCTGCCCCCTCCCCATTCTATTCATCCAGGTTGTGCTGTTTGCTTTATATCACGATGGCTCTGTTTGAAGTGAGGTATATTTTTGTAATCGTGTTATTTATGGTGAAGTAGAGCGTAGATGTGTGTGAGACCTAAAAGATGTTGGACAAACAATTCCAACTCTTCCCACTAAAGAACAATACTGTACATGTTAATATGTATAAAATGAGATGAAATGCTTTAGAGGAACTACATTTTTGGATCAAGTGTAAATAGCTCGTCCCTTTGGTTGTATGTCATGTTACGCACATGTTATAGAGTATTTGTTACCCTGCTGTACTTTGTAGTCTATAACCTTTGCATATCTAACACATGCAGATTTGTAACCACGCTTTACGTGGACGTACGTCCCAGGTCTTTGTCTTCTCTGGGTTTGTGGAGGGATTCACTCGTTTTGCTTTTGATATTCTTGAATGTAATCTGTCCAGAATTAAAGGTACTGTATGGAAATAAAATGACAATAAATTCTGAAATCGTCGAGTTGCGTTCCAGGCTCTCGTGGTCAAAGGCGGCGCAGCAGGTGAAGTCAGCTGTTGATGACAGCCATGGAGCTCGGGGGGGAGAGGCCTCTGTGGGGGGCAGCAGGCTGAAGCGCATTAATTAGAGGGAGGAAACGTACTGGAAGGCGTGTAGCGCTGTGACGTCATGCTCCAGGTTGAATAAAGAACGAATGTTGCATTTGAAACATTCTAACCATCAAGCCTTCAGGTACTGGACATCATTCAAAATGAAACACCTTTTGGATTAAATTGCTCTCAACTTGTGAGAGTAGACTTTTAAGACGTCTAAAGGTTTGACTGCGTTTTGTTCACCTTTACAGTTACAATGAATTATTTCACTGCCTCAGGAGACATTCATAGCTAAAGTTTAATGGTTGTCAAGGGCAGCAGTCTACAAAGTATGAAATGCATCGTGTCCACTGTGTGAATAAGATGAAGTTACAGTACTTTTGATTTGATTGTGGTTAGTTTGACTTTAGAGAACATGTGAGCGTATAATATGAAGCGTTGTCATAGATTAGAGACACGTGCATTTCATGCAGCTGATTAGAATAATAAGTCAGAACTGAAAGATCCCTGAAGTCCTAAAAAGTACTAGATGTTTATCCTGCAAATTGGATGCAAAGCAGTGAATGTTTTGAGGTTTGAGCTCAGGTTTTTATCTCCGACAATCAGTTCCAAAACTTCTGCTTCATTTCAAATCAAAGCGACTAACAGCTGCCTCAAAGAAGCATTGAGGAGCCATGTGTCGCTTTTACACGTTTAATGGTAAAGGACCGCACAAAACATGTGGTTTTATTTCTTCACATGGAGAATGATTCACAGGAGACCTGCAAAAAGGCCTCTTCTTCGCTCACAATGATCCTCATTGTCGAGGCTTCCTCTCCTCCCACAAACACACAATGCAGTGATGCGCCTCATTTTGAGTCTTTAACCTTTAGTAACAATTCTCACGAGCCACTAAGTGAGAGAAACACGAGGGCCCTGAAAGGAATACGTGCTTGTAGGTTGGGTTTGTGTCGTATTTGGTGTACTTTGTAGAAAGGGTTTACTGTTTATTAACTCAAATCCCAATACCAGGAAACAGGCCAGTTCCTCCTCCTTCTTTCCAGTCTCTATGCTAAGCTAAGCTAAGCTAAGCTAAGCAGCTGCTATGGAATCAATCTTCACGTCCAAGTCTCGGAGTAAGCGTCGGTCATTAAGTCTTCCTTCTTACATCTTTCCTCTACTGAATCTGTGCTTCAGTGCAACCTGTCAATCATCCTGTTTCCTCTGCAGGAGATACGAGGGGCCTCCTGAGCTTCTTCTCCTCTCTTCATTGATCGAAAGCTGCTGACGACCAACAGCTGCTAGCGTTCCAACATTAGGTTTTGGTTTTTGTCAGGAATTCATTTAAAAGTTGAGTTTGTGTTGGAATTACAAACTTGATGTAGACATGAACGCTGTATAGAACGGTCATGTTTGTTTTAGCTTTAATATTATTTTAAGTTATCACTCCAATTCAATCTAAGACATCAGGAAAACAGCGAGTTTCTTCCCAAAGAGCAGCAGCGTTTCTATGAAGACTTAAAGTTGATTCTGCTGCAAAATGCACATTAACCAAATAATGTCACCACCCTCGGACCTTAAATGAAGAGGAAAAATGGGATTTGCACAGAAACGACACCAGAGCCCAGTTTAAATTTGTTTGTTTATTTGGAACCTTTCTCTAAATCACGTCGGTCATTTTTCCATTTCACAAAATATTTACAAAAAAAGATAATTTTTTTTATGTTGATGTTGTTTCTCTTCATGTCGACTGTTGGAACGGATCCTTTTTAGGACGATGACAAAGTCTTGTTCTTTTAGAAAAAGTAGATGAAAAAAATCCTCCCGACCTTCTTTTCTTCCATACACTCATTTTTAAAACGGCATACATTTTTACACCCATTGTTCTTCTCTTGAGTGCTATAAAAAAACTCTTCCTTGCATGATTTCAGCTGCAAACAGGAAGCTAAGAGCTTGTGTGCTTATTGAGAGGAAGTGACATCTTTGCCCTGCAGGAAGTACAATTACAGCATCATCAGATCCTCCAGATGCTTGATTGGTTTGGTTTGTCCTCTAGGATTAAAGTCTCTCTCTAGACAAGCAGGAGACCTACAGGTGTCCCAAAGTACTAAATGCAAACAGTCTTTGTCAGAAGATCGGATGTCCTGTGGGAAGCCTGATAGCAGGAGGAGCCTACTAGGAACAAGGGCCCAATCCTCTGAACTCTGTGGGCCAGGGCGAACCGGCACCTTCAGATGCAGCTCCAGTGTTCCTTAGTGGGACAGCATCTGCAGTCCAGGCATAACAAGGCGCCCACAAGTGCATTGTGGGAGTTCCGTGGAAGAGCATTTTGTGTTCAAGCCGTGCGATCCGTCCCTGAACTCAGCAAAGAAGGGAAGCGGTGCCATGACGATGGAAACCAGAGACAAATGTCCCTCTTTAAAAAGGATCTATCAAAGTGAGCTGGGCAGAAATAATGATGCTAATAATAATAACATAAGGCAATTGATCTCAGTACAACTAGAGGGGGGGTTATGAGGGAAACATGGAGGCGCTAAACACTGCACGCTTTCATCTGGGTTTCCTTTAGCGTCAGTGAGCAGCCTCCAATAAAAGTTCATCTTCTGCTCTATAAATAAAAAATGCTGCATGTTGTGTGGGAGTGAAACACTGAGCTGGGATGTGCCAGAGTGAGCGTGTTGCTCTTTACCGTTAATACACCACATGGAACAAAATGAAGAAACAAAGAAGAAAAACGAGATCAACCCTGCCTCCGAAAGTGTGTGTACATGTTCTAGATCAGTGTGTGTGTGTGTGTGTGTGTTTACGTCTCAATATCTTATGGTGTGTATCCTAGAACCCTTTAGCAGTAACGGTGTGCTATTTGTCTCTGTCCCAGTGAGGCTCCACTGGGTTAACTGGTGACATAGTGCTTTGTGGAGGGCTGCCCATACAGCCCGTAGAAATCAGCATGTCTGTGCGTCTGCGAGGCGTCGATCCAGTCCCTCACTGCCAAGCCCTGCATGGACGGCCCCCCGGAGGCCAGGCCGGGGGGAGGGGGGTAGTCCTGGGTGCTGACCCAGGGGAAGGAGCCCGAGCGCGGGTAGGGGGGGTGCCCGCGGTGCCCCGACACCGAGGGCACCCCGGAGCAGTAGCAGTTATCCATGGTGCACACCAGGATCTTACGCCCGCCGTACTGAGGCAGCACGGCCTGCTGGGAGGAGTGGGAGGAGCTGCTGCCCCCGGGGGGGAAGTGGGAGGAGCCGAACACGGAGGCCGAATGGTGGCTGGTCAGGGAGCCGCCGGCGCTTCCTGTCCCGCCGCTCTCGCTCATGTGCGGCGGGCCGCAGGGGCCGAGAGGCTGCTGATTGGTGGACTGACCTTCTCCGGAGGCCGGGCCGGAGCCCAGGTAGGGCTGTTTGGCTGACGAGGAGGAGGAGGAGGAGGAAGAGGAGTCCTTGAAGCCCGATGTGGCCATCTTTCCGACGCTCCCATTTCCCTCTGGGAAGGCCGTGGAATGTTTCCGTTTCTCTGCTCCAGAAGCAGCGCTCTGACCGCTGGGATGCGCAGGAACAGACTGCAGGAAGGTGGAGGGAGGGGTGAGGGGGGCTGAGAGAAGAGACAAGACGTGAAAAACAAACACAAACACCTCCTGGTCCTTGATTCAAGGCGTTTGGGGAGATCCGTACCTTCTAGCATTCTCTTCAAGCTCTTCTCTCTCTTTGAGATTTCAGAGAGGAATAGTTTGGAGTTGAGATTCCCCACTTTGTACGGCGGGAGGCTGCTGCCCACACAGGTCTGAGACCTGCCAACAAACAAGCGCCATGCAGTCCAACATCAGCTTGGACCCACTGGCAAAAGAACACTAAAAAGGAAGAGTCCATTGAGAGAGGCCTCACCTGTCAGTGAGGATCTTAACAGGCTTGGTGTTCTTCATGAAGCTCAGTTCCTCCGCCTTGCTGAAGGCCGTGTGGATGGAGCTCAGCAGCTTCTGGGCCTCGTGGCGCTGCTCGCCCAGCGCTAAAACCTGGGCCGCGTTCTCCTGGCAGAACCGAGCCTGAGCCCGGTCCAGAGCCTCCAGTGTCCTGCCGAGATCCTCCTCCAGGAGCTGGTGCATCCGCTGGTACTGCAGACGCACCTCCTCCTTGAGCTCACACACCCGGTCCTGTACACACACACACACACACACACACCTGCTGTCTCTCTGCATCACGAGGCGCTGAAGATGTCTGCAGTTGGGTTGAAACGTACCTCCACCACACACTTGTCAGAGTCGAGTTTGCACAGCTGCTCCTCGATCTCCTGCACTCGTTCCTCCACGCGCTCCTGCTGCCTCAACAGGCTTTGCTGTGAGGAGAGAGAGAGCCGTCAGCTTTTGGGAGGTTGGGACCTCAGCGAGCATCTCCTCCCCTCCTCATTGACCCGGTTCATTTAGTCCCAACACACGTGTGGGAGGGTGCGCCGTCATGGCAACCGACAGCTATTCTGTGTTTGTTCTGGAGAGCGAGGACTAGAGGTCTGCAGAAAAGGTGTGGGTCATCTCAGACCAGAACCAGGAGGCCTCTCCGGGTCCCCTTTAGGTCCAAATAAATGAAATAACGTAGTGAATGGCTCCGTATGACAGAACCAACGATCTGCTGATCGCTGTGTTGTTAATATTTAATGAGTTATATGAACCATCAACATTTAATGGTTAATGTTTAAGTACCAAAATGATGTAGATTCAAATGAAGAGTTCAGCCTTTGTGAGAACACCAGTATTATATAAATATATATATATATATATATATATTAGTATTTAGTCACAAACCTGAGTCAGGCTGCAATTAATGTTTATTTTCATCATCAATTAATCGGTTTCACTTCTGGTTGAATAAAAAAATACAATCCTTATTTTTTAGTTTCTCAAATGTAAATTTGCTTCATCAAAAAATGCCATTGAAGATAAACAAAAGAAGCAAATCTTCACATTTGGGAAGCTGAAAACAGAAAATATTTGAATATTTGCTCAAAATTAACCCTGTAACTCTCGTCTTTTTATTTTTAATATGTATATAATCTGTGAATATCAATTACATATTACACACTGTAAATACAGTTTAGAGGGGGGGGGGGGGGTATTAGGAGCAGTAGGGTGCTCTTTGTTACCATATTTTCCATCAGAGAGGAGAGCAGGGCCAGAGGGCGTACTCACCTGGAGTGGAGGTGAATTTAGTTGGGGGGGGGGGGGGCGGCATGGTAGGGGGGCAGTCAATATGGACGACACAACCACGGCGGTGAACAGGCTTGATGGGGATGGAGATGGTGTTTTGACCTTCTGACCTCAAAGACTAGTAACATTAGTGGGGGGCCGCATTCCACCTGATGGAGCTCCTGGTGTTGTGGATGCTGTGTAACTGTGACACAATATTCACCTGAGCCATCACTAATGTCACCAATGTCACCTGCACTGTGATGTCAAAATGTCTGCTGTGAGGGTGTGAAGCTCTGAGAGTCGCCCCCCCCCCCCCCCCGAGCCCCAGGCACCCGATTAACTCCACATAAAGCTGAGTCATAGCGGCTCCGTAGCATGACACAGCCAACACCTAAAGAGAGGGGGGGGGGGGGGGGGGGGGGGATCTGACCTCTGGCCGAACCAAACCCTCCAGGAAGGAAGAGGTTTATAGTAAAGAACCAAGAACAGAACCAGGCAACGAATCGCTTTAACCCCCCTTTGCCCACAGCTCCCCCCCCCCCCCCCTCTCTCTCCCTCCCCCTCTCTGCTAGGATGCACCTGTGCTGGGGAGATAAGGCCCTCTGAGGGCCCCTCATTGTTCCACCCTCGGCTGCATTGTTTGTCATTCCAACAGACGGAGTCCATCACAACGGAAAAATGCACAAGATCAACAAAAAGATGAACAAAATGGGTTCCAGTTAAACACGATGGTACCTAAATCTCCCCTTAGTGGGCTTTTATTTGGCTCAATTCTAATAGAATAATACACTCTTTGTTCTGGGTACAAAATGAGCTCAGTGTGAAGCTTCCTTTTGGTACTTAATGATTAATTATACTTATTGCTTATTGATCAGCGGTGAAACAGGGACACAGCCGCTGGTTATCCATCACCAGACTGTCTATTGATCAGTAAAATGTCCATCTGAGTTTCCCACAGATGATCAAACACTAGCATCCTCTTCCATAAAGAGCCATCGATGCCATGTACGTACACGTGGATCTAACGTACCCTGATGTCGTTGCGCCTCAGCTCCACGTCGGTGACGGCGTGGCCGTGGCTCGGGTGGCAGCGGGCGAAGCAGCAGTACTGGCACACGGCCGTCTGCTCGGCCTCGCAGTGGTACAGCCGGTACTCGTCGTGCTGCAGGCAGGTCCAGGCCTTCACCGCCTCCGCCTCCACCAGCAGGTGGCCGAGGGCCGAGCAGGGCTGCTGCAGGTGGGTCTGGACGTGGGACTGGCAGCACGGGGCGTTGCAGCGCAGGCACACCTTCACGGCGGGGAGCGGGGGGCCTCGGCGGCACAGGATGCACTGCAGCGCCGGCGCGGCGGGCTTCTCCACGCTCAGGGCGTTGTACTTCTCCACGATGTTGGACAGCTTGTGGTTCTTCTCCAGGCTGGGCTTCTGGGCGTACGCGTGGTTGCACTCGGGGCAGCGGGCCAGCGAGGACTCCTTGGCCCAGGCCTCGCTGATGCAGCCCCGGCAGAAGTTGTGCTTGCAGGGCAGCTGGATGGGATCGGAGAAGACGTGCAGGCAGATGGGGCAGATGAGCTCCTCCTCGAAACAGTTCCTCCACGTCTCCGCCATGTCAGAGGTCATCATGGTGCGAGCAGGCATACACCGTCGGGTTCCCCACGTCGACCGGACCTTCAGGCCCCTCGCAGCTCGCAGGACGCCCGGCTCCCAAAAAGCGGGTTTTGATGGCAACAATTGTTTTGTTTTTTAAACCCAAATGACGTCCTCTGAAAGATCGGTTTGGATATTTTAACCTTTGTGACCAGACTAAGACGAGACCACCTGACAGGGAACACAATATTGCTTATTGCTGCAGCATGAAGGCAAATTCCAGAATATTTGAGCAGAGAAGGCGTCGGCAAAGATGACAACACAGTGGTGATTTCAACACACACACAGCTGACGACAGATTACAGTAAACCGAGCTCTGAATCTCACACACACACAGACACACACAGGGCCTCCTGGATGTCCACAGGCCTACAGGAAGCTAAAAGCCTGCAGTAAACAATGAGATGCAGGCAAGGCACAGAGAAGTTAAGCATCTACACGATGACCTTTATGATCACGAGGTGAATCCATCTCGGAGGAGAAAGACACCTGATCCTTTTCTCTGCTTTACCTCCAGAGCTTCCTTCACTCAGAGGATTATGACCACCGGGGCTGATCCAGCCCGGTCCACACCCCTGATTACTATTCACAAAGAGCCTCAAACAACAACAACAACCGGAGCCGGTTGGTACCTGAGCTCCAGGAGCCTGATTCCGTCACTAATCCCGACGCTTTTGTCCGCTGGAATCACGAATAAAGAATCCGAGGAGCCTCCAGCTTGGATCCCACTGCACGTCCGGACCGGGGCCGAACCCGTCCGCTCCACTACCGCCTGTTTAGAAGCGCGTTATTTACCGTGAAAGCGGCTCCAGTGGCGGAGGATCCGTGCATATCTGAACACAAGGCCTCGGCGGGGGCTTTTCCTCCCCCCCCCTTTACCGGGGTTTGTGTCGACACAACAAAGGCTTTATAATCTCATTAAAACATAGAGAAGCACCGTCGCGTCGGAGCCCGTTTGCTGCATAGCTAATCGGTGTAATGGTCGGGTCGCGATCCTGCGCACAGCACAAAGGCTTTTAAGGATCCGCAGGAATGTTTGGGTCTCTGCCCCCCCCCCCACATCGATCAAACGTCTCCTCAGACAACGATTAGAAGGACTCCGTCCAGCTGGGGTCCACTTCGGCCTCCACCTCGCTCCACTCAGCATTTAGCCGACAACATTATTTTCTACTTCCTTCTGTGGGTTAAATGACGTCAGACGTCACATATCGCGGAGACCTGAACCACAGCAGAGGAGCCGGGAAGGAGGCCGAGGGGGAGCCGGGAAGGAGGCCGAGGGGGAGCCGGGAAGGAGGCAGAGGGGGAGCCGGGAAGGAGGCCGAGGCTCCGCTACGCGCTCCGTTTATTCCAAACAGCCGCCATGTTTTTTATGTTTTAAGTAAAATACTAAAATCGAGTCCCTCCTGGTCTTAAAGGGGACGTCGCGTCTGTCCTCGTTACGGCGAGCTGTCATCAGCCATCTTGCGAATCCTCGTTTAAAAAAAGGACAAAAAGGAGAGAAACCGGGAGGCTTCCGCCGTAAAGAGGCCGTTTCACCGGAGCCGCTTCTCGGTGGCCGAGCTTCACGGGCGCGTTAACGGCAAAGTCCCGTCACTATTTGAGGGAGGGAAAAAAGGCTTTTTGCGGTAGTTTTTGTAGGTCCGAACCGTAGCGGCGTCGACGAGGCGGTTCGTTCGTGGCCTCCCCCGCTCGGTGAGTCCGGGGAGTCGGCTGCTTCTTTACAGCCCAACACGGTGGAGAGTAATAATCGGTGCCCCCCCTTCTTGTCTCTGTCGCTATCGCTATCGGTCAGGCATTAGAGAGAGAGGAGGAATGCAGGCGAGCTGGACCGGACTCACGGACCAGCGTCCACACATCCGGGGAGGCCAACCGCTTCCGTCGAAGCTTTTCAAAATAAAACCGCAGTTTATGATGGAACTTAAATATGTGAAACCTTAAACAACTATAGCAATACAATGCACAATACACACTAACGTGGAAGTAATGTTCCAGAAACATCACATATAAAAAAACGTAAAATTAAAGTATGTATTACTGCTGCCTTAGAGTTAAGGCTGGTGATTTAGGTTATGCACAACAACAATTTTACTTTCCAAGTTCTATTTCAGTATATATAAATATAAATATGTGAGGAATACCAGTTTGAGACATCTGGTTTAATATGTTCAAGGATTGTGGTCAATGAGAGCAAAATGTAGGAGGCTGGAATGTTTCTGCAGCATGGTGGGATCCCAGTTCTTCCAGGGCCAATTCAATTTTCAGCTGTTTATTAAGTCCATTACAAAATGTACACAGAAAATTATTTTCTGTGTGCAAAAGTATTTCTTTCTTTTGCGGAAAACAATGGTTTATTTATGTCTCAACACAAAGGGTTTGGATTAACGCTACAATATTTGAGCTTTATTCTGAAGCTGAACTACCAAGCTTCCGGTATGAATCAGGCAGCTTCTCGGCAACATCGGCCGTCCCCTCCCTCCTCCCGTATCAATGCCACCGTCACGTGACCTGTCACAGACCTGGCGTGTGTCACGTTTTAACCGGGAGGAGCTGTGGGACGAACCGGGGAGGAACGGAACCTTACTCAGGTTCACTGCGTGTGTTGGGGGCTCTGGATGCTCCCCATGCCGTTGCATCAGTATGTTTTTCAGCGAAATATATAAACACAATAATATAACACTTTATGGAGGGACCCTTGTTGGTCCCGCTCGGATAACATTATTTATTTTCACAGTTAAAGGAAGCCCCGCTTGCGCAGGGCATCAAAAAATTGAGTTATACTCTTATTGATCCTCTCCACGGAAATCTTTAGTAAAAGGCGAAAGATTTATGCGATCTGAAGAGAACCAAGAGTGATCTGACTGGAAAGCGATCACAAGGACGGAAGTCATTCCCAGTGAAACCACTTTGAGTGACGGTTTCACGCCGGTTTCACAAATCCAACATCGGAGGTCACATCATGTGCAAATAACGACACGCTGATACACAGCAGCACGATTTATTTCATTTAAAAAACAACACTATACACGTTAATTTAAGATTGGTTAGTGAGCCGCGCTCCGGCGCAATGCATGACGGGAGCCCGGTCGGTGACAAATTCAAGTCATTCCCTTCTGTCTATTATTTTCGTTGATTTAAAACAAAAACATGGCTTTAAAATGAAACATACCACCAAACGGGCATGTTAATTCCTTTAATCTTTCACAAGTTTCTATTTATAATTAATAGTTTTAGAAGGACCCGCCCCCTTCTCACACTGAGCTGGTATCCTTTAAGGAAAAATAAGGAGGGAAATGTTGAACCTATTTAAACATCTGAGTTGTAGTCGAGTCTCCTTACGAGAACGTGGAGTCATGCAGATCACGTGATGATTGTAACATATTAGCACAATTGTTTCGCTTTGTCTGAAGTTGTGACGCAATGCATGCTGGGAGTACAGCGCTTCACCCGCGGCTTCCAGTGTTCCTTTGACCCGTTTGCTTCTCTATGCGCGAACAACCCATTTAAACACGATGGATTAGTATTTGTACATGATCATTGCAAATACATCATTAGTATATGATCGCAGTGGAAGGAGTCCGATTCTACAGATTTACTGCAGGACAACGACTCCCTGTGGCTGAAGAGGAACTCTCCATTCCTCCTAAAATTCGCACTGAAAAATCTTATTATGACATGGAAAATGAAACCAGATATAATAAATATGTTTATTTGTGAGTCTAATGAGATGTGGGTTAGTTTCACGCAGAATATTATGAATGTACAAATAACACAAAGTGGAGCATCGGGGCTGTTTTTTATTGAACGCAGGCTCACTTGACCTCTCCTTGGTCACATGTCCATTCAGGGGCATCCTATTGGCTGCCGCTTAACACACAACACTGCATACATATGATGTATAGAAAAGTAAATACAACAGATTGTGACAATGGAGGGCAATATACTCTTATGTTAACAGATACAATTAAATGAAACACAATCAGACCCGAAGCCCATGGATGTGTGTGTGTGTAAACCGTTTAGTATGAACAAAACCAACATGGATATTTACATGACATTACATCACATGTCATTTTGCTGATGCTTTTATCCAAAGCGACTTGCAATAATATAGTTATAGTTATCAGCAATAAGCAGATATTTACAGTCATCCAATGTCATATAAGGAAATCTTTAAATCTAGCTCACTTCACTGAAGCCTCTTGTAGAGAAGGAAGCAGCAAAGAACAAGAAGAAAATATTCCATTTTATTAATATTAAATATACAAAACTACATTTCTTAAAGCTTAGTTTTAGACTATTCTTTATAAAACCTGCAAACCCCGAAGGCACCAGCTAACTGAAGATTGATGTTCTTGAACGTCGTCGTTTTGACTGAATAAGTCACTGATGGTGGGACCTGAGTCATTGTGGAAAACACAAGACACCAAGAGCAGCAGAAAACACGCTGCTGACGCACAACAACGGGGAGAACAGCATGTCTTTAAATATCCTAAACATTGTGAAGTCCCTTCAAAGTCCCACGCTGTACCTGAGGCCTTTATGAACACATGAACCCACTTCAAAACCAGCTGCGTTAACTGGCAGCTCAGCGTGTTCGGACATCTTTCGGAGTTCTCCTCGGTGCTTCACTGGGATTCGGAGTTCTCTGATACAGCTTCAGTATTTTGCTGTCGTGTAGTTTTTTCCACAGTCTCTTCTCCATGTGATAGTCGTGGTTGGCGTAAAAAATGACTTTGGTTTTAAGATCCCTCTGACAGTAGTAGTTAGAGTATTTTGCGTAGTCCTCTGTCATGAATCCATATGCACTAACCTGCCAAAGGCAGAAAAAAACACACACGATTGAGATTCACAGCCAATACAAATGTGTTTAAAGAAAAGTTTGACATGAACATGTTAATGCAATTTATAGAGGAACGTTGGATGAAGAGATGGATCAGTCTTTTAAAAACAGCCACCCTGTGGTTAGCTTAGCATAAAGGCCGTAAACAAAAGAAAACTCCACCTAGTCCTCCAATTAGCGCAGAAAAGCTCCTAAATGAACATGTTGTTTTTTAAAGATGTGTCTACAGGCTCAACGGCCTCACATTAACTTACAGTGTCACAGGTTTGCAGAGCGAGGAAGATGGTGAAGGCTCCATTGGTTGGTCTGACAATCGCCCAATGGGAAGAATTCAGATGAGGAGACAATAAGAACCTTTGGATGATGAAAAGTGTTAAATACACATTCTTAACAAAATCAAGACAAAGCCTCTAAATAGAACATTTCACATGTTATACTAGTTTAATGGTCTTTCCTCCTGTAAAGTGAAGCCCGTTGGGCTGCATCTGTGCATAAAGAGAGGTGCTGTCTTTGCTGTTTGGGTTTATTGAAAGAGGAGGGAACCTGTTTCGAACGTATCTGAGGAAATCCTGGTGCAGAACGTAGAAGCGGCTCTCGTTGTACTGTCCACCGTAGTATGTCCACGGCCTGTAGGGCGACACACAACATCACAACGCTTTCAATTCATCATTTTAATGCAAAATCCAATGATGAATGTATTAAACACACACAGGGACACTTCTATACAACATGCTACATGAAGAGTGGGGAGGAAACAATGTTCAGTGTTTCACGACACAGGGATTTTCTCATGGGCCTGATGTTAGCAACTACTCAGTCTAATGTTGCATTGTGTACGTTGAAAACAATACTATTTTTACTATTTTCACTAAAAAATGAAGTGATAAAAAATCACGCATTGGCTGCCCACCTTTTACACATGCAACAGGCAGCCCTCACTCAGGGGAGATATCCTGTGTCCACCTGTGTCCAATCACCTGCACCCCCCCTGTGTATTTAAGCCCTGGGGGTCTGGTGTGTGCATGTTGTCCCTTGACAAAATAGAAATATAAAGTGTTGATAGTCACCTGGCGTTTTTATGTGGCCCAGCGTTGATTCTTTCATGTTTGAAAAGACCCTCCATCCAATAGAAATCCCTCATGGCTTCAGGTATCATCACATATTTTATACCCTGCCAAAAGGACGAGGACGTCAGAGCAGAGTTCATAAGTATGAAGCAATATCAGGTGTTAGAATGGACTTTGACTACCTCATCCATAGGGGCGCTTGTGTATCCGTACTTCTGGAACAAATAGGGCGATGTAGTGATTGAATGGGCAGTGTGGACGTACACCGATGTCTTGTTTCCTACGTCTTCCTCAAAGCCTTTGATGACCGCACCGTTCATCCTGCCACACACACACAAAACCACAGTTTCTTTAGTTTAGAAATAAATTCATGTGAACAAATATGACCTGAATTAAGAATATTATTGATAAATATACTATACATTTTTTAAAAAGGGAATTATAAATGACATACAGTACATAACATTGCTGTGAATACAACATGTAAGTGCAAAGAAATGTAAGTGGTTGCATCTCAGTACATCTGTCTATGAGTGAGAAGGCCTCAGTGAAGGAGCGTTTCTTTGTTATCGTAGTGTCTCGTAGGTCCTGGCTCTCCAAGCAGCAAGGGACCAGTACCAGGACACTTATCACCGCAAAGCTTAAGCCCACAAGTTAGCGAAAATGACCGAAGAACAAACGAACCCCTGAGGAGACAGAAGACGAGCCCACAACTTTAAAAAAAGAAACCTTCAAAGAACAGACATGAGTCATAATTAAAATATGGGTCGATAGAGTTTGGTAATTCTTCAAGTTTTGAGAAGCACCTAGCTGCACAATAATGCCCTTTTCAGTTAATCTTGTGTTTCCTAAGGTAATCGTCTGCCTCTAAGTTTGATTACCAGCAGTCAGGTTTTGCAAAGAGAGAGAAGGATCCCTCTTCTTAACATTAAATATGAGGCTCGGGCCAGAAGTTAGAAAAACTTGGACTGGAAACTTTACAGTAATGGAGTTTCCTTGTTTGCACTCCATATACTGAGGGGTGTGCCAGCTTCTTTTGATGCTTCTGCAAACATCCTGGAGGTGGATCCTCGTTGATGAGCAGTGAACCGACTACACTGCTCTACTCAATGCTCGTCTTATAGTACAGAGCAGTACAATAGCTTTTGTCAAAAACAACTAACACGTAATCATAAAAGGTTTCAGAAACTGTTGACAGGTTCAACATTTGATTTGATTGCACAAAGCAATGGATCCCTGCCATGACTCAATACTGACTTGGTGTATTGTGAAGGGATTTGAGCTCCTGACATGAAAGGGTTTGATGTCTATTTGTCAAATAGATTCAGACCTCGTTTTAATTAAGCCTAAGAAACCAAATCAAAGGCTCTCTTACCGAAAAACGTAATCGTGAGCATCGATTTCTTTGCCCATTTTCGAGCCATAAAGGATTCCTGATGTTCCCACCACAGCACAGCGCACGCATCCCTCACTGCCCCCCCCTGCAAGGAGCAGCGGCTCTTTAGGCTTTGGAATCAACTTCAATGAAGGCATCACCTCTGCAAAGTAAGCACAAACCCATTTTAAATAAATATACAAAACAACAGGTTTATCGTCTGCAAACAGAAGCATGTTGATGGGGGGGGGGTTACTCGTTGCTGTCCAGCAGAAAGTTATTTTTATTCATCCAATAGTAAAGTTGAATATTTGAAAAGCCACCGTCCAGCAGCATCAAGGACGTTAGGGACGAGGAGACAAAGGATCATTGAGTACAGAGACAGATGTGCTTTTATCAGGAATCAGTAAATCAAACAAAGCCGTGAGACGGAGGAATGTTGTTGGACAAGATTTGAATTCCAGATGAATATTAGTGTTTATGAGTGTTTAGGAGGGTTCCTTGGTGTAACGACGGGGTCAACAGTTCTAGCTGCCATGACCACAACATCTAACCAGTTCTTCAGGAATCAGGAAACGTTTTCGCCCCTGGGTTAGACACACAAGGAATTCGACGGTTGGCGCGTGACAGAAGACAAGACGGCTGGTGAACAAGATTATTAGGCCTTCTGTTTTAGGTGGACATGGTTGAGGAGAGGCCATCATCTAACCCCCCTACATAGACACCTACTAACGTACCTTCATATCTGAACTGCATGAAACCAAAAGGGTTGTTGAAGTGCGACAGTCGGTTCCACTCGCTCATGTTCACTTTGTCCATAAACAAACGAATGTCAGGGAGGAAGTTCTTCTTGAAGTCTTTATCTTCAGAGTTCCGTAGAGACTGGGCACATGTCTGAGAATGTTAAATGAAATTATGAATTAAAAAAACCTGCAGTAAATATTATTAATCCCCTTTTCAGCTGTTACAGAAGAACCTTTCAAAAACAGGAAAACACACACAGCAAATACACAAAAGTCAACACAAAGCCGTGACCCATGTTTCTGTCGTTGCTTACTGTCGGCCTGCGTGAAGCATCCTGGTTATAAATGTCCTCAAAAGCAAAGCGTGGAAGCTTCTTGAAGGTCTTTCTGAGGAGGACCGGAGCAGGAGTCTCAGCTTCATCCACTCTCTCTGCGCTTCTTGTGCTTCCAGCTTGTTTTGTGGGATCCGTTAACGAAACATTGGAGGCAAGCGAGTTTTCTTTTTCCCACTCAGCTATTTCCTCGTGTCCTTCTGAGATTGTTTCTAAGAAAGGATTCCAACTAATGTGGAGATGTGAGAAAAGAACAACAGATGACGAAAAGTAAAGAAAAAGCACGACGCCAATTCAAGTTCATTCGTTTACTCCATCTGGAAAATACAACAATAAACTACTTAACCAGACAAAAACCCTCCTTTACCATCAGTCGGTATAAATACAACTTACCTGCTGCTGGATAAATTTGTCGATGACAGAACAAAAACTACAATGCAAGTTGAGATCAAAATCCCCACAAAAGCCCGGCGGTAGTTTCCCATTTCAAGCAGCACTGCAGAGTGCAACGTGCACACAATACGGACTGGTTTCTCTTTGCAGGAAGAAATTATCTCTCAAAAGTTCAAAAGGAACATTGGGCCGGGCTTCAACATCTTCAATGGGGAGGAAACCAATGGCCTCCTTCCCCCAGGGGGGCTGAACCACAACACACGCCGTGTTATTGGGTTAAATGCAATAAATCACACATCACAATAAATTACATGATTCAATATTGAATATTTAATTTTTATGTAAGATTTGAAAGTAAAATTATTATTATACACTAAGACAAACAATAATCTTTTATTTACATATGGGTGGATAGAAAACTGTCTTCATGGGTGATGATGGATTGAAACGCAAACACACACTTCAAACAAAGTACATCCTATTGGTTAAAGGATGGGGGTCAGATGGAGTAGAGTCTGAGCTGCTCCTCCATGTCTCCGTCAGACACCTCCCCAAACGTCTCCTGGTTCTCTTTCAGCAGCTGGAAGATGGCGGCCAGCTGTTCACGTTGCACCCTGAAAACACACACACATCAAAGTCTGCATTACATTGTGTACAAATGTACATTTAATTAGGAGCATTCATAAAAGCACAAAGAGCGTATTTCGGTGTCAATAGTAATTGTGGGAAATGACATCTTACAAATACTAATCCTGAAGTTTAACAATGGTAAACAAAACAAATATTTGTTAATGTTATAGTTAATATTTAGTTAGAATTACATCACTTTAGTCAGTGAGCTCTCACATAGAGACACGAGGGGCGACACATGTTGTAAAGTTGTTATATGACTACTTCCCCCTCATTTCTCCAACAATCATAAATAACCACACAATCTCAATATGTTTAATGATTACAAGCATCAACAACAAGCATCATTGTTCCCACTCAAAATGTGTGTGTACAGCACTAAGTAACTCATACCAACAGGAGGAATGATTTACTTTACCTTTTGTTTCTCATTTAAAACAAATGATACAACTCCCACACGGATATAACAAACCGTACCTTTAAGTTTATCACTAAAGTGACCATCATCATTCTCAGATTTCTCCTCTTTTGAGAAATAGCAGTTATGACAGTTTTCATTGTGAAGACAACAACATGTTCGAACCTGACTAATTCTGACTAATTTCCGGATTAATAAAATAATCTTTGATAGCATATAGTTAACCAAAAGCTAATGTGAGCTCTTCAAATGTCTTGTTTTGATTCCTAACCTAAACCCCCCCCCCAAAAAAATGTACTAATGAAGACGAGTAAGGAAACTGAAAGGAATGTATTGTCCATCAGTTTATCAATGAATCAACTAATTGTTGATGCTTTACACCAACAAAACCTCATCAGATCATGATCAGATTATAAAATAAATTGTTATAGATTTAACTATGTAACCAAGTATTTTGTAGTATTGGATTAGTCCTTAAGTGGCTCTTGTATAAATTAAAGGAGCGTCATTTATTTCCGTCTTAGTGCTGCTGCAACAAGATTTACTCTTTTTGATGTTTTTATTTTATATTCATTTGCATGGTTCCAAAAACTAAAAAAACGTACCACAGATAAACCGCAGGACATTTGAAGGCTCCACCTATAATATTACAAATTACCAATATGATCTACACTGTAATACAGTGACATGTGCAGAAAGAAGTCTGCAACATTTAAAGTTTATTTTCTATTTGCTTGTGTTGTTGAGCATAAAGAGAATAAATGAAATCAGTGCGTCTCAGAGTCCGCTGAGTGCTTGTGGCGCAGCGTCCTGAGAGGATTAACTCACGCCCCCCCCCCACAGGTGACCACTGGAGACACAATCAACGCGAGCTGAGCCAGCTGAGGACCTCGCATCTGCTGTGAAATGTCGGGGGGGGGGCAAAGAGCTGCTGAGGCCAACGTCCCTGAACTAAATGTCTTTAGAGGAGTTCTCGTGGGCCTAGAATCAACGAGTCGTTATACTTTACCACAGAAATGCTCCTTTTCAGGCCCACAGGCCGTTAAAGTCTGTGTTGGAGTGTGTCCTGCAATGATAAGAGCAGGGCATGCAGATACATTACACCAAGTAAGACGGCCCCCCCCCCCCCAGCAGCCAGCCGACGCTTCGAGGGGTTTCTCTGAATCTTGTGTCATCGATTCCTCTGCCTGACTAGGACAGAATCTGGCTTCACTCAGCCTGGGGGGGGGGGGGGGGGGGGGGGGTGAAGACGGCGTGGCAGGGACTCGACTTTCAGTAAAACTTTGGCAAAGAATCTTTTCAACAACAGACATGAGTATTTTAGGAGGACATAAAGCAGGAAGGTGGTCTCCACTGACCTGCGCTCCTCCTCCAGCTCGTCTTTGGACATCATCCTTTGCAGGTGGTGGGATCGGGCCTTTCCAGGGGCGTACCTCAAGGACTCGCTGGCATCGGAATCCAGTTTCTCTGATCAAACAGAACACGCTCTGATGAGAACTTGAAGCCGTAATAATAAGTGTTGGTATACGTCTTTTCAAAGTGGGTTAGAGTGCTCACCTTGTACCTCGGGGCTCTCTGTGGCTCCTTCAGTCTGAGGGTATGAGAAAGCACACCTTAGGAGCTGCTTATCAGAGAGCCCAATGAAGGACCTGCGGCCCGGCCCCGACAGCCAGTCGGCCTCTAAGCTTTTGTGGCTACATCCGAGCCGGGGGGCGCACGGCTTGGACGTGGAGGAGCACTCAACTGGTGTTGGTAGCTCTCCAGTGGGGGGGTGGGAGTGTGCCTCCTCCTGTCAGGGAGTTTAGGGGTCAGATCAGCAGCATGGAAGCATCACTCTTTGATGGGTTTCTCCTCCAGGAAGGAGCAGTACGCCTCTGTTTGTTGGTGACCTTGCAGGGACGAGCTACTTAGATCCAATCAAATGACCCGATGTGTTACCTGTATTCTCCACCTCACCTGGATGCTGATCTGGCCTACACTCCGGGTGCAAGGTGTCAGCTTATGGTTCACGTTTAGTTCCCTTAGGGGCTGATTTCACTTGTCTCCCCTTGTTTTAGCGGCTCTCCCAGCAAACATCCAGGTGCCCCCCCCAAGAGGCTAAATACAGCCCAGGGAGACTCCTCCTGCCAGAGGTCTGTTCATCACACTAAGAGGTCAATCTTAAAGACAGTTCTTGTTATTTGATGTAAATGGACATCAGAATTGTACTAGTTTCCCTCTTCTATTTGTTTTGTTGGATGCAAACCATCAAGTCAAAGAAGCACAGGTTACAGGATCCACGTCGTCTGCTCAAACACATTAAGCTCCTTAAGTTCTGAAGTGTTTACGTCTCACTGCAACCTGTACTATAACAGAAGAATATCACACTGTACTCTTACAAGAGGGGAGAAGCTGCTTTTCATTATTGAATAATCTGCTGATTATTTTCTGGATATTATCTTCAATGTTTTGTCTGAAGACGTCTTCTTTTGTTATGAACTGTTGACCTACAACATTAAAATGCATCACTAGTAGTACTACTCAAGGAAAATATACAACTATTACTTTAATTTTCTGTTAATACTTTTTACTGCAGGACTATTACTTCTAAATAAGTAATTTAATGTGATATTTCTACTTTCACTCACGCATCTGAATACTTATTCTGAACCTGCTTAATAACACTTTTATCTCTCTACATAAGGCGCTATTTACTAAATCATCACATTTAAGTTCACTGCTCATTCAGCTTTCTGCTTTGTAACTTCTCCCTTTTGCTTAAATGTTCTTCTCTGCTGGTTTATGATGTTGTTCCACCCTGACTGGAGGTCATCAGATTAAGAGATAATGACAGGAGAAACCAGCCCACTTACTGAAAGCACCGACTTCACCAGCTCCCAGTGGTCGTGGGAGCTGCCGCTGATCTCGCACCAGTCGTCCTGCACCTCCTTCTTCTCCTCCTCCTCCTTCTTCTTCTCCTTCACACCGTGCGGCGGGCTGCCGTTCCTCGTCGGTCCCGGTTCATCTGATCCTCCGGTCGCCCCGCCGTCCACCGCGTGTCCGAAATAACTCGCGAACTCGGCCGCCGGCGAAGAGCCGCCGAACAGCGACGTGGCGACGACCAGAGCCAGAAGCGTGAAGATCGCAGCCGCCAAAGCGAGCGTGAGGTCCATGACGGAGGAGCGCGGTGTGTGCGGCGTGTCGTGCCCGCTTCCTGCTCACTCACTGCCCCCCCTCAGCGGCTCGGAGTAATCCCCGGCAAACGAGCGGCGTTTACGGGATGGGGAGGCCGGCGTGACGTCACATCCGGCGGTGCAGGGTCACCGTTAATCCCATCAGGGGTTTAACGTCGACAAGGTGTGAAATAAAGCGTTTTCATCCCGTTGCTTCTTTAAGGTCATTTGGACACAAGATGTTTAATGTGACCATAGATATCAATGCTGATCACTTTAATATGTGGCTGCTTCATTTAGAAAAGTAATAAACAATCTATGAGGCATCCCACGTGTCATTTGAGATTACATTGTGTTAAAAAAATAATCAAAATCAAACACAAGGCCCTTCTTTTGTGTCAAATATCGCATTTTTAGGACACATTTTCTGGCAATGACACAAAAACAACAATGAACAACAAAAGAGGTTTATTAGGATTCACCTGAAACAACTACACAACATTAGAGAGGTTCACAGGGAATGAAATACATGAAGCAGGATGAACTGCCCTTTAGACCCTCCACTAGTCCCACTGGACCCAGCGAGCAGCGCCAGTTACAACAGTGGATGAACCACACAACGGACAGGAGGGAGAATACAGAGAAAAGGGAAAGAGGAGGGGGGGGCGGGGGGGTCATGAGACAGGAGAGGATGGATGATCTGCCACACCTGTGAGCTTACAAACCGGCATACGGCAGCGCAGGGTCGAGCCCCCGGAACAGTGCCGGGCACTCAGCACCGCAACACGCCACACCATGTCACCACCGCACTGCATCTTAACAGCTAACCAGCAATACTCAACTGCTACACAACTGCGCCTAGTGCACAAAAGATACACAAGAAAGAGGGTTAGAGTCATAGGAAAGCACCTGTAACCAGACAGAACACAGACGTGCTGGAGCAAAGCAACAATGTCCCGTTTTGCCTTTACAAGAAGACATAAGAGTGGTGTAACATCCAACATGAGAACCTGCAAGTAAAACTCTCTCATACACATCTACAAAGAGTGTTAAACAAGGGATTTTATTGAAAATAAGATGTTTAATCCAAATGCAAAAAAGAAGAAAAAAAAAGCTCAACTTTACAAACAATGATGTCCAAGTTACAGAATTTATTTGTGTGTGAATTGGGTCAAATTAAAACATTTTAGACCAAGCTCCAATAACCTTTCAGTCTGCCATCAGTGGTGATAGTAAAGTCCACTTGCTCAATGCGAGACCCGTCCAGATGTCCTCAGCAAAGGCTCAATCATCTGAGATCTGCAAGGAAAGACACGAGAGAGTTAAAGAGTGCAAAACAAAAATGAGTCCTACACTCCAGCAGCTGACTTGGAGGTTTAAAATACAGCTCTTTCCCCTGAAAAACCTAACATTTAATCAAACTGATTTTATTCCCCTGGGCATCCAGTTTCATGTCTAGTTAACATTTTAGTTTTCACATTTAGTTACAAACCTTTATCCCCCCCCCCACCCCCTTTCCCCCAAAACTAACTCCAACAAGACTCTTGCACTCGGGCGAATTTAAACCACAAACCTGGGTTCCCTTTGTGAGGTGGAGGAACCCACAGGCTCAGCGCCTGATCCCCCCGAACGTACCTCACCACCTCATACACCAACGGACAGCCCGAGCTGCCATTGACGACCTGCTCCATAGCAACCACCGTTGCCTCGGTGACCTGCTCCTTAGCAACTGCCATCGCTCTCAGCAACAGGCAGGTCACATGGGCGGGTCACACACTAACTGCTCTCAAACTGCCACACCCACATCTCCTCCTCCTCCCTTTGCAAACAGGACTCCGCAGCTTGGAGGAAAGAATTCCACATTTAGGTGAACGGTTTTTTTTGTAGTGCAGAACCCCACGTGCCATTTTTAAATATATATGAGGCAGATCACATCCAACAACATCTCCTGCGGTCTGTGTTTGCTTTAGATTTGTTGGACACACAAAGCAAACTAATGCAAATACAGAACGTGGACATCAGTCACAATCATTTCATATTTATTTTTTTAAATATTCAGGATTCTGCTGACATTGTTGCTTGTGTGCAAATGACTAACGTAGCAACCAGACTGTGACGAGAGAAAGCAAATTCAGATAAAAGATTTGAAGCAAAACAAAATCCCCCCCCATTCCCCCGAATACCTTCATGTTGTGTCCAGGTCCGGATTAATTCTCTGCTCCGTTGTCTTCTGGAGATTTCGGCCTGCTCTTGGATTTGGAGCGGGACCTTGATTTGGACCCTCTGTTGGAAGGCGGCGTTCGACTTCTGGAACGAGACCTGGATGGAGACTTTGTCTTGCTCCGTCTGGGGGTCCTGGACTTGGACTTGGACCTGGATCTGGAATCGGAGTGGGACCTGGATCGGCTGTAGTGGTGGCGGCTCCTGGAGCGGGACCGGCTTCTGCTCCTGGAGCGGCTGCGTCTGCGGCGGCGAGGGCTGGCTGAGCGGCTGCAGGAGGAGAGAAGCACTTTAAGGTTAACAGCAGGACCGTGAAGATGGAAACTGACGAGTCTAATCAAAAAGAACATTCATGTTTGTTAATGAGCATCCAAGTCATGAGGTGGACTCTGTGCCAATCAGCAGATCACTTCCTAACGACCGGATTATAATGGATGCAAACCTTTTTTAATGTAACATATGCATCATATTATTAACTATTATACTAGTGAATTATTTTATTTAAAATGATTTAAGTTCTCGTCATGATCTTAAAAATGACCTGTAAAACTAATTGATATTATAAAAAAGTTGTATTCATTATAACATTGCCCTCCGCTAGCGGCCCTACAGCCTCCTCCGTACCGGCGTGCCGGAGCCCCTCTGCGGCTGTACATGGAATCCGGGGGTCGCCCGTAGCGGGCCATCTGCACCCGGAGCTCGCGCCCATCGAGCAGCGCGCCGTCCATCGCGTCCATGGCGTCTTCGGCGTCGCGCTTGTCCAGGAACCGCACGAAGGCGAACCCGCGGCTCTCCTTGGTGTACCTGTCGCGGGGTATGTACACGTCTCCCACGCGGCCGTACTTCTCGAAAACCCGCCGCAGAGTCTCCGGCGAAGTTCGGTAAGTCAGGTTGTCCACTTTCAGGGAGGTCATCCCCTCGACGTCCGGCGGCGCTCTTCCGTAGCTCATGGTCTTCGTCTCCTAGCAACGCAGCAGGCCGCAGCACTCGGAACCCGTCCGTCCTTGCCGTAAGCTAAATGGTTGGCACTGGTTTATTAATCTCCCAATTGGTTTATATTTGGTTCAAATTCTGATTCTGCAAATTTCTTCCAGGTGTATGATTGTCGTCTCTACCGTGCAGCACTCACGTGAAATGGCGGCTGCGGAGCTTCCTTCCCTCTTTCTTTGCGCCCGCGTTGGCCTGCTCTGATTGGCTCCTCGACCACCTCCTTCCGTCACTTTGTTCGTAGCACCGCCCTCTGCCGGCGAGGGGTCGCTAGCAACCAACGGTACATTGTCCCATCTCATGTAACGTTAGTTTATTAAAACGTCCCACTTACGAATTTAAACAAACGTGTTATATCACTGTGGCAGTATGTCGCGTTGTTAGGCTAACGAGCTTGGTCCACTCGTTTTTCCACCAATGTCCATATGGTGGAAATATAATGGGATACGATTGCTAGCTACCGTTAGCTTAGCGTTAGCCAGCGGGAGAGTGCAGCGCATCGGGCCACAGCAGGCGGTGCGCCGGGTAATGTAGTTTCTGGCTGCGTGCATCCCGTCCTCTGCACTGCAGTCGGGCGCCACTCGCACGTTTTGGGCGTAGGGAGGTCACGTTACAAACCGGATCCGCGCTAGCTGCCGCTGGAGAGAGGAGGACTGCGCAAAAAAAAAAAAACACGGCCCGGATTTCTAGCCTGACGTCACGGGAGCCTCGGAGCTCTTTGACAGGATCCAAAAACCAGCGGAGCCGGAGACGTGTGACCGACGTCCAGCGACTGAAACGCGGCTGTTTTGAGCCACATACCCGGGAGACGTCTCTTTCGTTCGGATTGCTGCCACCATGACAGCGCGGCTCCGCCGTTAAAGGGACGCCGACGGCCGTCCATCGTTTTTCTTTCATATTGACCCCGGCGGAGGAGGAGGAGGTGAAAGGGGAGGAGGAGGACAATCAGCCAGGAGAACAACCACTAATCCACCGGGACGGTCACATTCGGACCCCGGAGAAGTGGACGGGGCAGCGAGACCTGGATGAAATACCCGGGAATAGCAGAGCGAGCCCGCAGTGTTATGCCCGTTAATCCGCGCGCTCTTTATGAGACTGGAAATGGGCGCTTTAACAAGCAGACAGAACATAGGCGTGGAGGAACTGGACATTCCGTCCAGTTCGGTGTACCGTTATCCGCCCAAATCTGGTAAGGATAACCGCTAAAAGTGAGTTTTTTGAAAGCAGGGGGTTTCTTTTTGTGGGTGAAATGCAGGGAGTCCGATGGGAAACCGTCAGCACCTTCCTGCAGGCCTTTAACCTGCAGGGGCTACCTGTGGAGATGCTGCCTTACGGCTTGTATTCCCTTTAAACATCTGTAAATGGTGCATTGCCTTTGTTTCACCTCTGTGTATTAATTGCATTGCACATTGTATTCTGTTGTATTTCTGTCACTGCACCATAGATTAATTTCCCATGTGAAAGAGATCAAAGCACAGACACATCTACTTTGTTAATTCCCCATTTTTATACAAGCATATATTTTATTTTCATCTATTTGCATATTGTCAGATCCATAGAAAGGATCGGCTCCCATCTTGTTGCCTCTGTGAGCATCTGGCAGGTGTGTTGGTGGCAAAATGCTTCAGTGTGACTGTAAAATAAATAGAGGGTGAAAATGAAAAGGCCGTGGAGTTATAAATACGTGTGTTCAGTCTACAGTTAGTTGTTGAAATGGGAGTGCATCCAATATATCATTTATTCTCCCTTATTTTTAACATTTTTGAAATGTAGAATTCACTATGGTAATAAACTGAAAAATGCCAAAAAGCTTTACATTTCAAAAGATGGAATTAGACCATACTTTGGCGTTGGTGTTTTTTTTATTTACGCATTAAAAATAAAAAATGTTGGTTCCAATTGATCTTAAATGAAGATGAAATGAAAACATGAATTGGGAAGCATCTTATTCCCAAGTATCAAATCACATCATTGATTCAACTGTAAGTTATTTTCTTGATTATAGGATCTTTTTTTTTTTTGGCAAAACTTTAGAAATTTGGCAAAATATCCATAATTTCCCACAACACAATGTGACATCCACAAATTGTTGACCACACCATTTATTTTACTTAACTTTCTGTTTGCTTAAAATTTGGTCCGTGATTATCTTTTCATAATTTTGACAAATTTCAATTTGATGTTGATACGATATTTCAGGTATGTGTATCAACACATTTCAAACTATACCAAGGTCACCCAGCTCTAACGTCCTCTTTTGGACCCCTGTGCAGACGTCTGTGTTTTTAATCCGTCCTGCTATTGTCCCCCTGTGGGACATTTTCTGATTGCATCACCGTGTTTATCCCCCCCACTGGGCGATGTCGCTGCTTTTTCACCTCCATCCTGACAAAGACACAAAGTAACTGGGAATCTCTCACAGGAGGAAACCTTGAACCAAATTGGAGGATTTAATAGAGCTTCGTTGTAGCCAGACGAGACGCGTCAGTTGATTTTTCATATTATCTCTGATCTTAAGGTGGTATTATGTGGTGTAGAATTGTGGCTGCCATTCCCCCCCCAACCCCCTCCAAACATCATTTAGCTGAATTGGTCACGAGGTGTATGAACGGGTGACATAATGGTCCTCGTTGGAGCTCTGTTGTAGTGATGAGAGGAAACGATGTCCTGTTTCCTGGCATCAGGTGACCAAGCCTGCTGTAAATAATAATAATAACAAAAAGGTGACATCACTGGGCCTTTTTATGGTTCATAATCTATTTTCTATCCCCTGTGAATGACTTGAATTCCAGAGCATCCCACCCTCTAGATGTCCTTCCAGCAGGTCCACAGCGTGTGGTTAAAGACTCCAAAGCACCATTACAGTCTTATGGTGTCAGCTCACCATGTCATTATCAGACACAACATCTCTTTAGTCTTCTGGGTAAACAGGTGGACGAGCTGCTGGACACAAGTCCTCCTTCACAAGTCCTTTGTAGTTGTACCTGCCGTTGTAAATAATGTCTGGTTTAAATAATGAAAGGCGGTTTGTCACCTCGAGCGAGACTGCTGAGATTTTAACAGTATTATTGTCTGTTATTTAACCCTAAAAACAACAGCATCTATTCATTTGTTCTTACTTCACTATTTGAAATTCAAACCACCTTTACAACCTGTACATATTTACCTAATTGAAATGATTCTGACAGTGGTACAGATATCTGTTTCAAGATGTATTATTTGCATTTGATTCTTTAGTGGGTAATGAAATGTTCACAACAATTCTTTTTTTTTTAAATCTATGAGAGAAAATTAGAAGACAAAATAGAAATAAGAAGTGTGCGCCGCATTAGGAGGCAGCGTGTTGTCAGATGATGATTTTTTTAAAGGTGAATCGTTGTGTGTGCAGGCAGTTACTTCGCCAGCCACTTCATCATGGGAGGAGAGAAGTTTGACTCCACCCACCCTGAGGGTTACCTGTTCGGGGAAAACACGGACCTTAACTTCCTGGGCACCCGACCAGTGGCGGTAGGTGTTCTAACTCACTTTAGCTCAAAAGTCCAAAACCCAAACAACGGTTTGTTGTTGAGCTCGATGCAGACGAGACAAAAGTTCAGTATGAACGTTTTCAATGTTTTGTTCCAAAATTTAAAAAATGTATCACGACTATTTGAGCGTAAACATGAGGAAAATAAAACTAGGTAGAAAGACTTAAACTCTGTATTTCTGTTATCAATCAACCAGCCTTTTGGGTTTTGCTTTTCTTACACAAGAAGAACAGCCAAAAATATCAGAGTTTGGGATCACGGCTGAAGATGTTCAATCATCGATTTATATAATTCAAAGAAAAACAGCTCCTTCTCACATTTGAGTAGAACAAAATGTAGCAATTCAGCGTCAATGGAGTCGTAAGGTGTCTCTGTCTCAGGTGCATTAAGAAGCTGTGACTCCTGCGGTGCCGTTTCACCGCCTGCTCGTCCTGCCAATAAAAGAAAGAAATGTCAAAGAGGCCGATAAGCGGGTCAACTGGGGGGTTCCAATCAGCGAAGGTCTCTGATGAAAGCTGCAGGTCAGGAGAGGAAGGACCTCATTGGTCCCAGATTGAAAGGCTCTGAGGGAGTGAACGTGTTTGACTGATGGGACTCTCAGTCTAGACCCGGGATAAAATTAGGAGTGCAGTATTTCTGCTGATTTGTGTGTATAATCCTCCCGTGGGCACAGGATGCAGCTGGTGCGTTTATGTTGTGTGGGTGTAGAGCCATGCAAGCCTTATATAACGTTTGGTGGTTTCCAAGCAGATGGAGCCGTGGAATCATAAAACCACCGTTGTTGTGTCCTCGGTCTCCTGCACCGCTCTACAAATGTGAGAAGGCCCCCAGTTACATTATCACACACAGGCCGACCCAACCCAATATCTAAATGGGCTTTCATAAAGACCATCTGACATGGGGGAAGAAATAGAATCGATCCAAATAATACTCGCATCCAACTTCATTTTTTCTGTTTTAATGCAATTTGGTCTGAGCATTGATGCTTTTTAATACCTTATGAGAGCCACAGTGATTCCTGTGAGTTTCCTAATGAATGGTCCTTTTTCATCTGTTACCTCCTGTGTGTTTGCATAGTTTACAGGCCGCACTCCCGCTGAGCCCAGATGTGTGGAAGTACCATTCAAAACTGCACAAGCACACGCACACAGATGAGGACAGATGAGGGCTTGTAGTTCAGGAGGTACCACATCCGCCATGTTTCTCCCCCCCCCCCCCCTGATGGTCAGACCACCTCGGCTCTCCTCTTACTCTTAGTCAGCAGCTTCGGGCTTCAAACGCTTTGCTGAGAAGTGAACCACATGTTGGGTTTGAAGGTTGTGCAGAAATGCAGCACCGAGGCCTTTGATAGTGTTTTTTTAACAGATCAGGTCGGTCACAAGAGGAAATGGTGAGAATAATAAATATATATATATATATATATATATATCTATATATCTGGTGCAGTAATCTTCCCCCCTCTCTGAAATGAAGACTGTTCGACCCTGTTGTGGTGCCTGCGTGTGCAGAAATGCAGCTTCACGCTGTCTCAGGTCTATTCCTGGGAGGACAATGGGAGCACCCCCCCACCACCGACTCGCTGTGTGAAGGTTAAGCGACTCTTCAGTCTCACAACATGTACTTTAACATCTATTATTGGTTTGTTTTCAGTTCCCATACGCAGCCCCCCCCCCCCAGGAACCAGTGAAGACGTTAAGAAGCCTTATAAACATCCGTAAGGACACGCTGCGGCTCGTACGGTACGCACCTCCACCCACAATCACATCCATGGAAGCCCTCACTGCCCCACTGGGCTGACTTTAGACAACAAGCAGCTCATTGAAGCCAGAACAGTGTTTGCTTGTAATTTATATTTACTTTATGCAAACCTAAGAACAGAACAACAGCTAAGCACCACAACGTAACCCATCACTAAATCTAAAATATCCATGAATACACAAAAACAAATATGAGAAGTTATCCAAAGACACATGTTAGCTACTATAAACGATAAATAAACACACACCTTTGAGGCGTGAAACGCTCTATAGTTGGATCCTTCTGAGACCTGCTTCCTCGACCCGTAGGTGCAGCGAGGACCTGAAGCTGCCGGGTGACGAGGAGCCGGGGAAGAACCGAGCCTGCTACAACGTGGAGTTCACCTTTGACGCTGACACGCAGGTGGCCATAACCATCTATTACCAGGCCGTAGAGGAGTTTCACAGCGGGGTGCCGGTGTAAGTGGAAAGATGCTCATAACCATTCCAAATTCAAATCAATCACTTCCACTCCAATGTTGAAAAGGTGTCCTTTATTTTAGCGTAACAACAATCCATCCACAGCAGGTGCTTCCTCACTCACAGGTAGGACAGACAGGTTCAGTGTCCTTTGGGTTTAATACTACTAAGACCAGTATTGACCACATGGTTCCCAGCAGATACATGTGTTGCATGGAGTGATGTCATTGTGACTGTTCTCAGCACCTGGAACTACTCCATTTAAACAGAGCTTTGAGCGCTTTGATTGACACGGCTCGTCTCCTGCAGTTACCTGCCGCAGGACGGCTCCCTGCAGTCGGAGACGGTGCACTTCAAGAGGGGAGTGGGCCAGCAGTTCAGCCTGCCGTCCCACACCGTCAACCTCAGCGAGTGGGCCGACGAGGAGGTGAGCAGCCGGCGCCGCGTCAGCTGACCGCGCCGACGGAAAAGCGCTTTTTACCTTTTGAATCTGCTCCGTGTCCACAGCTGCTGTTCGACGTGGACAAGGAGGTTTTCCCCATGGTGGTGCAGGCCGTGGTGGACGAGGGGGAAGGTCGGTCTCTGTGGTCCTCACAGCGATGATCAATGTCCAGCTGCTCTATTCAACTGTTTTTATTCGTTACAGAACATTTGGGCCACTCCCACATTCTGCTGGCGACATTTGAAAAGGTACGAGGCAGCAAATCTTTCACTAGATGTTTTCATGATTCAGTGACTTTCGTAGCAGAAAATCCAAACGGCTCCTAATATATTGTTATTTTCAGCTTTCTTCTGGTTTTTTGAAACTTGGACGAATTTAAAGGAAAATGAAGGTCTTTCCAAATAATGCAAATGAAGTAATAAACAGCTGGTTCTTCCTCCTGCAGCACATGGATGGAAGCTACTGTGTGAAGCCTCTGAAGCAGAAACAAGTGGTGAATGAAGCTGTTTTTCTTTCCTCTCCTCCATCCTCCTTTTGTGAAAGACATCTTCTAAATGCTTTTGTCAGACAAAGGATTCAGAAGGTTTTCTTCTTCTCTTGAACTTTTCCTTCCCTCAGGTGGACGGAGTGAGTTATCTACTGCAGGAGATCTACGGGATAGAGAACAAGTACAACAGCCAGGAATCCAAGGTAAACATCGGACTTTCTCCATGTGACCTCAGTGTAGTGAAATCCATCATCTGCCTTCTCTCACTGGGAGGTCTTTTGTCTCCAGGTCGCTGACGACGAGATCAGCGACAACAGTGCTGAGTGTGTGGTGTGTTTGTCGGACGTGCGAGACACGCTCATCCTGCCGTGCAGACACCTGTGTCTCTGCAACGCCTGCGCAGACACCCTGCGCTACCAGGCCAACTGCTGCCCCATCTGCAGGCTGCGTGAGTCCCCCCCCCCCACGAGGAAGGGTACCCATAAGTAGAGCTCATCACAAGAGGAGCGTTTAACAATCTGGCTGCTTACAGCTCGTTTGACAAGAGAGATGCTTTATACCGAGAGGACAGCACATCGTGTACGGATGGGGAAAAGGGGAAATTTAATTAAAAAAATAGCCACTACAGCTGATTTAAATGTAAAATATGGGGAAAGCGGAGCACAAACAACAGGAACCGATCTCTTGTACCAAAAGGAAACGCTCCATTTGTTGTTGGACTTTTACAATCTTGTTTTTTTAATCTTAGCATTCAGAGCTCTGCTGCAGATCCGAGCCATGAGGAAGAAGCTCAGTCCCCTGTCACCTACCAGCTTTAACCCCGTCATCACCTCACAGACCTCGGACTCTGAGGAACACTCGGTGAGACGGACACAGCAGATATGAAGCAATAATGATTCCCAGTGAACTCACCAGTGGTTCCTGTGCTGGTTTGCAGGCGTCGGAGCACATCCCCCCCGGATACGAGGTGGTGTCTCTGCTGGAGGCCTTGAACGGGCCCCTCACCACCTCCTCGCTGAACCCTGCTCCTCTCAGCTGCGGCCCCAGCCACGTCTCCGGGGCGCTGCCCCCGTACGGCGGCGAGCCGCACCCGGCCCGCTCGCTCTCCCCCCTGGACCAGTCCAACTCCAGCCAGGGCCTCAAGCTCAAGAAGAGTGGATCAAAGTCAGTGTTTGTGCCGCTAAATGTGAAACACAAGGTTTTGTCTCCTGCGCTTTTCAAGAACCTTTAACATCTGGTCTGCTGCTGTCTGTCATTCTTTCTGTCAGTAGGTCACTCTCCCAGAATTCATCTGTTCTTCCCGAGGAAGAGGATGAAAAATCTTGCAGTGAATCGGAGGCCTGCTGCCATAAACTCGCCGTGGACCAGCAGGAGGTGTGTGTGTGTGTGTGTGTGTGTGTGTGTGTGTGTGTGTGTGTGTGTGTGTGTGTGTGTGTGTGTTTCTGTGTGTGTGTGTGTGTGTGTGTGTGTGTGTGTGTGTGTGTGTGTGTGTGTGTGTGTGTGTGTGTGTGTGTGTGTGTTCTTCTCTAAACTCGATGCTGTTTTCCAGAGTGGTGTCACCCCAGAGAGTGAGAACCTGACCCTTTCCTCGTCCGGAGCCATCGACCAGTCGTCCTGTACTGGGACGCCGCTCTCCTCCACCATCACCTCCCCTGAAGGTGCACACTCGTTTGTCTCTGGTTTCCTGCACTTAAACGTGGCAGAAACAACACAAAATACATCAATTAGTGGTGAAAATGATTTGCATAAAACAAGACCCAACCCAGTTATTTATTTATCTTATAAACGACTAAAAAACATAAAAACGATTGCTTCATAAAGACATGTTTGCCTTCAAATCATAAAAAGTTCTGCTGCACGGCACAAAACCCAAGGAGAGAGGACTGGGTTTATTGGAGTGTTATTGATTCTTATCTCTCCTCAAAATGTCGAACTTTTCCTTTGAATCTGACACAAGAAAACATCTCTCCTTTGCTCTCCATCTTCTGTTGGTATTCCTGGAGAGGAGGGGAACCATGTTCCTTTTTTAAATGGTGGACCTCCCAGTACAACGTCACAAAGTCCTCTGACCAGCAGCCGACCGTGATGTGTGTCTCTGTCTGTCTGTCAGACCCAGTGAGCAGCAGCCTGGTCCAGTCAGTGATGTCCATGGCCTCGTCCCACTCGCAGCACTCGCACATCAGCACTGACACCATGTCCTCCATGTCAGGGTCCTACCTGGCCGGGGCCGAAGGCGAGCCAGGGGGGTGCGAGGGGGGAGAAGCTGAGGAGAACCAGGACGCCGCCATGGAGAGCCGAGGGCCGTCGCAGCAGGACGGGGTGAGGAACCGGCCGCCACGGAGGAGGAAATCCGCTCCACTAAACGCTTTCTGAACACGTTGGACCTTTTCTGTCTTTCAGGAGTTTTCTCAGGAGCCAAAGAAACCCAACTACTCCGTGACGGGAGAGGAGCAGGACTCAGAGGTGAGTAACACCCTCATTTTATGTCTCCATCACACTTCTACCAAGGCTTAAAAAGATCCTTTCCTGTTTTCTCCAGGGAAACGATGTCACAGAAGAGGACTGCTCCTCCCCCTCTAATGGGAAAGGTAACTGTGGTGACCCTAACTTTGACCCCTGACCTCTGGCCTCTCTTTGCAATGCGTGGCTCTCAGGCCCAGTGAAACAGAAATACACCTTTTCATAGATTATCGTTTCTGCATGTCAGATATTGTCCTCTTAGTGGGGCAGTTCTTTGATGAACCTGATTTTGGTTAAAGTCTACTTCACAACGAGGGCTGAGCTCATGAGACTGAAATCATTTAAAATCGTACAGAACTGGCTCCTGGAATCGGATTTGAACACCGTGATCAAATCAAAGATCTGCTTCTTTAAAATAATCCTGTTTTAGTTGAGAAAAGGACTTTTTATAATAAATAGTCCTTGTCTTTATTTAGTTAAAAGATAACAGTTCATTGTCTTGTCCTTCGTAACAACACCTGCTTTATTTCAAGAGTTCCTCTAAATCTGGCAGATGAGTAAGTTTATTTATTCCTGAATAAAGGACTAAATGCAAAGATGCGCAGCTCCCATCTGCTTTATAGTGAGTTTCAGCTCATTGTTCAGTCAAAAGTCTATTTGAGTGACTTTGTATTCCCTTTATTTTACAATCATTGTTTCCTAATTGCTGAATCTAATGAGCAGTAATCAAGTAACATGAACCCACCTCATGGATCAGAGCTTTCATGCATCACAGGACATGAGCATGCACACGTGTCCTGTGTTGTTTAGATGTGCTTCTGCTGCATGACTCTCATCCCTTTATGGAGATTTGTGTGGAACCGCGTGTGCGTGTAGATGTGTGTGTGTGTGTGTGTGTGTGTGTTACAATGACCTTTGAGTTCTTTAGGAGCCGAGTGGACCGGCGCTGCCTGATGGACTGTGAATGTTTACCAGGCAGCTTCTGTCTGTGTCTGTGTTGAGCTGTCAATCATCCTCATTAGGACACACACACACACACACACAAGGCTTTTAATTAAACATGACATTATCAGTTAGCTGGAGGAGGCAGAAATCTGCTTATGTGAAGGGTTCATGTTAATGTTGCTGTCAACTTCCTTCATGAATGCAGAAATCTGCAGTGTGTCGCTGTGTGAAGGGATGAGTTCAATAGATAAGCAGCTCAATCATGATCTATGTTTATATACATATTGTACTATATAATATTATACTACTTTAAGTTATATTTAATAAATAATAGGTATCCGCATGTTTTGCAACCTTTTGTATAAAATAAATACTTAACCAACAAATTAATAAACGGGGAAAAAGAAGAAAAGACAAATCTCTTCTTCATAAATAATCTCACCATTTTGTACAGATCATTTGTGTCTAATTAGATATGAAATAGTTATGAGATATAAAAATGAACCTGTAGCTTCAACTGGACGTCAATGCACTCCTGTATTATTCTATATTTGTTAAATTCATGAAGCTTCAGACCTAAACGTCCTCTGTCTGTCTCAGACTCACCCCCCCCCTCAGTGTCCCACTCCTCCCCCGCTGTGCCTGGCTGCCCTTGTTTGACCTTTGCCCTCGCTTGCAGGTGGGCGGAGCAGGTGTCCAGAGTTGGCCAATAACAATCAGGGCGTCGCCCTCTGTGACACGCCCTCTTTGGGGCTGGATAATGAGCAAGCTCCCGACAGCCGATTCGCCGGTGAGTGGCAACCTCTGTGAACGGGGACAAATGAGAGCTGAGGACACGGCATGAGGGAGGAGGACAGGGAGGAAGAGGGAGGAGGAGGGAGGAAGAGGGAGGAGGACAGGGAGGAAGAGGGAGGAGGACGGGGAGGAGGGAGGGAGGAATGAGAGTCAGAAGACTGATTGCTCTGCTCACTAAAGGCTTTCATTCAGTCGACCTGAGGAGGTTTGTAGCAGCAGCATGAAGACCTTCCTTCTTCTCTTCATCCCTACACTTTGCTGTTGTTCCTGGTGCTTCATTGGGTAGCTGTTAGCTGAAGCCCTGGTGTGTGTGTGTGTGTGTGTGTGTGTGTGTGTGTGTGTGTGTGTGTGTGTGTGTGTGTGTGTCCTGCATGCTGTGTTTTCTGTTCAGAGGGTCGAGTCCCTCCACAGTTTGAGCTTCGAGCTGCTTTGCCAAACATCTGCGATCCTTCTCACGCCTCCATTTCCCCCCCCATCCCTCCTCCTTCATCCTTCCTGCTTTAAGACACTCAGCTGGTTACTGTGCTGAGAGCTAAAGGTCTCAATGGTGTTTCACTATAAACATTATTTAAGTGGTGGTTTAACTAACAGTTGAGTCATTTGGGGCGTCCTTGCTTCACTCTTCTTGTAGCTCTCAGCCACTGAAACCCTGATTTATCATCTTCACTTTGAACGTCACCTCTTTGGTCTTCAGTGGTTTCTGTGTGTAAAAGTGTTATCTCTCTCTTTCTCTCTGTTTCCTGTCGCCATTCTTTGCATCTTCTGTCTTTTCCCGGATGTCTTGCCCCTCTCTTCCCTCTTTCGGATGGACAGATGAGGAGTCGTGCCCAGTGCACATTGAGGACTAGGTATGGAGCTGTGGTTAGATGATGGTAGATCAGATATCAGGGTGCACCGTATATTGAAGTTTGCATGAACCATAACGACGGCCCTCTTTGGTTTTGTTCGCCATGATTCAGTTTTATTTAAGGTTGTATTCAACAGTGAGTCATCAAATATCTACAGAAACATGATGGGGACTATTTGTCTTTTTGTTCATCTGATCTCTTCTCATTATATGAGTCATAGTAGCTTCCATGTTGTATATGACATTATATTTATACTCTGGTCATGGATTGGTCTGTTGTTCCCTGCTGTTTGTTGGAGGCTTTGAGTTCTTCAGTCAAAGCTTGTTTTCAACTTTCAAAACAATGTAGGAAATACGCATGAAACTAGAAGTAGAGAAATAAGTATGAAATGAGTGTGTTGGGACAATAATTGACACAGCTGTGTCCTCGGGGGGGAGGAGGTTTCTCGACATAATCCTCTGTCTCTCTCCTTCAGGTCTGATGTACCTGGGGGGTCACAGGTCTGTTGTGGAGCCCCTCAGCCACCAAACCTCCAGCAGCAACATCAACCGTGAGGAGCAGGGGCCCGAGAGCAGTCCTCAGCACCTCATGGTGTAACAAACACATGGACTCAGCCTGCAGGAGGTGCTGCATTGCTGGATACTTTCCTCACTGAGCCCCCCCCCCCTCCATCCATCCATCCATCCATCCCTGAAACCCGTAGAAAGAGGAGGGACAGAGACACTTGTGTCTGTGCACCTTTATCTCACAGGACTTTGTGTGTTTATTATTGTCTGCTACCTGACTTGTTGTGGGATTTATTATTTATTACTATCTAATGAGAGCTGTGTATCATGACAGTATCTCTATAAAAGTACCTGCTCCTCTGCAGTCGGGGCTGCTGTGATGGGCCATCTGATTTATTACTGATGTGCTTCTCTATTATGAAACCGAGTGGTTGCTCACAGACTTCCTTACGTTAACAGACTCCTCTCCTCGCATGAAGCTTCTAAACTGCAGAGCTTGTCCTCCCGCCATCGATTTCAAACCACCTCAAACTAAGAGACTTCACACAGAATGTAGGACCATGATGTCTTTGACGGGGACGGAGAGAGACAATTTTCATCAGAACTTTGACTGGTTCACACACACACACACACACACACACACAGCCATGTGTTTATCATCTCACACACACACACACAGCATGTCAGTATTAGCGTATTGCAGATGGAAATCAACCAAGCAATAAAGATGCCGAAGCTCGGCCTCCTGCAGGAAGAGGCTCATCAAACTGTTCCATTCAAATCCAGACATTTCAATGTGTTTTATTGTATTTCTTTTTATTACAATTTTACCATTTCTTTTGTGAGAAAAACATTCTGCATCTAATTTTAAAATGTGAGTTTAGGTCACCTTGGTCTGCTTGCATTTTGTTCCTTCTTAAATGTCACCTCGACGAGCCCTTTTCTCCTCGTTAGTGAAGCTTTTAGTTGTTTGGGTTTTGTATAACTTTAATGTGTATTTCCCCAGTTGTTGATGTTCTCTGTTACAGGGTTTTATTTTGTTTGTTTTCTAGAATGTGAATGAAATGACGGTTTACATGCATTTAAAAACTGCAAAGGGACAACATCATTATTTAATGCACACTTTGCAGAGCGTGTGAGTCCACAAAGCCGGACCCTACACATCTGTCCTGTTCTACGTGGGTCACGGCGCCTGCACTTCACACCTCTCTGTGATGGTGTTTGCTCTCCGGGTCCCAACATCGACAAGAACCACACACTTCTACAACGGAGGGGCACAAAGGGCCAGAGAAACATGGGATGGATGATAACGTTTGTGACTAAATGGTCAGAGTGGATTTATAAGAAGCTTTATCTTCATGTGGCTGGAGATGTTTCCTAGCAACAGTACAAATGTGACCCTCTATGAACTGAAGATAACCATCTTTCCCACAGAAGATACGTTTGCTTCTCTTTGCATTTGACACATTTGTTTTGTAATTCTTTGTTTCCTTTTACTTAAATGATATTCAAACCCTGGTTTTCCATAGGCATCATCTAATAAGCCTTCAACAAGCAAATGAATAAAACCAAGATATTAAACAAGCAGCAATGTTTCATTATGATTTAAAAGTGCCCAAATGTTTATGTGTTAACAGAAGTTTACGGTTCTACTCGTGATTAATGAGAAGGAAATGAATAATAAGTAGTTCATGAGCTGAAAACTAGATTCTATAAAAGCCCTTTTTATGATGAATCTTACTCACTGACCATAATGTCATCACCTCCTTGTTTCAGTGATCAAGTTTCACTTTTATTGAATTCTTTTTCTCATATGAGGTTTTTTTACACCGTTGATCATTCAGTGTCAAACAAGATCACATTATGTGAAGAATCTCCTCCACCTGCCTTTCCCTTAGTTGTGTTATTTGTTACCATCAATCTCCCATGTGAGACAAACCAAACTGCAACTGACTCCATGTCAGCTGTGCGATGTGGGAGGGGCTTCTCACTCCAGGAAGACCTCATTCATTCATTCATTCATTCATTCATTCATTCGTCGGTTGGATCACAGATTCGGACTCGTCTGACAGAAGAGACGCACACTGGACACAAAGCCGCTCCAACACACACACACACACATGAACACACGCAGACATGATGCACCTGGCTTTTCTCCTCCTGATCATCTGCACAGGTAAGAATCTGTGCTGTGAGCCTTCTTCATGGGGTTCATGTGTTTGACGTTTGACACTTGGACATTGTTGATGTATCAGGGCATTAATGATGTGAGGAGATCAGTCTTGTGCTCCGTGTTTCAACAGAAGAAGAATCCATCAAGGAAATGAATGCTCATAAAACACGTTTTAACCACAGACGGGTCGTCCTCTCAGAAGGTGTGCAGCAACCAGGATGTCGTGGAGCACCTGAACCTCACTGGAGACAACAGTGTCTTCAGAATGACCCGACCCGTCCTGGACCACAAACGCCCCACGGCGGTGCAGCTGGACATCCTCCTCTTGGCCCTGCTGGCTGTGGTCAGTGCAGCTTCACCGTGTTTGAATCACCTGGTTCATGAAGTTAGTTTATTAACCACAGTCTGTTGATTCCCAGATTGAGAAAACTCAAACCTTTGTTCCTTTCGTCTGGGTAATAATGGTGAGTTTAGAGGTTTTAAATGGAGACTTTGTTCTGGATTCTTTCTCATTTCTCTGTTAATGGACCTTCTGTTGACTGCAGAAGTGGCACAACGAACGCATCTCCTGGGACCCAGCTCAGTTCTGTGGAATCACTCATATTTCCATCCCCAAGGAGATGCTGTGGAAACCAGACCTCTGTATCCTTGAAATGTGAGTTTTTACAACTGTGGTTTATTGAAGGCTGTTTATTTATATGAAGCTGGTATCTGATCACAGAGAGCATGGTATTATATGGGACACATAGCCAATGGGAGGAGCTCCATCTTCTATTCCTTCAGCTAATGGCAAAGACCTTGTGGTTTTAATGTCTTACAAACACGAGTCAAAGCTCTTCTGTGTGTGTCTCAGGACGCAGGAGGACGAGTCCCCTCAGAACCCCTACATGTTCGTGTCCCACGACGGGACGGTCTCCTCCGAAGAGGAGATGAAGGTGGTCAGCACTTGTGAAATGGACGTCCACAAGTTCCCCTTCGACACCCAGAGGTGCAACATCTCCATCGGCTCCGCGGTGCACTGCGGTGAGTGTGTGCGTCCGTGTGGTTCCGGACCCGACGGGTCCAACCCGCCCTCCTTCACTCACACCTTCTGCCTCCTCAGTGGATGAGATCCGCGTCTTTCCCTTCTCCAACTCGTCTCGGGCCACCCAGTTTTCCCGAGAGGTGATAATGACTCAGGGTGAGTGGGAGTTCCTCCAGCTGACCATCAGGAGCCAGAACTTCACCACAGACGACAGACTGTGGGAGTTCCTCATCTACACTGTAAGTGTGTGCTTATGAATACACACACGTTACGGAATGTTCTGGTTACAACAAGAACACAACAGCAAATTGTTCTGCTTTATTAATATCTGGTACTTAAAAAAGGAGATTCAAGATGTATTCAATAGAACTTTTCTTTTGTAATAAACATGTTAATATGTGTAGATGTTTTACACATGTATGAATCTAGATGCACATCTACTAATGATCACATGACTGAGCTCGTCTGACCTTTGCACTCATTACTTTGGTCAGTTCACCGTGAAGAGGAGGCCACTCCTCCACGTCACCAACTTCCTGTTGCCCATCCTGTTCTTCCTGGTTCTGGACCTCGCCTCCTTCTTCATCCAAGACCGCCGAGGAGAGAAGCTGGGCTTCAAAGTCACCATCCTGCTGGCCATCTCCGTGCTGCTGCTGATCCTCAACGACATCCTGCCCTCCATGTCCAACAGGACCCCCCTCATAGGTAGGACCCCTGGTCCGTGTGCTGATCCATCCACAGCTCAACCACACAAAGAGGCCTTATTGTTGGGTTCCTCCTCTCAGCCACCTACTGCATCGTGACCTTCGCTCTGATGCTGCTCAGCCTGCTGGAGACCATCTTGGTCACATATTTCATGGAGAAAGACAAGCAGAACACCTTTATCACAGGTGAGACGCAGATCTTTTCTTTTTGTTTTAAGTGACCTTCTTGAGGTAAGTCCTCAAAAGCTCATTTTCTCGACCAGCGATCTGAAGACATTAGTTTCCTCTCGTTGACATGATGCTTTCTCTTTTGCATTTGGTCACAGGAATGTGACGGAATAGAGTGTCTCGATGTGCTTTTCATGTGCAGCCTTATTGTGAATCATGTTTCATGTGCAACCAACGTCGTTCAGACGAGAAAAGACAAACCTGCAAAGCGTCAGATGAAGAGAAACCGCGTGAGTCGCTGCCGATGGGTCACCAGGTAAAGTCCACTGAAGCATCATCATCTCCAGACACAAAACAACACAAAACGGTGTGTTAGATACAAGATATAATGTAGGATTACAGGTTATTATTATTTTTGATATATATACTATATTTATTTATATATATACTATATCCGCATTTACTAATGATACATGTGGCTATACATCTGAGGGCATTAATCCAGACCCCAACCCTCCAAAGTACCAATGACGTGAGGGTAGAGACATGGAGGCCTTCATCACCTGCTGATGTTTGCAGGTTCACAGCAGCGTTCAGGGCCGAGAGGGAGACGCCTTGCTGCTGATCTTAGAGCAGCTGAAGGAGGTGCAGAACTCTGTGGACCTGCACCTCGTCTGGAGACAGGAAGGAGGGAAGTTCGGCCTCTTGGCCGCACGAATCGACAGATCTTTCTTCATTTTCTACATCACCACCGTGTCCCTGTTCCTCACCCTCATCTTCATCGCATGGACGACTTGAAATAATAAGTCCACACATGCTGTATGAATTGAATGTAGAATCTAGAAGTTGTGCCGTGTTCAGTATCTACAATATGTCACTGTGAATCTATTTCATTTAGTTTATTTAACTAACTTTATTTATAACTTTGTTTAATTTTATTTCTATTTCAATCGATTTCACTTTTATGTCTTTGTTTTAACCACTAAACTGTTAAAGGCCTCCAAAATGATTCTATATTTTATCTTTTCCAGCCTTGTTTGTTTTGTGCACATTATTTTAGAAAGATATTTAGAATGAGACACAGCTGATTGAGATCTGTGCATATTGTAAAATATTCTCACATTGTGAATAAGGGTTTGAAATGAGTCTTTAGGGTGAATTCCCTCTGCTCACTTTTAAGACAAAGTATAGGCTAAATAATAATACATTTTATTCATATAGGGCTTTACATATTAGGCTACTCAAAGACACTTAACACATAAGTTCCTAATAGTAGATATTTTTAAATCCTCAGTGATTGTGGGCCAGGTTTTTTCTCTGTTTAATCACAGCTGCCGTATTGCTTTTTTTGCATATTGTATCTTTCTATTTATCAATTTGTTTTCCAAGTTACTTTGATGAAACCATTGAACGCATTTAAAACAGCAACTAGATCATCTCTGCTGACGGACATTTCTGTTTTACTGCTGTATTGTTATTTGGGGCTAATAAATTCAAAGCTATACATTTCTGGTTTGGTTTTGTTTGCATCCAGTGGTTTCAGTTCCACTTGTGACGTGGTCCAGTGGATGAAAAACAATCTTAGTGGTTATAAATATTTGTTTGCAGCGTTGCGACCTTCACGTTACCTTCAAGGGTATGATACTGCTTTTATAAAATCACAAGCACCTGGTACCTGGAAGGGGATCTGATCCTTTGAACATCAATAAAGGTCATCACAGTGTACTCAGGGTATGAGGGACCTTTAACTTTGGTGATGACAGTAAATTCATCCTGTCACGACCCACTTTGGAGTAAGACAAATGTTGATGAATGTGCTTCTTACTCGGCTGCACTGACCATAATGTCATCACCTCCTTGTTTCAGTGATCAAGTTTCACTTTTATTGAATTCTACTTTCTCATATGAGGTTTTTTTACACTGTTGATCATTCAGTGTCAAACAAGATCACATTATGTGTCCTTTCAGATGGAAGAATCTCCTCCACCTGCTCCACCTTCAACACACTTAGAATATAGGCAATGCAAAAGAATCAGAGTTTTATTTTCTTTGAAAAAACAGAGAACACTCCAGTGCAGAAAACAACAAAGGAAACTATAACTTCAAATACTCTTGTAAAAACTATACATTCATTTTCAAGTTATTGGGTCTGAAAGAAGCCAAAGCTGCCTGAAAAGGAACAAAAAACATTTGAAACAAACTATGTAAACCATTAATAAACATGCACAATTATCTAAGTGTACAGTTTAATGTACAGTTTTACAAGCAATAGCTGTAGTGATGTAAATATTAGCAGGCGCTGTGCCGCTGCAGTTCCGTAGTTGACCTGTGGAGGGCAGTGTGTCTCAGCTACTACGTGTATTACAGCGAGAGAAGAAGAAGGATTTGACTCGTCGTGGGCGCGTTTAGCCTCTGTTCGTGTGTTCGCTGTTTTATTGAACCAGAGGCAGCTGACAGGTACAGCTACACACTTTGTTTCCACTTGGAACGAGGCTTATAATAACTGTGTGGAGTTGTTATACCGGCTGTGTGAATGTTACGTTTCCTTCGGTATGAGCTAGCTACGCGGTTAGCATCCTCGTAACGTTAGTTCCTTTTGCCAGGTTTTAGCCGGTTAGCAAGCTATTAGCATCAAATAACCCACCGTTATTTCACTTGTAGCATCTCTTCTAAGAAAAGAGGCCGGGTTTACACTAGAGAGGCCGCATGGGAATGAACTTACGAGCTATAATAAGAACGTGCGAGTTAACCTCCTCATTCTGTGTTGCTGTAGTTTTCCTTTCAGCATCCTGAGCCATGAGCGAGTTCAGGATCCATCACGACGTGAACGAGTTGCTCAGCCTGCTTCACGTCCGCGGGGGCGACGGAGCGGAGGGTTACATCGACCTCCTGCAGAAACACAGGACCCCCTACGTCACGACCACCGTGTCCGCCCACAGTGCCAAGGTACACAATGGTTTGTGCGTGCAGCAACTGGTTGGAGAAACCAGGGCTCTGTTCTACCTTATTAATCGCTGCGGGACTTGTTAACGTCACGTGCATGTTTACGCGCGCGTGCGTGGTTGTATTTTCTGTGTCGACTACAGATCTCCATTAATAGAAATATATTATGGCAGTATGTATTGAATATTTCAATTTATCCTGTATTTATACATACTTTAAGTATAAGACGACCAATGGGGAGTAACTGCTGATTATGGAGGAAGAACGAGATAAGATCAGGTTTGAAAGAAGCATGTTTGTATGAAAATGATTTTTCACACTCCCTGCGGAAATGAATGTGTTGATATTCTCTTGATGCTGGCTTTTAAATTGTTTCCAGGTCAAATTAGCAGAGTTCTCTAAAACCCCAGAGGACTTCTTGAGGAAGTACGAGGAGCTCAAGTCCAAAAATGTTCGAAACTTGGACCCTCTGGTTTATCTGCTCTCCAAACTCTGTGAGGATAAAGAGGTAATACATCGTTAATAAGCTACTTGTTGGATGGTTTGGTTTGTTATTGTTTCAAATGAATGCATTCCCTTTGGCGTTTCACATTAAACATGATTATTTTGTGACGAATGAACCCTGTGGTTATCATAGGTTTTAGTGTAAATAAAGATGTAAAATATAGAGTACATTCTGCCTCAAAAACATAAGAAAACATGTTAATGAGCGAGATATTAATAAAACATTCATAGGTGTGTAATGTGGCTCAAATTGTTGATTTTCCCCCACGTTGAACCGTAATAGTTGACCTTTCTGGTCCCAACATCTCACAGCTTTGTTTTGATATATCTTTCTTTTAGACACTTCCATTTCTGCAGCAGAATGCCAAAGAGAGATCGGAGTCATCTGCAAACACGACATCAACCTCTACCACCAGTCACACTCTGCCCCAGACCAGCACCAAGATGTCCATGCAGGAACTGGACGAGCTGCGGAAGAAGCTGGGCAACGTGACGGCGAGCTCCAACGCTCCTCTGGTGAGCGTTTTCTTACTCAAGACACGAGGGAATCAACGCATCCTCTGTGCTTTTCCTCACATCGGAAAAGGAAAATCTCCCCATATGTCCCATATCTCCTTACTTTAGAACATGGAGGTTCATTGTGGTGGTTTTGTCTGCAGCCGGCGGAGGTCACGCGGAAGATGCTGAGGGACAAACACAACAAGAAGAACCCCACGCAGCCCAACCCCGTGTTTCCCAACTGGGTGTACGACCGCCCCGCGCTCCTCGGAGACTTCATCACCAGCCCTCCTCCTGCAGGAGACCCGGCAGCAGCCGTCGGTAAGACATCGGCTCGGTGGTTCCTCCTGACGCCGGATCATCAACTCGCTGCTTGAGTTTGTCTTGTAATACTTTCATCTATTATTACCCGTCATATAACAAGAAGAAGGCTGCAGACGTATACGTGCATCGCTCGCTGTGCTGTTTAAAAAATGGAGTTAGAGAACAAATTTACTGATGTATTTAGAAGGGGATGAAGAGAAAAGATGACACTGGGTGTGTTGCCACTTTCACGTTGACACTAGGCAGCAAACTCTGATTGTGAAAGTGAAGCCGATGCTTTATTTGTTAAAAATGCACTTCATCCAATGGCCACCAGGGGGCAACTCCTCTGTGTAGAAGTCTGAGAAAATGACCCACAAACCAATGAGTGACGCCGTGATGACCTCGTCCACTTCTGTGTGAAACAGTAGCTTTCAGCAGGAAGGAGACACATTCTTTTTGTCCCCTGATCCGTTCTAATTTAGTTCTGAAGCCCGAACCCTTGGTTCTGCTGCCACAACGTGATCCCGGAAGTTCTCCCTTCACCTCTGTGCAAAGCAGTGTTTTATTCCAGCGTTTCCTCTGCGGGCCTCAGGGACGATGCCGCTGCCGGCGCAGGAGCAAGCTCTGGTTGAAGACCTGCTGTTTGTCCTCATCGGAGTGGACGGACGAGACATCACGGCTCAGCCGGTGCTGGGGAGACAGAACCGCTCCTTCATCGTGGACTCCACGCTGGACATGTCCATCAAAGAGCTGGTGAACAGGATATTACCGGTGGCGTCTTATTACTCCACAATAACGCGGTGAGAACGCAAAGGTGTCCCTCACGCACCTTTTAAAACGGAGGGCAGCTGGTCTGAGGTGTTTCCTTTGTCCTCCAGCTTCATCGAGGAGAAGTCGTCCTTCGAGTACGGCCAGGTGAACCACGCGCTGACGGCGGCCATGCGGACCTTGATGAAGGAGTACTTGATCCTGGTCACTCAACTGGAGCACCTCCAGCGGCAGGGCCTGCTGTCCCTGCAGAAGCTCTGGTTCTACATCCAGCCCACCATGAGGACCATGGAGATCTTGGCCTCCATTGGTAAGCGTCTGGAGACCATCAGTAATGGGTCTTATGTGCAGAGCATCATACTAGTAGTTCTAGATCAGAATACCACATTAACACATCGAGACCTTCAGGAACGTCATAGAAACATTATATATATTATAATATATTTTTTATCATTGTTTATATAATGTTCCTCCACCGATTTCCAAAGCGTCCTCTGTGGACAAAGGAGAGTGCATGGGAGGGGCCACGTTGAGTCTTCTGCACGATCGAACCTTCAACTACACGGGCGACAGTCAAGCCCAGGAGCTGTGCCTCTACCTCACCAAAGCAGCCAGCGTGCCGTACTTTGAAATACTGGAGAAGTGGATCTACAGGGGCATCATCAAGGACCCGTACAGGCACGTTTGATTTCTTTGATTCTCGGGACACGCTCCTACTCCTCGGGGCGTGTGTTTTAACGGTGTTGTGCTGTCACAGCGAGTTCATGGTGGAGGAGCACGAGCTGCAGAAGGAGAAGATTCAGGAGGACTACAACGACAAGTACTGGGATCAGAGGTACACCATCGTGCAACATCGTATTCCCTCCTTCCTACAGAAAATGGCGGACAAAATATTAAGCACAGGTGAAAAAAGCAAAATGGAAAACATTCTGAGAGCCTTCCTGTGATAAAAGGTATTTAAACTCCCTCCTGGTTCTGGTAGGGAAATACCTGAATGTGGTGCGGGAGTGCGGCCGCGATGTGACGTGTCCTGATGCCCGAGAGGTGCTGTACACGCTGAAGGAGAGAGCTTATGTGGAGCAGATCGAGAAAGCTTACAACTACGCCAGCAAAGTCCTGCTGGCCTTCCTCATGGAGGAGAAGGAGCTGGTTTCACGCCTCCGGTGAGTGGATGAAGGCCCGGTCGATGATGTCCAGAAACTAGCAGCAGGGTTCTTTATGTTGGATTTGACAAATCAGCCCAACTTAAATAAACCTCCAGTAAAAGTAGAAAAGTAGTGTGGGTGGAATCAATATATAACAGCATTCATTTATTATGGTAAAACTGATCCCATGTAACACAGAGACGTACCAATTAAGCAGCCTGTTGTCTTTAGATCCATCAAACACTACTTCCTGATGGACAAAGGAGACTTCTTTGTGCACTTCATGGACCTGACGGAGGAAGAGCTGAAGAAGCCGGTGGACGACATCGTTCCCCCCCGGCTGGAGGCGCTGCTGGAGCTGGCTCTGAGGATGAGCACCGCCAACACGGACCCCTTCAAAGACGACCTCAAGGTGTAAACACACTACTTATGGAAGGGGATAAAATGAGCACCGATTCGCCCATTTTATTGAGAATTAGGCCAAGCGATATAAAGAAATACCACAATATTTTTGACACTTAGTTTCTATTTAGATATTAAAATATCCTGTAGAAAATTCCTCTTAAAAAGAAATATGTATTTACTTTCTTTCAGTTAATTCAAAAAAGAATGTTAAAAAATGTTTTTTAATTATATTTATTTTTAGCAGTTTATTTAAATTAAAATATCTAAAAAATCATTTTTAAAATGTATGGTTTACTATTTTTTAACAGCCACAATTTTACTGTTTTGTTTTTTGTCAAAATCAATAATATGAAAAGTAAAACGTTAAGAGATGAAACTCACGGCGCGACGTCTCTACTCCGCAGATCGACCTGATGCCCCATGATGTCATCACCCAGCTGCTGCGGGTCCTCGCCATCGAGACCAAGCAGGAGAAGGCCATCATCAACGCGGACGCGGCGGAGGCGGCGCTCAGCGGCCTGGAGGCCTTTTCCTTTGATTACATCGTCAAGTGGCCGCTCTCCCTCATCATCAATAGGTTGGAGCTCTTTCTTTTATGCTGTTTGGTCTTCTTCACTTTTGAGGTTCTTTGGGAGTTGGAATAAATGTCAGTTAATGTTGGACATTTTGGCAACATACCAATGCAGTTTCTTACATTTTGCACAAGGAGAAGATATATTTTTACTTAAAATGTGAACACACAAAAATGCATTTCAGGAATATTGGAATTTCTGTAATAGACCTTTAAACATAAGTAGATAAAAAAATGCAGATTGTCGTTCCAAAGCATCGCTCTGAGAAGATCTTTGTTCTCATTAATCGGAGTCTGGATGTTCATTTAGTAAAGGACTCTTTTCCCCACACATTTGAAATAATGTGTGCAGGAAAGCCCTGACCAGGTACCAGATGTTGTTCCGTCACTTGTTTTACTGCAAACACGTGGAGAGGCTGCTGTGCAACGTGTGGATCAGCAACAAGGACTTCAAGCTCTACTCTCTGCACTGTGCCAAGTGGTGAGTCCACGCTCAGCCTTCTACGGGGACCTTTAAGGCCACGTGTAACAAGAACAAATGCTTTTTATCCGTGCAGTTTCTTAAGCAACATAATTATAAAGCCGTTAAAACCAGCGCTACCTTTTCCTATCAAACATCCATCATCTCTTGAAAGCGTTTCTTATTTTAATCTTAAATAGTGAGACCACGGCGTCCTCACACTGCGCTCGCTCCCCAGGTTCGCCGCCTCGTTCGCCCTCCGGCAGCGCATGCTCAACTTTGTGCAGAACATCCAGTACTACATGATGTTCGAGGTGATGGAGCCCACGTGGCACGTCATGGAGAACAACCTGAAGACGGTTGGTGGAGGAGCCAACGTTTTTCTTTTTATCCCAACAAAAGAGCAGCCGGCTGAACCTCCGCTCTTCTTCTTTCTCTGCTTCTTCTCTGCAGGCGTCAAACATCGATGACGTGCTCTGCCATCACACCAGCTTCTTGGACAACTGCCTGAAGGACTGCATGCTGACCAACCCTGAGCTCCTCAGGATCTTCTCCAAGCTCATGACGGTCTGCGTCATGTTCACAAGCTGCATGCAGGTTAGCTGATAAAGAGAAACTACTTGTTCCTGATCCCAGAGTCATTTCCTCATAGACGTCTATGGGAGCAGAGGAGTCGCCCCCTGCTGGTCACTACACAGAATGACGCTTTAACTCATGAAGCTTTGTGTTCTCTTCAAAACAGGCAGTTTCCTCCTGTAAATGTAGAGATAAAACGAGCAGGTCTCCGACCTAAGTCTCAAGCTGTCTGTGTCGTTGCAGCGCTTCACTCAGAGCATGAGGTTAGAGCGCCTCTCACAGGAACAGGGGACCAAGGACGGGCCTCCGGCTCAGAGCCAACACGCTGAAGAGGCGGAGAAGAAGAGGCTGACCACAAAGGTATTTCCCTAAGAAACGCTCATTGGGGGGTTCACACGTTATGAAAAAGACACAAAAAACGAAATGTGCTGCAGCTTTAGTGGGGTTTGCAACACGTCTCGGGTAACAACAGGTCTGTGCGCTGCAGTCAGATCACGCAGACAGCCACCAGTCGGACGCAGGCTTGGAAGCCACCATCAGCAAGTTCGACAGTAACTTCAGCACGTTGCTACTGGACCTGTTGGACAAGCTGAGCATCTACAGCACCAACGACTGCGAGCACAGCATGATCAGCATCATCTACAGGTACAAAATCCAATGGGGTTTGACGCTGTGCGGGTTCATGCTTTTTGTTTCGCTAACTCGGCTCTTGTCGATTTGGCAGGTTGGATTTCAACGGGTTCTACACCGAGCGGCTGGAGAAGATGGCCATCGAGCGCAGTCAGAAAGCATCGTAGCTCGTGTTCGCCCTTCATCACCAACGCTCGCTCCCACGCGGACCGATTCAATGCTTGTTATATATCGTGTACTTTATGAGACACGGCGTCATTTCAGTGCTACGGAATTGATGAACTGATGTGGAACTGAAGAAGATGACGGGGCACTCCATATGGGTAACTTATTGTACAATAGAAATGTATGTATTCATTAAAACAAGAATTTACTGAATCTATTTGGGCCCTCAACATCCTTTTAAACTTTTAAAACATTCCAGTTGTGTTCTCATTTTAGATTATTTTAAGGAGCAATGAGCCGTTGAAGACAAAATATAAACAATAAAGTTCAAAATACAATATTCTTCTCAAACCATCACACAACCTACCGCACATTTAGGCAATAAACCCAGAACACGGTAACGTGTTCTGGGTTAATTATACATACATATGTATCATTAATGTATGTATAATTAATCAAATGAAGTTTGTTTACAACAGCTAACTTAGTTTTTGTGACTCAATGAGTGAAGTCAACGGTTCAGTGCTACTTCCGGTGTGGCCGTTGATCAATAAGTAACTATTTAGAATTCCTGCTCCAGTAACAAACCTTTCTTGAATCTTTTTTAACACTTACAGCCTTAATAAAGAACTAGTTCATAGTTCACCACTTATATTTTGAGTTCGTCAGATACGATCCACGTAGCTAGGAAACGTCTCCTGCCAGCTAGCGCTCTTATTTTGACATGTTAGCCGGAAGTCTCTTTCGCGCGTCTCACTCATCGCTCACTTGACTGATTTTCTTCCGGTAAACCGGGCGGAGGAGGAGCTTCCTCCCGCGGAGCCGCTGTCGTGGATCCCGGGGAGTTGACGCGGAGCAGCACCATGGTCCCACTGTGGCTCACTTCTGGTAAATAAGATTCTATTAAGAAATGCTCTCATTTGATGGGATGGAGGATGTTGGACCGGAAAAGGTCGCGCTGCTTTTAATGCCCTTATAATGATGTCGTTGTTCGGGAAACTGCATTAAAAAGTCTTTGTATTTAGTTGTTAACTCGATGTTCTTTGGTCAGAAAACCACAAATTGAACTAGTGAGCAGGTACAAAGTCTTCAGAGCTGCGTCCTGAGGTTTTGTGTTTGATGGTTGTCTTTGAGAAAAAGGAACCAAAGTGGTAAAAAAGAAGTGCACTTAATAATAAGTTATTAGTTCAATTATTTAGATTATTGGCGTCCTTTTTTACACAGTTAAGACAATTCAGTTTTTTCAGCATTAAGTTAAGTTTAATTAGCAGTCTAGATTATTCATTATTATTATTTATGGTTTAAATATGTGTATTTAATCAATGTAGAAAAACTAATATTTTGAGCAAACACAACGTTTTTAATACTAAAAAATATAAATATTGCAATAGTTTTATCAGTGGTACATTTATATAAAATTCACGATGCTGTAAAGATATTAGTGTAAAAGTATTGTGTGATATAAGCAAGATGTAATTGGAGTATCAAATATAAAGCACTTAAACTGTGTTTTAATTTATGGAGCTTACAAAGGTCCTGAAAGACATTTATTTGATTTGATAAAGGTCCAGAGAAGTAGTTTACTTTGTATAGAAGTAAAGAGAGATTACACCAAACTTCTAGTGCACTACTTTGCTGAAAAAAGGAAGTGTAAACAGGAAGTGTTGATTACTTCCTGGAAGTGTGTTGGGATGTGAGTGACGCGGCTGGTTGTCGTGTGCAGTGTTTGTCGTGCAGACGTCGGGGATGTTGTCTCACGTGGAGAAGTACGAGGTGGTCCGACCTCAGAGGAGCCTGCAGGACCCACAGGTGACTCACCTGAGACGTTCACCTCATGTTCAACATGTGCTTTCCTCCAACATGATTCTGCAGTGAATTATTATTATTAATGATTAACTACACTTCACTGCTGCAAGTAAAAAAACACAACATTTCCCTCTGAATGTGATGTAGTATTAGTGTGAAGTATTATATAGGTGCACAGTAAAGGTTACTTTATATTTAAGGACATTCAGCCGATAATACTCTATTTTATTCAAGTGAAAGAGGTGAAAACGTGTGAGAAAGTCCAAATGTTTGTTGTGTGAAACCTTCCTGCAGCTTCATCCTGATTCGGTTGAGTACGAGTTGATGATCGAAGGGACAAAACACACAATTCTTCTGGAAAAGAACAGGTCAACTCCTTTTTTTAAAAATCTTTAATTATAAAGAACAATAAATAACTTAATAATTTGTTCCAGGGAAAAACAACCTTTTTCAAATGTTGTGCTTTTTAAATCTTGCAGGAATCTTCTTGCCAGAAGCTTCAGTGAAACACGTTATGCAGAAGATGGAAAACGAGTGACGACGTCCACAAAAGAGGTGACCGAAATAGAAATAAACAGTGTGTTCACTATTTAAAAAGCAATTGTATATTATTTTAACATTTCGTTTATAAAAACATGTATGAATTCATTATAAAAGGTGAAATTTGTTTATTGGAACATCAAAAAGAAATAAGAAAGGTGTCTTTTGTGGTCTGCTGAGTGAAACCCGACGTGATGAAGGTGATGAAGGTGATGAAGGTCCAGGTGTTAGACCCATGATCTGATGTGTGCAGGAGCTGTGCTTCTACCACGGACACGTCAGAGGCCTCCAGGACTCCTCGGTCAGCGTGGACATCTGTTCAGGCATCAGGTAACAAAACAGCCTCAAACTTCCTATTTGTCATTTCCTGCTCACATTGTCAGATATTTGCAAAGCGTATTTCTTCATGATATTAAGTAATAATACGAGAGGCTGTTTGTGTTTTAAGCCCTCGAACTGTTACATTATTGAAGATAAAGTACAGCTTTTATAACCAGCGACATTATAAATACACAAAATAGTTGTCACCACCAAACGGTGTGTGTCACATGTCATCAGTCAAATAGTCCCCTACATGCATGTAAACATGTCCCTCACCATCTTTGTTACTGTGAGAGCAGTGAAATGTGAACAGCTACTGTACTGAATCATGCACCATGTGACTCGCTCCCAACCAATCAGAGCGCTGGACTTGTATAATAAGATGTAAGGTACCTTGTGCAGGTGTGGATGAGGCAGCTTCTCTGTGTCCTCAGCGGCTTCCTCAGGCTCCAGCAGCAGGTCTTCCTGATCGAGCCTCTGGGACGAGCTGCACATGGCGACCACGCGCTTTACAGACGGGAGAACCTGAAGCTCGCCGGCCCGTCCGCCTGTGGCTCCTCCCCCAACGGCACCGCGCAGAGCGACCGGCACCAGGACTCGGGCCCTGGGCTCTCTGGCCTCTTCAGGCCCAGATCGTGGGTAGGTTCCTGAGGTTCATTCATTCGCTCAACAACATCCGCAGGAAGCTCCTATTTCTCCGTTTCCTGTTTCCTGAAAGAAAACTAAAGCCACCGGCGGCCCGCAGAGGTTCGTGGAGCTCTTTGTGGTCGTGGACAACGCGGAGGTGAATATTCAAACGCGCCGTTGCCCAGAGGGTGGTATCCCGTAGCAACTGGTGATGGACTTTGTGTCTCCTCCCCCTTCAGTACAAGCGCTACGGAGACCAGACGAAATCCCGGGTCCTCGGGGTCATAAATCACGTCGACAAGGTGACCTTTTGTTTGTGGACGACCTGAACCGAGGGCTTCTGCTGCAGAATAACTCCTCCTCCTCCTCCTCCTCCTCCTCCTCCTCCTCCTCCTCCCACAGCTGTACCGACCTCTGAACATCCGCGTGGTGCTGGTGGGTTTGGAGATCTGGACGGACAGAGACCACATCGACGTGGACGTCGACCCGGAGACGACCCTGGACAACTTCCTGAAGTGGCGGCGGGCCGACCTGCTGCGGCGGGTCGACCACGACAACGCCCAGCTAGTGACGTGAGCGCCGGGCCGACACCTCGCCGCCGAATGGAGCGGCGCCGCTCTCTTCTTACCTTTTGTTTCCCGCCTCTCGACAGCGGAAAGGATTTCGACGGCGACACGGTCGGACTCGCAAACAAGTTTGCGATGTGCACCGAGAACTCGGGCGGCGTCAATCAGGTATTAAAACGACTTCTGGACCCATGTGATCACCGGACTGAGCTGCATTGAGCTGGATCCGCATCTCCTTCAGGATCACCATGACAACCCCATCGGCCTCGCCTCCACCATCGCTCACGAGATGGGACATAACTTCGGCCTGTCCCACGACTCCCCCGCCTGCCTGTGCGGCCCGGCGCACAGCAGCGGGACCTGCGTGATGGCCGAGAAGCTCAGGTGAGGTCCAGGACACGTTTACCTGTTGAAGCTCAAAGGCGAGGCTCCCTCCCGCCGCTCTGCAGGTCCGGCAGCCAGATGTTCCCCGAGCTGTTCAGCCGCTGCAGCGTGGAGCAGCTCGCCGACTTCACGGAGCGCGCTCGGCCCGGCTGCCTGCGGCCCCCCGGCTCGGCCCGCGGCGCCGGGGGGCCGCGCTGCGGCGACGCGCTGCTGGACCCCGGGGAGCAGTGCGACTGCGGCACCGTGGAGGTAAACCTGACCTTTGGATATGTGCTTCTGGGGAGGAGTCTCCACCCAGTCGAATAGTTCCCTGTGTGCTCACGGCTCAGAGACCACATTCTTGGCACAGATTAGAATCGGAACATCTGGACGGAACCTGGTTCCCACTGATTCTTCTCTCCAGGAATGCAAGGATCGCTGTTGTGACGCCTCGACGTGTCTCCTGGCTGCAGGGTCGCAGTGCGCTCAGGGCCAATGCTGCCACCACTGCCAGGTGACGGATCTGAAGTATTGATCAAGTTGAGGGTGTGATGTCATGGTGGCACAGCAGGAAACGTCCTCCTCTGGGGACCCTGAATGTCTCTCATCTCTCTGAAGGCTCCTCCTCCTCTTGGAAGCAGGTGTGTGTTTAGTGCTTCACCACATCGCTGCTCTAACGACCTTCTCGTTGACCCCCAGCTGAAGCCGGCGGGCAGCGTGTGCCGCGAGGCGGCGGGGGGGTGCGACCTCCCCGAGTTCTGCACCGGGGCGTCCTGGGACTGCCCCGAGGACGCCTTCCAGATGAACGGGACGCCCTGCTTCGACCAGGGGGGGGGCTTCTGCCACAGCGGACGGTGCCCCACACATCAGCAGCACTGCTGGAGGCTGTTCGGCAACGGTACCCCCCCCCCCCCCCCCCCCCTCGAGCTGCACCTTCACTGGTGGAGTCGCACAGCTTCACCTTCTCCTCCTGTGACTCAGGCGCCTCCCTCGGATCACACGCCTGTTTTGAGCTGAACCGGCGCGGCGAGGAGGGGGCAAACTGCGGGAGGAACGGATCGGGCTACGTCCCGTGTGCAGCGCCGTACGTATCCTCCTCACCTGGGGGGGGGGCGGGGGGGGGGGGGAACGAGGCCGCTCACGCTGCTAATGTGGCAACGACTTCTGCGTCAAATGGTCCTTTTCTTTTTGTAGAAATCTCCTCTGTGGGTCGATGTTTTGCGGAGGGGGGGGTGAGTCCATCACGGGGAAGATGGCGGTGTACACGGTGCACGGCATCCAGTGTAAACTGGCTGTGGACGACGACGGGACCAGAAACTTGGACATGGTGCCGAGGGGAACCAGGTGTGGAACCAACAAGGTGAGGGGGGGGTCGGGGGGGGGGGGGGGGGGGGCGGCGCGCCTCGCAGGGCTCGCTGTGGCCAATCCGTTGAGGTTTTTGTGGGCAGGTGTGCATGGAGCGGCGATGTGTGGATGTGTCGCTGTACGGGAGCCCGGAGGACTGCTCCAAGAAGTGCAGCAGCAACGGGGTGAGTGGGAAACACCACTTTGAGGGCAAAGGTCACCTGGACGTTTGAATGGAGGCTGTTTGCGTTGGAATTCCTCAGGTGTGCAACCACAAGGAGGAGTGCCACTGTGACCCCGGCTGGGCCCCCCCGCACTGCGACGTCCAGTATGCAGACTTATCTCAAGGTACCTGAAGACTCACTTGAGAATCCATGAGAATCAGAGGTTGTGATGTGTCGAGTTGTGATAAAAACAAGACGAGTTAAATGCATTATTTATCGTCCTCTTCTCCGATCAATGTTGTTTAAGAAGGAAGGCGACCACGTGGTCAACCGATTGGTTGGTGGCCTCTGGTCCGCCATCTTGGTTTAGCGGGTCTCCTGCCTCGTGGTTCCTCCAGGTGTTCAGGCCTCTCTGTGCCTGCAGGTCGGAGCGGGGTCGTCGCCGGAGTGTGTGCAGCCGTCTCCATCCTGCTGATCATCTCTGGCATCACCGCGGGGCTCCTGTGCTGCAAGAAGGACCACATGGACAACTACTCCTTCAAGAGGTAGCTCGCCTCCTCCGCACCCCCCCCACCCCCCCATCAGACCTCCACCGGACAAACGCTCTCTTCTCTCCCCAGGACTTTGCACTCCGCCCCCGACAGGCCGGGCCAGGTGTTCCAGCAGCAAGGCGTGAAGGACAGACCTGAGATCAGCTCGCCCACCTTCCTGGCCTCCACGGCGACGCAGGCCTGCGCTCCTCTGATGGTCAGCGCGGCCCCCCCACAGGTACCGACCCACAAGCACAAGTGGACTGATGAACACTGATGAACCGCTTTCTCCCCACCGCCACCGAAGGCCCCGCCCACAGCCCCCCCCACAGCCCCCCCCCACAGCGCCGCCCACAGCGCAATATCAGCAGACTTATGACTGCAAATACAACTCCTGAAGTGCTTTTAGTTTGAAATCAAACACCATTTTTTCTTTTCTTTCCCAGATGAAACCTGTACCTCCATCCAAACCTTTACCTGCTCTGAGTAAGACAGGTGAGTCACCTCCTGCTCATGAGTTTATGTTTTCTGTCATGACTAAAGCTTCCTCGCAAGCAGCAACGTGACATTTATAAAAGGGTCTAAAGTGCATCTTTTGTTTTTCTCCTCCTGCCTCTCCAGGTCAAATAAACACCTTCATTCAATGACAGAATAGAAATGTTGAACCCAGCAGGGGTCTCACGAAAAAAGAAACCATTTGAATGCTTCTGCTTGAAGTTCACGTAGCTGCATCACTTTAAAGGTTTTTACAGCCAGTTTTACTTGTTGAAGTTATTGAAGAGAACTTTTATGGCTCTTCTAGCTCACCGTCATCGACTGAATGTAAAAATGATGGGAATTCCCAGATGCGCTTTGTCCCACGTTTAATCTGCTGTATGCAAAGTTATTGATGCTCATTAAAACCTGTTCCGAGTGGTTACTAATTGGCTCGTATGGGATGGATTGCCGTGACATGTGTGCCCAGTCGTTCATTGTTCTCTGAGGATGAACCCTCTGACTTATCATCTAGTGACATTCCTCTAGGAGGAAGTATTGTGCTGCAGGGCATTAACATTCTAATTCTAATAAGAATAAGATGTAAATCCACTTTCTACTGAAGGGTTGATTAAAGATGAACCAGAGACACAAACTCTCAATAAACTTTAGTTTCTTTCTAGTCATAAATTCTTCGTCACCCTGATTCCGTTCAAAAGGAAGTGGGGAGGGGGTAGAGGGGGGGGGCAGCCGGTTTCTCTGTGATTCACTCGATGATTCACAGTAAAACACCAGTGTTTACAGTGAGCGCTGCTGGCTGATCCCAGATCAGGGACCAGAACATTCCTAATCTGAGAAAGCTTCTCATGAATCATTTCCACAAAGTGTAATAAAACAGAACAAAGGAAGGAGATGAATTGTTCCATTGAGTCACATGACTTTGTTCCCAGTAAACGTGACTCCGTCGACTTTGTCAAAAATGAAGGAAGTCGTTAAACGCCTTTAAACATGAACACAAGTACCAAACTAACAATAAGACAATAAGTCTCACAAGTATGGATGTAAAATATACTTGGGAGGATAAAAGGTAAAATAGTCTTAATAAAGAATTAGGGCCGGGACTTTAGCGCGTTAATTACGATTACTTAATTACAATGTGAATTAAGATTAATTAATTACACAAAAAATAACACATTAAACATTTTTAACGCATTTTTACACTTATTTTTTGCACCGCGGAACGTTTCTCACTGGATGAGTTTCGGGGGGACCCATTATACTGGAGCACCAACTAGCGTCCATGACTTCAGACAACAACAAACCACAGTGAACATGAACCAAGAAGCTGACGAGACCGTGTCGGGTGGCCCCGTGAATGGGAAATCTTCTTATAATAAACACACGGATGGAAGCGTCGATAAGAGCGTGGTTGTGTGCAAGCTGTGCAACAAGGAATTCACATCGAGCCTCAAGTATCACCTCAACGCAACACAATTAGCAGCTAGCGTGGACGTACAAGGACCCACACCCAACCCACACTGCACCAGATGACTGGTTTCAGGACCAGGGTAACTAAGTCCACGTCTGAAAAAATAACCAATGTTCTGAATGTACTTGAAAGTATTGGTCTACTTAAAAAACCTAGTTTATAGAAGGTCTACTTACCTATAGGCTACCTGAATTTCTGAAAGTACTATATTTCTAAATATGCTATTTCTACACTTGTCCCGGCCCTAATAATATATATATATATTATATATTATATTTTATATATATATATATATTGACCTTACATATATTTTTTATAATAATTTTTTACCTATTATTTAAAAAAAAATCTTTTCTGTGACATTTTTTGACCCTACATATTTTGACTTTTTTCACAATATTTTTTTTCCCATGACATGACTGGAATGATCTTAGATGAAGCAACCTACACGTCCCTGTCACTAATGCCAAATGCCCCAAATTTCTGTACTTTAAACCTTATCTGGGTTCAACCCTCCAGGGACATGGTGGCTCTTCCTAAATCCTTTTTTAGTTTTGGGTAACTGACATTTATAAAAAATCATAATAAGATATTGCCCCAGAGACGGATTGGTGCATCTTGGAGGATCAACCATGCTATTCATCCTTCCTGCATTGGTGAAGGCACAAGTGAGTTGAATTTGAATGTAACAGAGAATTGGAGGGTGGATGCACTAAAAAGGGTAAAGAAATCTACACCCTGTGCCAGACTGTCAGTTTAAGGTTGTCCACAGGATGCCCTGAAGTAGACAAACATGGGATTGTCTTGAAAAATGCCCTCAGAGGCTGTAATAAGTTTCATGTCAGTGTGACCACTGAATGAGACACATCTGCTCATCTTTACTTCTCTCCCTTTTACCCATCTCAGCATGACATCAGCTCGTCCTGGGTTACTCGGGACTCGAGGGCAATGACTTGAGACTTGCTTGTGACTTGCCTAACAGTGACTTGTTCCCACCTCTGCTATGTAGCATGGCTAATAAGTGCTAAAGCAAAGCAATTAACATCAAATTCAATTCAGTAGCAAAAGATTCTTCATCATTCTTGACAATGCCATCATAACTCAAGTGAACGCGCCTCGTGTTTCTGCATAACCCCTAGGGTTCACTTCTCCGAAACAACCGTGGGGACAATGCCCCCACTACTACCTCCGCGGCAGTGTGCTCAAGACTTGGCACGAGCGGGATTTGAACCCACTGGCGGTGCGCACAGAGGCTTCTGGGCTCTAGCTTGCACCCCTACACTACCAGTCCTGGTCACATTTTACCAACTTTGATTCTCCTATTTAACCTTGAGCATGTGAGTTAAACCTCAAAAGTCTTTTTAAATGCTATTTCCACATCTGGGCTTGAACCCACAACCTTCAAGTGCAGTGCAGGGGCTTATGTCAGCAGCTCTTCCACTGTGCTACTTCACCACACACTAACCAGCCCTTTGTTTGTTGTATTTAACCTTGAGATTGCTACTCAAACCTGAAGTAAAGCCAAAGGCTCAAACCCAAGACTGGGCTTGAACACACAACCTTCAAGTTCAGTGCAGGCTTGTGGCAGCAGCTCTCCCACTGTGCTAATTCACCACACACCAACCAATTCTTTGTTTCTCGTATTTAACCTTGAGACTGCTACTCAAACCTCAAAACTCTTTCAAAGCAGAAGTGATGGCTGCATGAAGGGGCATGAACCCACAACCTCAGACACCAGGTTGGAGCCTGCAGCCCTTCAGTTGTTCCCTTGTACTATTCAAGAACATGCCTCACCGTGTTCGTTTCTCATATTAGACCTTGGGATTGTTTACTAAACCTCAAAACTGTTTCAAAGTTTACAGTTTGAAGCCCTGACTGCAACCAAACCCTCCTTCTGAGAGAGCAGGTTTGAACTGAGGATCCTCCACACTTCAGCCTTCCTGCTATCTCCCTGCACTGTTCCACCACACACCTGTTGATGCTTTTGAATCCAGCCTCAATTCTCATAGATTCTCAGGCTGGAATCCACAACACAACACACTTGTCTGCTGGAATTCGTTAAACAAAAATAAAAATCCATGTGAAAAAAATTACTTCTCACTGTTCTCAGGTCAAATATTTATGCAATTAAAATGCAATTAATTTCGATGAATTAATTACAAAGCCTCTAATTAATTAGATTCATATTTTTAATCAAGTCACGGCCCTATAAAGAATATTATTGGATGGTAATGTCTTAAATCCTTCAGAAATACACAATAACCTTTTTAAAAAAGATTAAATTAAAAACTAGTGTATTGCTTGTTTTTATTTTAAAGTAATGTTATCAATAAAACAGGCGCATCGTGGACATAAATCTGCAGCATGTTTTTTTCACTGCAGGAGACTTTTGTTCCTTTGGAATCTCAAAGAAAGTCTTTGTTCTCTAGTGAAAGTGTTTTTACGTGTGAATGTTAATCAAATCAAAGTTAACACATTTATAACGTGTTAATACAGTTTATGACATTAAAGAATTAATGAGTGAGTAGAGTCATGCCAAAGTCATTTTATTTTATTACCAGGCAAACATTTGATCTCCATAGTGATATTTAAAAATTAAAACATTGAGAGGCAGTTAAAGTTAAACCATCAGATGGAAACAAACACTTTAACTGTTAAGAAAACCCACAGATCGTTATTTAAATACAAAAAAAGAACAACAAACTTTTCCCATTGCACTTTGACTTCATAAATACAACTGACCTTCAGGAGGTTCACCAGCTGACTTCCACCTTCACGTCATAGAAGATTAATGAAAGGAATGAAGAGCCAGTTGAGTCTTTTTACTTATTTTAAAAAAAGAAGCTAAAATGTGATTTATTCCGGTTTGGTATAATTTTAAGTTTCACATTTTCTGAGACTGTTGGATAATTTTAACTATTTGAATGTATGGAGATTGTTTGATGTTAACCAAAGACTTAAAGGTCACTTCCTTTGAACAAGGTGCTTTAAATCAAATCATCTGCTGATTCATTGATTCCTGACAGAAGATCGTGAGAAATGCGACTGAAGACAAAACCAAAGAAACGTTTGGTTTCCCCGTCAGCTGCTGTGAGGAGATGAGTGCAGCTCGGCTCTGGTTCTCTGGACCTTCGGTTCTGACGTCTCAATTGGATTTTTAGATTTGAAGTTTTCTCTTTAGACTCTTTAACCGAGCGCTGCTTCTTCTTCTGTGGTGGTCCGACGCCGCCTGACTCTCTTTCTCTCTGGAGTCAAAGCGACGTCCTGTAAACATGTTCATGGAGACAAGAAAGAGTCGGAACCTTTTGGGGCAGAACTTGTATAAAGTGATGTCACTGATAAGACTCCTCCCCCTACGACACGCAGCCTTTAATAAACCGACCCGAAGAGAATCAGAAGCCCGGACTGCGTAATGTGAAACATTTCAAAAGGATTATGAGATACGTGAGAGTATCAAAGTGCTGTTTGCTGGACCCCCCCAAGTCACTTCCTGTGTCTTCCACGTGGGTCACATGGTAGAACTGGCGCCCATGTTTCTGTGTCCCCACCTCAAGCCCCACATCCGCTGCTACAGTTTGCTTCTTTTTTTTTGCATTTACAGTAATAACAAATATCCTCAGATATTATGAACTTTTATGTCTATGTTGTGCTGCAAAATGAAAACAAGGAAATTCCTCAGACTGTCTGGTGCGGTGAGGCGATGCGAGTGGAGCAGCAACGCCGTAAGCTCCGCCTCCAGTGGCGTTGTTTCGGGGGCCCTCAGTGATAGTGTTACTCGGAGGGACGAGACATCTCATGGGTTTCTCTTTTTTAACTTGGTTGTGAGGGTTTCGTATTTGGTCCAGCTCCAGTCCTGCTCCTTTAGGGGCAAAACCACACAAACTATTAGAAACAAAAACAAGTGCTTTAAAAGAAGGAATGCAATTAAATATCTATTTATCACAAAAATATGTTAATAAATAGTTAGTGAACTCACCACGATGCTTTTGGTCTGTTCACCAGTGGCTTCCTGCATCAGGCTGGTCAGCTGACAGAGGTACCGCTCGTTCTCCTGCAGCAGACGGGGTGCGGCGTCACTAGAAGGACACACACACACACACACACGTTACTCAGGTTACAGCTTTCAGCATAAAACTCCTCTATGAACCTTCTGTGAACTAAACCACCAGCAATCAGTTAAAGACCAGCTGGTGAAATCCAATCCAAGTGAAGATCAAGACCACGAGGAGGAAAACGCCCAAACTGCTCTGGTATGTTTACAGCTGGTCTCTGCTGCCCCAGGTGGCCAAAGGCCGCCACGACGCCCTCCAGATTCCTCAGATTAGACTCGTTTGTTTAAACAGGAAAGGGGCTTAAAGGGGTTCATCCAGGAGGAGGTACCTGTCGTTGGGTCCAGGCAGGGAGGTGAGGGGGTGCGGGGAGCTGACCGGCTGAGCAGACTGGGACCACTGAGACACCTGCGGCAGGTTGGAGGAATCGGGACTCGCTGCTATCGAGTTGCGTGTCAAGTTCTGAGCCTGGAGGGGGGGGGGAGAGAAACTATTAAATCCAGGGACAACAAACATCACAAGCACAGGAAAAAGGCTCCGCCTCCTCCAGCTGTTCATGTTTGTTCTCATTCACAGCTGTGAAGCAGACGACTACAGAGACACAGACTTTACCATTTGATATTTAATAATTGTATTCAAAGGAACTTTGACTTTGTTTTATGTGACCATAAGCTCAACCTTTCAGGGTTTTGAGACTGTTTGTCCGGCGTCATATATTATGATGCTATGATGCTATGATGTTATGATGTTATGATGCTATGATGTTATGATGTTATGATGTTATGATGCTATGATGTTATGATGCTATTATGTTATGATGCTATGATGCTATGATGCTATGATGCTATGATGTTATGATGCTATGATGCTATGATGCTATGATGCTATGATGCTATGATGTTATGATGCTATTATGTTATGATGCTATGATGCTATGATGTTATGATGTTATGATGCTATGATGTTATGATGCTATTATGTTATGATGCTATGATGTTATGATGTTATGATGCTATGATGTTATGATGTTATGATGTTATGATGCTATGATGTTATGATGTTATGATGTTATGATGCTATGATGTTATGATGTTATGATGCTATGATGTTATGATGTTATGATGTTATGATGCTATGATGTTATGATGTTATGATGCTATGATGTTATGATGCTATGATGTTATCATGAGGTTATTGTGGACCAAACATTCATCAGCTGATCGAGAGAAAGATTTGCAGGGAAGCCAAAAATGAAAATATTAACTATTTTAACTATTTTCAGCACAATTTTATTTAGATTGAGTAGATTATGTGAACATCAACCTGCCCCCCCCCCACACACACACACCACTGGAGAAATAAAGAGAGCAGATGGACTCACGCAGGCGATCTTCAGCAGGTGCCAGAACTCTCTCTGTCTCTTGATCTGCATCTGCATCACAGTGTTGTCGGCGTCCTTGATGCTCTCCAAGGTCTTCTCGATGCGTGGGAACAGGTCGATGATCTTCTGCTTGCTGATCAGGATCTTGCTGTTGGGGGGGGAGCAGAGTGGACTCGCGTCGGGGCTTTTTGGTACTAGCGGCAGGGCGGTGGTTCTCGTGGTGGTTCTCTCACCTCAGGTGTGTGTACAGGTCTTTGAGGACCTTGTCCTGGTTCTGGACTGTCTGGATGATGGCCATCACCATCTGAGAGCTGTCACTGCTCACATCCAGCTCCGGTACTGAGAGGGAATCACATGAGCTGCTCAACACACACAACTCCAACAAGGGGATTCACTCCATTTCTGTTTGGCTCCACAGAGACATTGAATCGCTCTTAATGTAATAATAAACTCGTGAGGGGGGGGGGGGGGGGGGGCTACATTAATACATCTTTTTTTGGAGAGAAAAGATGAAAGGTGCAAATGAAGACGGCATCTCAACGCTGATTGGTCAAGACATCAAAGGGTGTTTTATCGCATGTGGAGATGACATCAGCTGACCCCCCCCACCCCAAAAAACCCTCTTTGGATCTCCACGTTTCACGAGGATGATTTTGATTTCAAAAACGGCAAATTTTGCCGAAAAGCAACAAGTTTGCAGGTATGTAAACTTAAATCAGATGAAGACGTTACTTACCTTTGCATTTCATCTTCATTTGCTTGTAGAGTTCAATCGCCTTTTCTTCTCTGTGATAAAACAAATAGTCTTACAGAAGTCTTTGATAAACCATTGATAAGGAGATGGAGGAGATATTAGAAGCGTCAGACCACTTTAACACTCACAGCTGCTCCATCTTGTCTCCTTGGCGTCGGGCGTAGGGGCTCCTCTGAAGCTCCACTATCTCAGAGTGCAGAGCCATGATCTCATCATCCAGGTGGCTCACCTCTGCCACCTGCAGGACAAACCAGGATCCCCCCCCCCGTCAGACATTCACACCGAGAAACATTACACAGCATTTGAATAATACTAAAAAAAAAAAGAAGCAAACCTGTGCGAAAGCAGCAGCTCGCTCCTCGTTCTCCTGCCAGGCTTTCAGCATCTTCTCAGAGGCTTTAAACCACACACACACACACACACACACACACACACACACACACACACACACACACACACACACACACACACACACACACACACGTCACCTCAAACGTCTCTGGCTCTGTATTAAATATTTGCACGTGTTAATGCTCTCCACCAGAGGGTCAAACATCTCGTCACTCACATATGCCGTAGTGCATCTGATCGCTGTACTTCTCCAGGTCGTACTGGATGCTGCTCTTGAAGAAGTCCAGCTTGGCCTTCAGCTGCTGAGAGAAGCCGAACATGCTGTTCTTACACCTGGTCAGGTTGGTGTTGTAGCGCAGGAGACTTAGCCTGAAAGGGGGGGGGGGGGGGGGTCAAAGCCATTAAAAATAACACAAAGCCACGAGAGTCCGATCCACCTCCAACGTGACTACATTGTAAAAGACACTAAACACACTCACATAGCGGCCCTCTGTCCTTGGAAGAGCCGGCTGTAGTCGTCCTTCAGCCCACAGATGTAGCTCACCGCTTCACCCCAAACCATCTTCAGCACCACCAGGGGCAGCTCCGTCTTGGCCTCTTGCACTGAAAGCAGCAGAATCATGAGGGTTGCACACAGTAAAACCATTTATTAAGGTAAAGTTAAAAGGTGAAGGAGCCAATAGCAGCTAACGGCATCATTCATTCCATAATGACGTATGTGAGGAGGAGTGTGACCTGTGACCTGTGAAATAAATGCATTGAGGTTCATGTTGACCCACCGATGGTGTTGACTTTATCGGGCAGCTTTCTGGCGCTGAGGGGTCCGGAGTACTTGTTGATGCTCTTATCGAACAGGTAGACGATGTAGCTGTCCCAGCCTCTCTGCACGGGGAGAAGAACACGCTCTTACACCTGCCGTCTGGTCTCATCTTTATAAAAGGTTCCAGTGGGAGGGATCAGCATTAAAAAAAGCTTCATTAGCTTCATTAGCACAGTGCAGAAATGACAGGGCAGGAGATACGTGACAGGGCTCCTTTTGAGAAGCTCATAGTTGGTGTCTTTAACCTTAAAACCATGAGGACACCACCTGCTGAAGCTTTTAACTCCAATAGAAATATGACTGAGGTTTTCCTCCCGTGTGCCACTAGACACTCGGAAGAAGAGGAGAGGAGCAGGAGCTGCATGGAGAGCCTTCTCACCACTCCGTCCAGGACACACTGCGCAGCGGGCTTCCGGGGGTCCAGGGACACCCCCGTCTCCTGCAGCAGCTCCTGGTTCACCACCTCGATCTTGGTCTCGGCTTCGATGCGCTTCTGCAGACTGTGCAGACTCTCCTCCGGGTCCAGCTGGAAGGAGTGGACCTGAGCCGAGGTCATGTTCAGGATGTGCACGACCTTCAGAGACACAGCATGAAGGTACCGCTCATCGATTTCAAGCCGATCACATGAAGCAGAGAAGATAACAAGAAGGTAGCGGAAAGTTAAAATCTTTTATGTATTAACCCGATTTAGAGCTGTCTTGTAAATATCAGACAATATTAATATTATGAGCATTATGCTGTAGGATTGTTTCAGTGTGATCAACAGATTGTTGTTTGTCCAAAAGTCTAAATGCCTAAAAAATAACTGACATCATTTGCAAAAATCACAGCATGCTTTATCGGACAAAACATGTTGCTTCAAATCCATATTTGTTGGATTTGAGCCTTTTAAAAAACGGAGGTGCAGGAGGACACATCTGTTTTATGTGGTGGTGTAGCAGGGAATAAACACAGATATTTGACTCATTATTGTTTAACACACTACATATAAATTACAATATACAAATATATACATATATTCTGACTTTGTATCTCTACGGTTGAAATAAGTGACATATAATGTGATGCAATGTAATTTATACTAAGAGCATCATGAGATGCATCGTTTCTGCAGATCAATGTTCTTCTGGTTGGTTTCATTTGTGTCTCAGAGATAAACAGGAGAAACACCTCCCACCATTTAAAGAACCCGTAACGTTGTATCACCATTGGTTCTGGTTGACCCGGATAGAGTCTTAAGCTCTAAAAGCCTCACCTTCATACTCAGTATCAGCTCCAGCTGCTCAAAGCAAGACGGTCTCTTGGTTTCCTGGTTGATTGGACCCCCCCTGTAGACGGGGTCCCAGTTTAACGTCAGCTGCAGCAGTCTCTCGATCGGAGCCAACATGGTACTGAAGGACACAGGGAGGGACATTGGTACCAAACTCTGTCCCAGTACCTTCCTGCTTTTCATTCCATCAAAGCTGCCCCCCCCCCCCTCCCCCACCCTGTTATGGTTAGTGATGATGCAACAGATTTCTACCAGTGGGTCCAAACCTGCTGAGGCTGTTGGGGTAGGGCAGATGTGTGGAGAACGTCACGTCTCCGTTCGGCTCCTCCACAGCCATGATGTCCCTGGGACCTTTATTCCTCACTTTGGTGGCCCTGAGGGAGACAGACAAAGGGGACGCTTGCAGTTCCAACTTCCTTTGCTCTTTATTTTCTATTCAGAGCAAAACAGCAAAGCGGTGGTTTGATGAAAAATGGACTCATGGGTTGAGGTGCAGCAGACACTGAACACAGGGAGAACCTGCAGAGCTTATTTTTGACTTTAGATGTCTAATAACACTGCATGTTCTCCGGTGTGGGAGCAGCTGCCTCACTGTGGGGTTCGGTTTAAGGTTTGGATTGAATGTGTGTTTCCTGGTTGGTTTCTGTGACAAGTTGACAGAAGTCCATCTCACTTTTGTTTTGTTCATCTTTGAGCTTTTTCATGGAGGATAATTATTTAAGTATCTTGCTTTTTTATGTCTAGATTTGATCTCGTTTTGGGGTCGAGTTTTATTCATGACACAAATGTTCAAATTGGAGACTACGCATTTTAAATCAATCCCATGTGTCCCAATATGTTTCAGGTGAGTAAACAACAACAGATAAGACCTGCTGACGCTCGTCTCTGAAGCTTCACCTCAGTCCACCAACGAGCTGAATCAAGGTGACTTGTGTTTGATTCTACGGGCCAACTTTTTATCCATCTGGTAAAATAAACCACTCTTGTGCCAGATGACCAGTCATCGGGTCAACTCACCACTGCACGGGCTGAAGGTTGTGGAGGAACGGACGGAAACCACAAATGCATTCAAACATCATGGTGCCGAAGCTCCAGTAGTCCACGGTGACGGTGTACGGCTGGTTCTCAAACAGCTCAGGGGCCTGCAGACACCAAAGGATGCAACGCTCCCATGTCATCTGGCCTTCTGGGTACAGGTCCTGCAGCCATATATGGATGAATGCACATGGAGACAGAAGCCGGCTTACCAGGTACTGAAGCGTGCCAACGAAGGAGGTGCACAGACTGTCCTGGTCCAGGTCTTTAGCATAGCCCAAGTCGATGATTTTGTGAACCAGCTGCAGAAGAAGAAAAAGGAACTTTCAGTTTCTTTGAGGTTTTTTGAAGCCAAACAGAAAACCAAGCCACCAAGTGTCCGCTCACCTTTCCGTTGATATCTTGTAGCACGATGTTTTCTGGTTTAAGGTCTCTGTGTATGATCTTGTTTTCGTGAAGATACTGGATACCAGAACCTGGAGCAGGGAACAAGCTTTTAAATAAAAGTTGAGGCTATAAAATAAAAAAGACGCTTCTGAGTGAAAAAGGAGACATACCAACATCATTGAGTAACGAAAGGACTTCACTCTCCTTCAATCCGCAGCAGTTTTCAGGTTTGCTGAGAATCTGTAAGCCACATAAATGGACTTGTGTCAGAAATAAGGAGCCTCCTACAGCATGCCACAGACATACAGTGCACTATGTGATTCAACTTCAACATCTGTGCTCAGCATCCAAGACCAAGAATAAGTAAAACCTGTAATTCATCCAAACTCAAATTGACATAGTTCTCTAATCTTGTTATCAGAACACAGAGCATCAACTTTGATTACAGCGTAAAAACCTCCTCGTTAACCAGCTGAACGCTACGACTTCCTCCTGAAAGTTGAATGCCAGCATTTTTGTTGCCAAGTCTTGGTGCACAGGAGCAACAGCGTGTCAGGCTGATACCTGCAACAGAGCCTTGAAGTCATGAATAGGAGCAGCGTGGCAACACACAGGGGGGGAAGCAGGATGACAGGATGATTTTATAACATAACTACCAACAGGAAGGACGCACGCTGTGACATATTTTGAATGATGAAGGAAGTCATTCAATTTTATGTCTTGCAGGTAAAAAGTTTTGCTTTATGTGGGGCTTCCCCTCCGCAGGTAATCTCACTCTGAGGAGGAAGTGAATTATGTATTCCTCATGTTTGAAGTTAAGGTGTACTGAAAACAACACATCCCATATATATATATATATATATATCCATATCCAATAAGTCCCACCCCTCCCATCTGAAGATGAGGGTCGGTGGTTTTGAGCTCATCCATTTTAAGGTGTTTTAATACCTCTTGTTCGGCCAGCCACCTCCTACTGTACGAAGTGGCCTTATTCTAAGCTTCCATGAGTCCCTCACCTTCCTCAGGTCTCCCCTGGAGCAGTACTCCATGGCCAAGAGTGGAAGATCATTTAAGGCGATGTGCCTCATTTCCTCCGGGACATCTCGGGCCGACACGACGTTGATGTGATTCAACCTGAGTGAGACAGCAGGAGGAGTCAGCACCATTATTACTATTTAATGACACCTGTCAAAGACTGATGGTCTGCAGCTTCCTTTATATAATCATCATAATTGTGATAAAGTATGCCATTATGATACCAAGACATCACTGTATAATGCTTTTAAATCAAGGTAAAAATGAACTGTCCCCTACAGAAGAAAAGGAGATAAAAAATAAGTCTAACTTCTTCATGATCTGGATTTCTCTGCTCCATCGGTCCTTGTTCCTTGGAGTCAACTCCAGGCGACACATTTTCACAGCTAGCTTTTCATTGGTTTCCTGCAAATCAGACACAAATACATTCTGTTGTGTTTCTGGTAGAAAGAGTATCACAGAACCGATGGTACCCGTCACTGTGTGGATGTAACGTAGGCTGGTAGTACACGTGATGGTTGATGAGAGGTCAGAGTTGGTGTCATTAGGATGAACTTACGTGGTGCTGGTAGAGGTAAACATGGCCAAATCCGCCCATCCCGAGCCTCTCCTTCAGCTCCCAGTCTCCGCAGTTCTGGTTCTGCCTGAAAGGAGGTTTCTCCATTGTTCTGAAGCTGAACTGGAGCGTAGAAATAAAGTTTCCATGAGTCCTCTTACGTTTAATTCAAAGCCATTTAAAACGAACACAACCTGGTTGAGATGGTAGAATTCCTTCCTTGCTAGCAAAGTAAAACAAAAATCACTTACGTTAAGTTAAATCCTGGAAGAACTGCCGAACTAATGTCCGCTTGCGCGGATATTTTAACCACAACGATGTCAAAATAACGTGTTGAAACAAGTGGAATCCCACACCATTTAATAATTACGGTTAGCTAAAGAGGCAGCTAACGTGCTAGCTACGTCAACAGTTTGACAAGATCAACGGCATTCCAGGAAATAGACGGCGCCGGATGGCTAGCATTGAAAGCTAGCCGTCAGTGGACGTTTGAGCGGACGCCCCCGTCGCCAGAGCCAGTAATGAGAGACTTACTTTTTGTTTCTATGTGAATGTCATGCGCCGTTTTACTCGGTGTGACTGCGTTTGTTTTCTTTTTGGTTCAACGCAATGGGACCGTGAGAATGTGTACTTTCCGTCCTGACGTCACCAGAGTACCCGGCTGTGATTTCTAAAAAACCGACGGGCGACGCGTTCAAGGACACGAAAGCCCGCTACGTTCATACTGAAATATACAGTATATATCTATAGAAAAAGGCTGGTTTGTCTTACGGCGAAGTATAGAACGTCCGCACATGGCGGCCATATTGGTACAGTCACCCATTACATTGTGTTGTTAGTGGTACATGTACTTAAAATAATAATAACTTCAAGCTCAATTTCAAACCGAATGTTAAAGGTTTGGTTTGTTATAAACGTCAGAGATGTAGATATGACACTGCTTGAACGGTCGGTCATATATATATATATGACTCTTATGTATATATAATATAGATTTTTATTCATATACTCTGTGTATATTTACTCAGACTCATCACTCACTTCTGAATAACGTCTTATTGAAGTAACACTTGGGACTCATTTTAACTCCTTTTCATACTGCTGTGTATCATAATTCTTCCAGAGGTTTTTACATTTTTGATCCATCCAGGACATTTTTATAAAACAGAGAACCTCCAGACCACCACTTGTGTTTCTCTTGTAATAACTTGACACGTTATTTGCACTCTTCTGTAGTCCTCTATGTGCACAAGAACACAGTACTTAAGTCAAATGCAAATGATGAATGACATCATAATAATAATAATAATGATGATAAGGCAAGCTAATGTGCTAATGTTTTGGATGTGTTAATCTGTCCAAATCATACATGTAATAATTGTACACAGAACATATTGATCAAAGTGTATTGTTGGTTTCTGACTGCCAGGACAAAGCAGTGGAAGAGATGTTTTTACTCACGGATACATTCCACACAACGATAACCTTTCAAAACACTTTTTATTATCACATTCTACGCCTCCCAAAACGAGAAGCTCACAGACGACATTTCCCTTGGTGAGTTTTTAACAAAGCAGTGACACACGAAGCTCAGCGTGTGTGTGCAGCATTTCAACGACCGGTCTACAAAACACGGATCAGATCGAACCTCCACGCGTAAAAAGGGTCGTAACGAGCTGGCTCCAGTCTCTAAAACACCAACAGCAGACGACAGCGTTAAATATAGCCATTTCCTTCATTGACATTGAGAAAATTATTTTAAAAAAACAAAAAAACGATGAGCTCAAGGACAGGAAAAAGAAAAGAAAAAACACGTTGACACACCTTAAATATTAACCCTTCATTTAATACTCTGACCATGAGCTAAAGGAAAAACAGGCCATGAAATCTCATGCTTTATTTACACGTCACATTCAGAAAGGAGGCGTCTCCTGGAAAAAAGACACGTCTCTTCATTGTTTTTATGAAAGGAGTTTGTGAAGGTGGAGGCTTTCCTTTCTTACTACATCCATCCGTCTCAAAGTGGAGAGCAGACAGCATGTGGTCTTCAATTAAATGGTGAAGATTTCAGATTGAAGTGGATAAACTCTTTGTAGTGATAAAGACTGAATATATTGATTTTACACATAGAAATGCTCCACTTATGAAATCAAATCATTTTGAATCGGCACAAAGAGGTATTTTCCGCTCAAAGAATAACAAAATAAATGGTAGAGAACATAAACGTCATGATGTCAGAAAAATGAATGAATAAATACAGAGATGTGATGTCAAAGTTATATAAATGATATCCACACAAAAGCAACACTTCTGAGATGACAAGACAAAGACGATGGGAGGACATGAAGATGAAAAAAAAACTAATCTTAATCTTCAAAACAATTGCGATCGGAAATCTCTTTGAATGTTTTTGCAGGAAAGATATTGATGTTAAAACTGGGTAATAGTTTGTTGTTCCCCTGCAGGCAGAACGTGATTCAGAATAGGGTTCCAAAAGCAAACAACACAGGAAGCAAACCCTAGAAGCCTCCTTCCTATCGGGTGAGTGATGTCATGCATCTCCACTGCGGGTGCAGCAGGTGTGTTATGGGTCTCCCTGCTGGTCTGGACGCTCTTGTAGCGTCTTAAAAGCCTGAGAAGAAAAACCTCTTGAAATCTATGAGGCGTTTTACAGCAAAAAAACAGGCAGCCCAGGTCCTTCCCTTTTAATTTGTATATATTGTCCAACTTTTCGTCATGCATCACCTGCAACAACCCTGAACGCATGCTGTGGGTCCTCAGCCAACCATGCGCTTCCCCCCCTAATCACCCGCTCATCTCTGATAGGTACATATGTGTGTATAGTAACTAGAATACTCATATTGTGCTGAATAATTAGCCCCATGTCAGAGAAAAAAAAAGATAACAACAACAACAACAACAACACGTGATTATTGTGTAGAGCTTGTGGGGCTTTGAGCGGCTTCACAATCGTGTTTGAATATATCGTCAATATATTCATGTATCCTACAATACTAAGCTAGTGGTGCACTATATATTGATATATATACACACATATATATGTGTGTATATATATATATCCTGGATGTTTACATGGGAAGCATATTTTCCTTTTACATTTTAATACACACTGGACACAGACAGGAGGAAAAGGTTCAACATCAACAAACGACTGTAAAATACCATCAAAATATTGAAAAAACAAGAACATTCAGGGTCTGCCTGGTGAGAGTTAAAATAAGGTTTTATAAATGAAAGGCTATAAGTACAGAGGGAGATTACACATTTTGGGGAGAGACATAACAAAAAGGATTTAAATGACCCCAGATAAGTGTTGCAGCTCTCAGTTTTGCCCTTAAATGTAGTCAAAGGCCTAAAGGAAGCAGAGCAGGAAGCATGCGGCTCAACATACAGCCAAGAACTAGAACAGAAGCACATCACAGGGACAGAAGCCAAAGCAACTTGGACACAGGGCTCCTGGTGAAGTACAGCAAAAAGAAGAAGAAGACGACGTCTGATTGGCCCCTCAGCGAGCGGCGCCTTCATCGCGGTTCATCAACTCGATGCCACTTTCAGGTGAAGCGGGAATGTGAACGCGTCGAGGTGAAGAGCAAACGGAACGTAGGTGGTGGTCCCCGAAAAGGTCAGAAGATCAAAGGTCAGAAGATCAAAGGCGGGAGAAGGATGCAGAAAAAAAGCCAGCCGGGTGTTTTCGCCTCCCGTCTTGGCGCCGCTCGGCCTGGCGCCCGATCCTCAAAGACGCCCCCCCCCGGGCGCATCGGTGACCTCCTGCACCAGGCACACGGGTCCGCTTCGCCTCTGGTCCGCGCGGAGGGGAGGGCCTCGTGGTTTGTGGAGGGGGTGAGGGGGGGCAGACCCCTCCCCCCGCTCACTCCTGCTCCCCCTTCAAGCAGAGCTCCAAACCCTCCTGGATCTCAAATAAAAGCCTCACGTAGGGAGTCCGTGCCGCTCCCGGCGCCCCCCCCGCCCCGGCTCACTTCTTCACGGCCTGCCGGTAGCTGTGTCTCTGGCCGTCCGGGCGGTGCTTGCTGCTGCAGCCGCTGGCGTGGCTGCTGGGGCCCCCGTCCCTGCTGGCGTGGCTGGCGTGGCTGCTGGGGCCCCCGTCCCTGCTGGCGTGGCTGGCGTGATTGCTGTGGCCCCCGTCCCTGCTGGCGTGGCTGGCGTGGCTGCTGGGGCCCCCGTCCCTGCTGGCCTGGCTGGCCTGGCTGCTGTCCTGCAGGGTGGGGCTGGACTGGGCCCTCTGCAGCCTGTTGTCCTCCAGCAGCTGGGACTCGAACACGGACAGGTCCTCCTCGCCGCTCCGGATCTTGGCCCGCAGCAGCATGACGTAGGTCCCGTACCGTGTCTTCTGCCAATGTGCATAAAGACAGATGTGGGGGGGGGACAAAAGAGTGAGCTGCAGTAACGTTCTACCTTTCTACGTCACTCAGATCTTTCTTTTGAGTCCAGCTCACCTCGAACTCGAGATACTCTTCCCGCTGGTGGTACTCTTCAAGGTCGCGGCCTTTGACCTTGCGGTCGGGGGGGTAGGAGCGCAGCTCAGACAGCTCGCTGGACAGGGCTCTGAATCGGGCCTCGTGGGATCTGATCTGCTCCTCCTGGGAACAGCAGGGGGAGACGGAGGGGAGGAAATGGCATATCATGGCAAACACTCTGCTTTTATTCATGTGGACTCCTTCAGAGCATCAAGGACCCGGCTCCCAGGGACAAATAACTACTAAATATTCTAATAGTCCAACATGGACGTGATGAATGAAGCGTCTGCAGTCATGAACAACGAGTCCCTGCTGGTAATATATCACATCGGTGTTAAGTGCACTGAAACATTCATTCTAATTACTATGAAAATGGCTGCGAGGAACAGATCATCACATCGGAGGCTCTACACCCTGGACGCTGGTCTCTTTTCCTGCGGTTACCCCGGCAACCGGCTCCGCCAATCAATTCAGGTTCCTCCACCTGACCGTGAGCGGGTTCACTTAAAAGGGGCGTGTGAAGCGTCGCATTTTACAGCTGCAGAGAAAACTGTGTACAAAGTGTCCCAGTATCACACATGAGGGACTTGATGGAGACAGCGAGAGCGCTAGAAGAATGAGGTCAACGCGCTCTCACACACGCCATGGAAGCACATCTGCAACACATTCATTTCACACAACACACACATGTAGTGACAGGCGGATGTGTGGTGGACTCATGAAGCATCATGTGACGCATTCTTGGTACCTCGGGCAGCTTGGACACGGCGCCCGGCAGCAACGGGCGGCTGAACTTCTTCTGTGACCCGATGGCTGCTGGGAAAGGAGGAGCCGAGAACATGGCGGCAACCGCGTTGATCCGTGTGATCCAAGACTGCATCTGCTCCCCGTTCCTGCAAAAACAACAACAACAACAACAACGGTCTTACAGGCAGATCACCAACATCAAAGGGATGATTAGCGCAGCAAAGGCAGCCATGATGTTGACAAAGAAATGATTCCACAGCCAATTAATGCAGGAGAGAAAACAGGGGGCCTGATTTACACTAAGAGCCATCGGGGGCCCGTAAGGAATATCAGATTGAATCAGAGAGAGAGAGAGAGAGAGAGAGAGGGAGGGGGGGGGGAGGTACAGTATCTGGGACAAGTGCAAGCTGCAACTGGAGCACATGGCCCGTCCTTGTGGGGGGGGGGCGGGCGCTCAAACATGTGGCCACTCATGTTCCACTTCTGGACCCTGGTAACACACACATGCTGCATCCACTTCCTCCATGTGGATACAAACACACACACACACACACACACACAGTGTTCACATGAACCAAGTTATCAGCTGAGACGGGATGCAGCACGTCCCCCCCCCTCCCTCTCTCACTCACGGCGCCTGGAAGAGGTAGACCCTCCAGTCGGCGGTGCGCAGGTAGAAGACGTTGGGCCTCTTGCTGTAGTCGGAGGCCTTCATGGCCAGAGAGTGGTGGATGGACACAGCGTTCTTCAGGTCCTCCTCAGAGAGGTGCTTGTCGGGCCGGTACTCCCCCTGCGAGACATGAATAAGAAACGAAAGCTGGGATTAACACGGGGGGGTCGGGGGGGTCGGAGCACTTATCACCCAGAGGACATAAAGGTCCAGAGAAAGTCTCACAGCAATACCTTTGTATTTCACACCAAACTGAATGTAAAACTTGCTGAATTTAGGTGATATTGTTATAATGTATTTAAAAAGTTACTATAGAAAAGAGCTCTGGTAGAATTCTCTAAACTTACTAGAATTAACGAACTAGAATAAAAATAATCCTTACTTTGATCAATGTAACGCATTTATTCAAGAAACTGTACTAACTTATTATTTAACAAAAGAAGTCACATTTTTACCTCATTTGTCAAATGATTTTTTGGCAGAACAAATGAGCAAAATGACAATTAAATTAAGTAGAAACTTCATCCAAAATCCAGTGAACAGACATGTCACACTTAGTAAAGAGGAAAGGTGACTCCCTTTGAACAGTTTGGGCGACGTAATAAAAGACAGAACACGTTGGATTTGCAGTCACTTGTTATTCTAAAGGTTGAATAATGAATATCAAGTAGTAATCACTTGTCACACTAAGTACTTCTGGGTGAAACATGCTGTGTTTGAGCAGCAGAGACGTACTTTCTGCAGATACAGGATGAGCCCTTTGAGGATGACGTAGAACGTCTTCCAGCCTCTTTTCCCTCTCGGAGCTGAAAGGAGGAGAAAAAGTGTTGAGATGAAGTCACCGACCCGCCGGTCCACCACAGAACCACCGAGCTCCCTCCTTCCATCCAGGACCTGCTGTGGGTCGAATCATCTTAGAGCTTTCATCACAGGAGGAATCAATTTAGATTGACTTGTTTGATAGATTCCTTTTTGACTCTGAATTTTCAGGGAATTTTTATAATATTCTCATTTTTACCTATTTTGTGAAGATAATTACAACTGAGCCAATTAAAATCAAGAGAAAGCTGCTGATCAGTTGCAACAGGAAGTCAACCTGCTTCCCTCCATAATGGGACGATTCCACTGGATTAGTCCAGAAAATAATCCTTATTATTAGAAACAAGAGAATCTTCACTAATGAACTCCACTTTATTCCAAGTGTTGAGTAAAGAGCAAACAGGAAGAACTCTCTCTCAGACAGGAAGTGCAGACCTGCCGTCTCACTTCCTGCTTTACTTCCTCTCCGTTTCTCAGTCTTCGTACTTCTCTTTCCGTCCGGGTCGGCGTGGACTTTGCGTACGAGGAAGCCGTTCTTGTAAAGCAGCGATCCAGACGGCTGCGTCTCGTCCGCCAGCGCCTTCCCGCCGCTGCCACCGCCGCCGCCGCCCTCCCCTTTCACCGGGCGGGAGGCGCTGGTCTCACACAGACTGTCCCCGAGCTCTGAAAACGACTTTCGCAGCTCTTCCTCGTCGCTATGGAGACAAAAAAGATGATTAACCAAAACAGATCCTGTGGTGACCAACGCTTATTAAGTGTCACGTCGTTACTCGTCCCGCCATCACGCCATCCCGCCATCACGCCATCCCGCCATCACGCCATCCCGCCATCACGCCACAGCTCAGAGCGTTGTGAACAACAAAACGGATGATTGAAGAAATCCAAACTTCTTGATGATGTAGTCGTATACTGTAGAGATCGACTGGGTTTATTTAGATATTTAGATGTTCTTTTTTTAATCCACACTTATATTTTTACCTTCTTTTCTTATTCTGTAGTTTGTTGGACGTAAACAGGCAACTTTTGTTAACTGTGTTTTATTTATTTGCGCTGATTCTTTCTCTTTTGTGTCTGCAGTTAAAAGCTTTTTATTTGTCACAGTAAATATTGCTTTAAAGGGACCACCATCATATCAGTAATTACAATGTATGAATCAATCAATAACCAGTTTAGAGGATGAATTATTAATTGGTGTTTACTAGACCCTTTGAATGGGTTTATTTAATTTATTTCTGTTTTATAATGACATCTGAAAAATGACCTGAAAAATGGTCCTGAGGAACAAACTGTTTAGTAGAATAAAACTAGAACTAGATTCTAGAAACTAGAATAAAAAACAACTTTGAGGTTCTGCTCTTGTGTTTTGATGAGAGATGAAATATCACGATGTTACACATTCATCACTGAAAGTATCCTCTTCAATAGGTCCTAACAAACAAGCTCCACTTTTCTGTATTGGGGGGTGAAGGTTGGGCACCACCTCCCTCTCAGAATATGATCTCTTTATTCAAGTCACTTTCAGGTTTGTGAGAACGTTGCTCGTTAGAAACGAGCCTCGAGGAGCCCAACTTCTAAATGAGCTTCAACTGCAGCTTTATTATTTTATAACTCCTCTCCTGTACAGTGTGTGTGTGTGTGTGTGAACAAGTCCCTTTATGTTCGTCTCTTTGAACTTTCTCCATGAAGAATACAGTGAATTTATAATTTCCGTTCAAACCCCTTTTCTTTTAGTTTCTTACTACCAGCTACTTAACGTTCTGATACGACCTCTTTGATTTCTTATTTTAGAACCGTTTTAGTTGAATGTTTTCAGATGGGCTTTTGCTTATAAACATTATTAACATATTTGTATTAATAATATATTTTTAAATAGCTATTTTTCGCAAAGTAACATTGTTACCTGCATATTCTATATTTATTCATCCCTATTTTTATTAGCATTTTTGATTGCATTTTATTGTTTTTATTGGTGCATCCAGCATCATTTCATTGCATTAGTTTGTTAAAATCCTTTTTAAGATCATTAAATAAACACACATCAGGGTAATGACAGTGTTACATTTGACATTAGCAAAGTTCTTCCTGTAGATATGACTTCAGTGGTGTTAATCTCGTTCTCCTCCATACGTCTCCTCACGCTTTCAGAGGGATTCGTCACATTAGGAAACGACGCCAAGCGGCAAATCCACTTGTTACCTCAGCAGGCGGCACCGTGCAAAAAGTTCAGCCCGAAAATAGAAACTATGGCTGCGTGCCGAGCCCCCCCGAGACCACGGTATGAGTAACCAACAGTACATAACAGCAGTTAACCCCAAACAGGAGCCAGAGAGGGAGGGGGGAGAAGAGGGAGGCAGGGACAGAGCCAATGGGCATCCAGCCTGTTGCCTGGTAACGGCTGAATCCCATTCTACACAGAGACGGAACGGGAGAGATACAAATAAGCTCATCCTTCTCTGATGGCAGAACATTATTCACCATCATATGAGAGCAAAGAGAACAAAGGGAAGGAAACAAGAGGAGGTTCAGAAAATAAAAGATATCACAGGAAAGAGGAAAGAGAGGGAGGAAAGGAAACCAAGGGCAAAAGGGAACAGGATAGGACGACTGAAACAGGAAAGGAAACAAAAGGAAAAAAGGAGAAGAGGAGAGAGATTGAGATACATTCAATTAGAAGAGGGGGGGGGGGAGGAAAGAAGAATACACAAAGAAAAAGGAAAGAAAATAAGGAAATGAAAAAAGGGTGAGAGAAAAAATAATGGAACAGAAAAGATGAATAAATAAAACAGAAAAAACACTGACAAGAAAGACTAGAAAAAAAGAGCAAAGGAAAAGGATGTTGATGCAATACGAGGAAAAGCAGAGGAAAGAGATGCATTCTGGGTGCTTTGCTGCTTCAGTGCAGCAACAAGAGAAAGACGGCGTCACTTCATCCTTCTTGCTCTCCGGTGTTTAATGACTCAAAGCGTTTCACAGATAGAAGATGGAGGACGAAGCAGGAACCTTCTATGAAACGGACCAAGTTGTGATTGAAATCTGGAATTAAATCTATTTGTGATTTATTGAACTAATCAGGAATGTGATGGTTATTTCAGTACTGGACAGGTTCTAGTATTCATGCTATGGAGCATTTACTCAGGTACTCATGTGGAGATGAGCATATGATATACACTACTTGAGCATGTGATCATTTAACTACTGGTTTAAATCAATGTAAATATGATGCTGGATTATTGCAGTTTAAACCAGCAGCAATACATTAAAATGATGACTAGCTGCAGTTAAAGTGATAAACAAACCAATTATAATCCAACAATACATCATTTGTTTCCTGCTAAATGATTATTTTGGTAAAGGTTCATACTAGTACTTTGGTACTTTTCACACTGTGTACTTCCTCCACACAAAGTACTGTAGTACTACTAATGATTCTCTCCAGAATGAAAGCAGTAAACGAGCAGAAGCTTCCCATCACATCTTCACATCTCCCTGCATCGCTCCCACCTCCACCCACCTCCACCCCAACCACCTCCACCCCAACTACCTCCACCTCCACCCACCTCCACCTCCACCTCCACCCCAACCACCTCCACCCCAACCACCTCCTCCTCCACCCACCTCCTCCCTCCCTGTGGCCTCCACCCCCGCTGCTGGATGGGGAAACATGTGTGCGTGTCTTTGTTTGTGTACCAGTGGACAACATGTGGGTGCATCCAACTGAGTCCTTTTCTCTGCGGGGGTGTGAAACAACATCCATCGCTGTGTTTAAATACCACACACACACACACACACACACACACACACACACACACACACACACACACACACACACACACACACACACACACACACACACACACACACACACACACGCACACACACACACGCACACACACACACGCACACACGCACACACACACACACACACACGCACACACACACACCTGTTATGAGATGCATGAGGCCTCCACTTGAGCTTCAATGAGTCAAAGTTTCAAATATATAGTTTCATTATGTGTTACGTTGCATCGTAGGAGGACATTAGTTAAGTTAAGTTGTTGCTTAGGTGACATCTGTTCTTCACATTGTTTTATTGAAATCATGATCTTTTTCTCTAGCCGTCACCTAAACCTTGCGACATTGTGCTTTTAAGCATGAGTGACATAAAAGTTATCCATGAAAGTGAGACATCAACCTTCAAAAGAAGCCCCTCTTTGCAGAAACGCACAATGTCGACATTTTTCTGGTTTGTGTCGATTAAAGTGCCTTCAAACAGCAGCATTTTCATGTGTAATGAGGAGAAGATCCTAAAGTCCCTTTTCTTCTAATAGATGGATTTCCTCTATGTGGCTGCACTTGTTTGTCTTTTTGCACACAGACACAAGGGCAAATTCCTTGAATGTAAAAAAACCTACTTGGCCATGAAGCACTTTCTATTTCAGGACTTCGTAGAGCGCCACACACAGTTTTCCCCTCATTACAACGTGCAGACCGCCAACGCACCAACGGGCCGCGGGGCGTGCACGAGGACGTGCACGAGGACGACCCGCGTCCTCTGGAGCCGTCACACGGTGCCTCCACCTTCATCAAGTGGAAGAAAGGTCCTCGCTGGGATGAAATGTGCATCGAGCAGCGAGCAGAGTGTGAAGGTGGAAAGTGGCGGCGTGCTGCGTCCCCGATAATGAGTAAACATTCGGCCCGGAGGAGGACGCCGTGGTGTCACGCGGTGTTTAAATAGCCGCCTGCGTGCCAGCGGAGATGTTTGAACTGGATCTCCGGCCTCTCTGTGGATCTCCTCCTCGATGCGCTCCTCTGACCACGTTGTGCTCGGCTGTTTCGGGAGCTGCTGCAGCTATTTTTGGAGCGGTGGTGGGAGGCTGTGGTCACACCTTCTCGCAGGATGCAGGTAGAGAGCCGTTTAGACTCAGTGCCTCTCTGCTCCCTTTGGCTTTTCTCTTCTTCGTATTCATGAAGCCAACACACCTTCCCCGTGTACATGTGTGCGTACGCTGCACATCCATCTGTTACTGTGTGTGTGTGTCTGTGTTTGCTGCCGAGGAAAGAGCAATGTGGTGTGTCGTGTTCATGGTGCCGTAACTATGGCAACAAAGCTCGGAAAGCTAGTGACTTAATTGGCATCTCCGAGGCGCTCTGCGATCCAGAATAGAACCCTTGACACACTGATGTTTTCTTCCACATGCCAGGCAACACACGTCTGGAATGAGGATGCTAACAAGTCAATCAATATCATCCTGCTCCTCTGGACAATGCACTGTGTGTGTGTGTGTGTGTGTGTGTGTGTGTGTGTGTTGATATGGGTTTCAGTTCAGCGAGGGAGCAAAATAAGAGACATGTAAAATGTCAGGGTTGTTTTAGATAAAAGGAAATAGAAGTATCAGAAGTACATATTTTGTGGTTTACTTGATTACTTTTTCTCCACTGATTTAATTCACCAGAAGTCATGATTACTTTGTGCATTAATTGCATATTTAAGAAAACCGTTGAGCGTGTATATTGTTGTATTGTTGTTCTCTGTAAGATGCAAAGTACAAGACTTGAAAGGTTTTGGTTTCAGGTGAATCACAAACACATGGAGCGACTTACAGAGTCCACTGCAGCTTCTGGTTCTTGATCGAGTTGTAAAGCGCCTGCAGAGGAGAACAAGGAGGCACATTTTAGACAAAAGACACATCCATTGCACCTCGGTTCAGCTGATCAGATCTAGCAGGGGGGGGGCAGGTGCACTGTGGTAAGCGAGGCTGCTTCATTTAATAACTTCTCAGAAATGTCATCCGTCTTGCTGCCCTTTGGCGGAGCTTAACTCCTTTTATGTTTTTGCCAAACAATCAATCAATCATCTAATCAGTCAACGAGCAGATGGCCATTATCCGCCCGTCAATGGACGGCTGACAAATCAATCGACCCCATAAATAATTCAGACATCGACCGACGAGAAGCCAAATTAAGTTACAGCTCAAGAACATGAAGACAAAAATAAACCCGATCAATGAAAACAAAAGCAGTCGACGGCGTGGGTGAAAACACGCTGATCAATACGTCGATTACCTGACCAATCACAAAGGAGAAGAATAGCTGTCAGCTCAAGATTTGCATTTATTCTCACTTTAATGTTATTTTAAATAATAAAGAAGGGGTTTGGCAGAAGTTTCGGGGGGTTTCGTTGATTGATCATGAATAAATGATCAATCGGATCAATTTACGGTTCCATTGGTGGCAGATGAGAGCAGTGGTTGATGATCAATTATTAGTAAAAATACCACATTGAAAAATACATTCATAAAAGTCCTAAATTAGACTTATGTCTAAGGGTTATAATAAGTAAATATACAGATCAAATTAATCAATATGATTATTATCATAAAAGTGCTTTCCTTTATGTTTATTTCTTATGCAGATAAACATCTATTTCAACATGTATTACACAAATATAAAGTAATAAAATGTACTATAAAAGATTAATGCTGATTATATATTAGAATCAGGCCTAAAACAGTATTGTGGCCATTAATGCTTAATAAACAAATTATTTTAATCATGTTGGAGCCAAAATGATCAGCTTAACACTCAAGTATAATATTTAAAGGGATAATTATCTCCTTCAGCCTTCTGATCCATATAAATAGTAATTCTCTGTATTTGTGGATAACATCTGTAACATCAGTCCAAACAACGGGCAGAAATATTTGCAAATCAAGTTTGCAGTGATATAAAAGGAAATATTATACAGATTCTGCGTCAAATCAATATGGATAAAATCACCAGACAGGCGTGAATCCATCAAATAAAGAGGCTGATGGATCTAAACTGGTGGAGGAGTGGTTCTGTTTGCAGAAAGCAACCCGGTCCACAAGGCACTTCATTCACAGACTGAACTTCACATCTTTGCACCACATTTGTTTTGAATCATTTCAGGAAGAGAAAATCAAAATCTACCGACACAAAAAAGGAGTTTAACGCCTTTAAATATCAGAATAATCAGAGACGAACTGCGTGAAATGTTAATGTGCAAAAGTTGTGCGTTGTGTTCAACGACAGCAACACACTTCTGACGTGGCAGTAAAACTCCAGTCGGAGCCAAACAGCATCCGTTTATGTTCAGAGTGAATAATGGACCTGAGGCTGGAAAATGACCAGAAAATATCACCTGCTGTCGGACCGAGCCAGAATTAACTACCTGCAAGTACTTTTTTGTGAATGCAAACCTAAAAACCAGGTAAACTACTTCAGAAGTTCATTTAAAAAATGAGCCAACAAGCACTAGATGTAAAGGTTTTAGGATCATTAAGTGGTGGAATACAAAGAGAATATGAATAGAAATGATGACCTGTCGCATGTAAAACAATGAAAAGCAGCTTTTCTTAATAATGTTTTTAATATACCACCTGACATGAGTTTTGGGCTGTGATTGATGTGTCATTTCTATATATTTAGTGAAACTGTGTTACAGCTGAGTTCATTTCTAAAGAACATTTGCTTTGTTTTAAAAATAGAATCTAAATCCTGAAGGAACACAAATCAAAGGGACTCAAAGACAGAAGAAGACGAGAAGGTGGACAGATGGGGGCAGGTTGGGGACTCATCGAGATGATGAAGGATGCTTGTCACCTTCACCCACTTGTTTCATCAACGTCACCAAGAGCCAACAGATGGGAGCCATGAGCCTCCAATGAAACACATTGGTGACCAGTAACCAGACACTGGTTTGTAAGGTAATGCACTATGACACGTGTCATCTGCTACTCGGTACCTTCCGCCTCTTCCTGGCCTGCGGGTGGTTCTGTCCGTCCTGAGCCTTCCCCAGCAGGTCCGGGAACACCAGCGGCTTGAGGGAACGCGAGCGCGGCGTCCTGGGGTACCGGAACGGGTCCATCATGCGGAAGTCCCTCCCGTAGCGCACGGTGCAAAGAGAGCGCGAGCGAAGGCGCCCCGCCGAGTGCAGGCTGTTCACACCGATCATGCTCCGGAGACGCCGGACGTGGAAAATCGGGGGGCCCCCACTGCCCTCCCCCCCCCCCCCCCCCTCAAACTATTGAGTCTTGATTGATCGGTATGTCCTGCAGACGATAAGTTGATCCGGAGAGGTGACAAAGACGCGCCGTCAGACGCCGGTGATCGGTGGAGACGTCTGAACCCCCCCGTCAAGCGTCCTGATCAACGCCCCCCAGGCAGCGCACCCCCGGTGCCCACATGACGCTGAATTATTGACGAGGCGGCCATGTACCGAACACGAGCGGAAAGAGACCGAGGCGACGGTACATCCAGCCGGGGGAGGCGGCCCGAGTCACCCGAAGGTGACACCTGTCCAGCGGCCCCCTTTTGGCGAGGAGGGCGCGACGACACAATCCTCCAGCCCGCACGCGCGCACGCACGCACCAACACGCGCGCAGATGGTGAAAAACGACGGGCACCAAATGCAGAAAATCAAGTAAAAAAACCCAAAAATAACGCGCGCGCGCACACAGAGGAGGGAGATACGGGGGGGGGGCGCCTTCGGACTTCAGAGAAGAAATCCAAAGAGCCCGATTTCGTCACAGGCGCCCCCCCCCACCAAAAAGAATGCGATGTCAATTTATAAAAATGTAAGAAAGAAGAAAATGTGACGCGCAGACAAAGCGGAGACGGAGGCGCGCGCTGCAGGAGGAGATGAAGCTTCGATCGCTCCTGTTGCCGTAAAATGGACAGATTATCTCACTCCTTCTTCTTCCCGGTGCCTGTGTCCATGTGTGGAAGTCCGCTTCTCCATCCTCCTCCCCCCGCCCCGGCTCACCCCCTCCTCTGTGATCCACTCAGACTCCTTCGGGTGTCAGTCGTTCGCTCGGCGGGTGTTTGGGGGGAGGGAGGTCGGGGGGTCGCTTGTCATGCCTTCCTCGCCTCTGCGAGGGTGTGGATGCCCGCTTTATCTCTCTGTTGCAAAGGTCCAATCCCGCACCTCCTTCTCCCTGCTGCTGCTGCGGAGGAGGAGGAGGTTGAAGTGGAGGAGGAGGAGGAGGAGGAGGAGGAGGAGGAGGAGAGCTGGCTGCCTGAATCGCAGAGCGCAAAACGAGTCTGATAAGAACCGTGCTCTCCGTCTCTCTGCCTGGTCAATGCGCACCTCCTGTCCCCCCCCCCCTCCCCATCGCCAGCAAATCACAGTCTGCCTCCTACACACACACACACAGACACACACACACACACACACACACACACACACACTCACACACACGCACACGCGCGCACAGGCTTATTAAAAACCTATCCTCGCATTGTCAGTATTCTGTGGGAGAGGCTGGCGGGGGGAGGACGGCAGGTGGGAGAATCCTCCGGTTAAAGCAATAATTCGCCATGTTGGGGGGGCCGTTGATGTCCCAGGTGTTTAAGAAGGAACCAGGAACAATACCAGTGATCTTAAGTCATACAAATACTAGCTGAGGACTTTATTTGATACCAGCTGGTAAAGTTCTGAAGAAGCCAACGCTTCCTTAAAGCTGCATTCTCTCTAACGGCCACCGGGGGGCGACTTCTCTGGCCCAATGAATGGAGATTACTGGTATACTGGTACCTTTTCTTGTGTCCAAACATCGTCATTATTCACCATCAGTGACCATTAGCCACACACTGTGGTCACAGCTACAGGAGCAACGCTGGACCCGGATCAAAGGGTCTGATCGGGCCGTGCTCCCCACTCACCCACAAATTGAACTTAATAATAAACACGGAGCGAAAAGGAGGCGCTGGAGAGCCATCGTTTTTTGACTTCCAGAGGAACAGAAGTGGGGTTTCCCCCAAGAGAAACCAGTCACCTAGGACCAGTGACGACTGGAGCCACAGACAAGGATGCCATTTAACCACGGTGTCAATCATTCACCCCGCAGTATTGATCCAATTGATTTCAAAGGGAGCCAGAAGAGACACAGATGGTCCTCAAGTGAATGAACTGTGCTTCAGTCTCATTGTGTCTCCTGACGTGTTGTTTCATAATGTTCAGAACCTGCTGCACACGTCTCTGTCTGAGACCAACCGACTCCTTTCTAAATTTAAAAACGCCATAATAAAAGTTTCATGGTTGCAGGGACAGAGAACCGTTCCGCTCTCACGACCGGGGTCTTGTCTGGGGGGGCAGGAGGGGGGGGCAGAGCTGACCTGTGCCTCAAAAAAAGAAACAGCCTGCCACGAGAGGAGGTGAGGAAGCCTCGGTCGCTCTGTCCTCGAGTCCTCTGCTCCGCTGCGTGGGGCGGGGGAGAGAGGGGGGGGGGGGAGAGGGGGGGGGGAGAGAGAGGGGGGGGCTTGTGGCCTGGAGCCTGGTTCCCATGAAAACCGCTGAAGTGCCTCCGAGCAAAGCGCTTAACACTGAGCTACACGACCCGCTCCCATCTGCTGTCAGTCTCTCTTCCCACTCATCATTTCACATCCTGCCCCCCCCCCCCCCCCCCCTTTGTGGAGAGTCCAGACCGCTCGGGTAGGGGGGGGGGGGCATCCTCTCCGCTGACCTCAGCAGCTGTCTCTCCTTCACACTGTGTCTTTCTCTTTCACTACGTCTCCGACCCTCTGCCTTAAAATGATTTCTTTCTGAAGGTGTGTTTAGCTGCAGCCGTGAGGTTTCTCTGTGGAAACTCAGGCCTCTTATGTAACAGGTGATCAGCATTAATCAGGAAAGCCTTCCTGCTTTATTGATGACGTGAACTCATTGGGATCCATTTAGTCAGAATGCTACACACTCATTTATTTAGGTTTTTAATGACTAGTGTTGTATATTTTAGCTGCTGGACTGTTTTCTATTCTAGAATCTTTACATACACATTTGATTTTCTATCTATTTATTTGATTACACAGCAAAACATCTCTCAAAGCTTTACAGCTTCAGTAAGAGCTGCTCACTGTCTTTTTTAATCAGACAAAGGGAAGCGGTCAGGGACTACTTTTAGCGGCGGATGCATGCACACTTGGTGCTGTGGTGCTGTGTTACTGTTAGTGGCAGCAGGACGGTGTTTGTGTGACTGAGTCAGAATAAACTCAAGTGTGTGTGTTCATGGTGACGGAGGCTCACTCATGTGTTTTTAATGGAGCTCTGTGGCTCAGAGGAAGAAGAGGCATCGCACACTGAAGACTTCTTTTTGCTTTATAAACCTTGAATAAAAAGCTTGATCGGAGACACATTATTTTTTCATAGTTTAGTTTGTGACGGCATGAATAAAGCAACGTTACTCAACCACAGAACACCACACAAGGAAGAGGAGAGGGTTAAAAAAAGTAGTTCAGCTCTCAAGTGAAAATAGCCCAAATGTTTTGTTAAAAATGGCTTTTTCTGCTAAGTAAAGTAAAAGTACCCAAACCACACTGTGAAAATACTCTGTTACAAGTACAACACCTGCAGTGAAAGACAGGGAAACACAGTGAAAGCATCGAGGGTGAGAGTGTAATAATAATAATAATATCTAATACTTAAATATATACACTCACCGGCCACTTTATTAGGTACCCCATGCTAGTAACGGGTTGGACCCCCTTTTGCCTTCAGAACTGCCTCAATTCTTCGTGGCATAGATTCAACAAGGTGCTGGAAGCATTCCTCAGGGAGTTTGGTCCATATTGACATGATGGCATCACACAGTTGCCGCAGATTTGTCGGCTGCACATCCATGATGCGAATCTCCCGTTCCACCACATCCCAAAGATGCTCTATTGGATTGAGATCTGGTGATTGTGGAGGCCATTTGAGTACAGCGAACTCATTGTCATGTTCAAGAAACCAGTCTGAGATGATTCCAGCTTTATGACATGGCGCTTTATCCTGCTGAAAGTAGCCATCAGAAGTTGGGTACATTGTGGTCATAAAGGGATGGACATGGTCAGCAACAATACTCAGTTAGGCTGTGGCGTTGCAACGATGCTCAATTGGTACCAAGGGGCCCAAAGAGTGCCAAGAAAATATTCCCCACACCATGACACCACCACCACCATCCTGAACCGTTGATACAAGGCAGGATGGATCCATGCTTTCATGTTGTAGACGCCAAATCCTGACCCTACCATCCGAATGTCGCAGCAGAAATCGAGACTCATCAGACCAGGCAACGTTTTTCCAATCTTCTATTGTCCAATTTCGATGAGCTTGTGCAAATTGTAGCCTCAGTTTCCTGTTCTTAGCTGAAAGGAGTGGCACCCGGTGTGGTCTTCTGCTGCTGTAGCCCATCTGCCTCAAAGTTCCACGTACTGTGCGTTCAGAGATGCTCTTATGCCCACCTTGGTTGTAACGGGTGGTTATTTGAGTCACTGTTGCCCTTCTATCAGCTCGAACCAGTCTGGCCATTCTCCTCTGACCTCTGGCATCAACAAGGCATTTCCGCCCACAGAACTGCCGCTCACTGGATGTTTTTTCTTTTTCGGACCATTCTCTGTAAACCCTAGAGATGGTTGTGCGTGAAAATCCCAGTAGATTAGCAGTTTCTGAAATACTCAGACCAGCCCTTCTGGCACCAACAATCATGCCACGTTCAAAGTCACTCAAATCACCTTTCTTCCCCGTACTGATGCTCGGTTTGAACTGCAGGAGATTGTCTTGACAATGTCTACATGCCTAAATGCACTGAGTTGCCGCCATGTGATTGGCTGCTTAGAAATTAAGTGTTAACGAGCAGTTGGACAGGTGTACCTAATAAAGTGGCCGGTGAGTGTATGTCAGTGTTTAATTATGACTAATACAGATTCATCTTTTACTCAACTAATAAATTGATGTTCGGTTTGTAAAAATAGTAAAATAGTTACAAATGTCACAATTACCCAGAATCCAAAGTGACACCTTCACTAGTCCAACTAAACCACATGAGGTACAACACCCCCTGCACCGCCATGTTCTTCTGTACGCAGTGATGTGTGAATCAGTAATGACCTGAGTAAAACGCAGCATCTCCTCAGACGTGACCCGCATGTCTAAACGAAGCCACTTCTAGACCCACACTTACAAAACACAAATGAGGGATCTGTGTAATCTCCCCCCCGCCCCCCCCGATCAATACCATCAGTGCACCTAATTACTGATAGAAGGGCGTCTTTATTGAGCCGTACAGCATTTTCATTTCAGCAGAATTTGTTCTCTTGCTCTAATGCGGACTGGTAACCTACTTCAGCGCATCATTAGCTCCCACTTCAAGCTGTAAGAGAGAGAGAGAGAGAGAGAGAGAGAGAGAGAGAGAGAGAGAGAGAGAGACAGAGAGAGAGAGAGACAGAGAGACAGAGAGAGAGAGAGAGAGAGAGAGAGAGAGAAGAGTGCAAACCGATGCATCTCTGAGCCTCGATGAAGGAGGAAAGTTTCCTCTGGTCTGCAGGCTTTGCATTATTTCCCGTGCACGCTGGTCTGGAGGCGCACGAGGAGGTTACTGAGGCTGAAAAGCTTATGCTGGCATTGGTTTTGTTCATAATTTCTTTTTTTCTGTGGAAACAGAAACTCATACAAACACTGCAGTGCTGCAGAGAGGGAGTCTGTGAGCATAGTCCCTTCTATAGTCTGTTGTCTCTATGGATGATTATGACATCACTAAAGTAACACATCTGTGAACAGCGGTTTAACCTGAATCTGATGAATCTCACCCTTGGATTTTGTTTTCACCTGGACAGCCTGGATGCTTGTTGGTACAGAAAGTCCCTGTGTTTCCAGCCTGGTTCACATAAAGATAAGAAGGAGTCCTCTGTGGCAGGATTACGAGCCGCCTGTTGCGTCTCTGCCACTGGAGCACATTAAAGATGCTTTATTGCCTCGTTATGAATCCACGCTGATGGAGACAAACAATCAGCGCTGCTGAACGTACGGTGAACTCTGACCGCCCGGCGCTGCTCGTATTTATCACATATGAACAAAACTTCACACACATCACATGGACAAAACTGTGAAATACAAGCGGGATGGGCCACATGGGGACCCCCGCCATGTCACTCACTTATGGCCTTTTGAGACTTTTTAAACCAGTGAGTTAGTAACACTGGATTTAATTTCCCTCTGGTTGAAGGATACAAAGCCTTTTGCAGGTTCATTTTTTGGGGGGAGAGGGGTTTAAAATGTAGATTGACACACCCTGCACACCAGCAGAACTAAAGGGTTTCTGGTGTTACTCCGTGACGGAGACTTAGTGCGAGTGCACCACCCTGCTCCCCATATTGTGGCGCTAACAGGAAACATCACGAGGTTCAATCAAAGCAGGACGAGAGACAGAATAACAGAGCCGAGAGGAAGAGGCAACGAGTTATTGAAGCAAAAAGAGAGAGAGAGAGAAAGCTAATTGATGATGAGGGAGCGGAGGACCCGAGGGAGGGGGCAGGTACCAGGGGGACACCAAGCCCCGCTCATTATTTTCCAGCTCACCGGGCAGCTGATTTGTGTCTCAGCTGCGAGGCTCAAGCAGCGTCTTCAACGTCGCGTTGATGACTTTCATCCAACGTTGTGTAAATGCCGACATTCCTCAGTGACTGCGTGAAATGTGACATCAAATTTGTCAAATTCTAGTGTGTGTAGTAGTCAAATTGCTGCAGGTTGATGTATAAATGAATAAATCAGGGTATTCTTTAACATTTGTATCAATCACTTGTTGCATAATGTTTTCTACGGACATAATTAAAAGTACTGAATAGCAAATAACATCATGTTCTGCCCTTCACTGACTGAGAGGTGAGGAGTGGAAAGGGACAGAAGGACGAGTGACGGAGCAAAGTTGTGATGACACAACAGTTGCTGTGATGCGGTTAAAGTGGAAAAAAGAGAAGTGCTGGGACAACGTGTGAAATACACAATTCAATAGTGTGTTGTTGTTGTTTTTGTGATGCATTGCTGAGGCTCACTCTTAACCTATTTACGACCCAAACAAACAGATACCAGAAACAAAGGAGGAAATGGGAAAAGGAGGGAGGAGAGGAAATGAAGATGAGGGAGGAATGGCAGTTATTTGTAGCTGGAACATGATGGAGGGATAAGAGGGAGAGCGTAAACAGGAAGGACTAAACAGGAATCTAAATGCTTCTCCTGAAATGTTTGCACAAATGCAAAGTCGGTCATTTAAGGGACGCACGTCTGAAATAATCTTTAACAGTCTTGTAAAATGCAAGTCCACCTATTTGCATTAAAACGGATAAAGCAGATTTAGAGGTTGTTTATTTGTTCACACGTTCTTCCTCCAAGTCAAAATCAGGTGCTTATATTACCCACAATGCAACATGACCACCTGTTGGTTCTGACATTCAGGAGAATTACGCTAATGGCAGATTTTCAAGTTTCAAGTTCCATCCCTTGGACCCCACTCAAAGCTCCAGAACCCCCCCATTTCTGTTTATCGTATCACGCAAGATGTTTTCTGGTAAACACTCCTCACTCGTTTACTAGTAAACAACCTTATTACGAAAATTGATGACGCTCCGGCATCCGTTTAGGCAGTAAAAGTAAACTTCCCTCCTCAGTCAGTTGTCAGTTACACAGTTACATCATCTCTCCTTCATGTGATTCACCTCCTCATCTCAGCTCTTTAAATGTACGTCAGGTCGCTTCCATCTGTCATGTTTTACCGGATGCTTGAAACCGCCAGATGAGGAGAGACGTCAGGAGAGGACACGTCCGGAGTTTGGGAGGACTGAGGAGAGGGTGCTGATAGAGGCGGCAGCTGATGGAGATTAAACAGTGCGGCAGCTTAACGTGAGATAAGGAGGGAGAGGGGGCCGGAGTGGGAGAAAGGAGAGTGCAGCTGGAGGGTGAGGAGGAGAATAAAGGAGCTCGTTGGAAGTGGAAGACGTGATTGAAGAGATGTCTACGAGCATTAATAAAAAAATGAAATAATGCCTGCCTCTCTCTTTAGCTCGCGGTCACATGGCTGCAGCGTGGATGTGCAGCTTTTCATTTCAGCAGACGCACGTGCCCCCCCCCCCTCCCCTCGTGCATTATAAATACCCCATCACAACTTGTTGACGTGGATTCTGGGGCCCGGCGGCATGTTGACGGCCGCTCTGCACACAAAACATTGGGTTATATATCGCCACATTACGCGCACTCCTCAACCGCCCCGGGGGGGCCGGTCTGAGACCCCGGTCTGAGGGGGCGGGGGCCGGGCTCTGGAGATGGAAGGCAACGCCAGATGGCGGTGAGCGAAGGCCGGACAGCCGGACTCAAGTCGCACAAATCGGAGTGACAATAAAACGCTGGCAACAAGCAGGCTCCTCTCCTTTCAGAAGCACGTCTGTGCATGGCAGCATGTGTGTGTGTGTGTGTGTGTGTGTTATTCTAGACTTACTTTAAGCAGATCCTTGTGAAAGTCTCTGCCATCGTTCAGTCCTTCCAGGTTTCCAATGAACTGCGAGGACGACATCCTCTTTCCAATGTTCTGAAAAAAAAGAGAGAAATCAGAATCACAATGTCCTTCACAATCTGTTGATGAAATGAAATACAGGTAAAGAAACTTTACTGGTACTGGTATGGTGTTACTGGTATCCCTAAATATCCATAAACAGAAAAGTACTTAATATTAGCATGTTGAAGCTTCTCAAAGATTTTATATTGAACTTGATATGTTAAAATAAGCAGTTTGAAGACCCCAGAAACGATTTCTGGCTAAATGAAGACACTGAGGCTGCTGGTGATGAGGATCGCAGTCACAACAAAGATCAAACTCCCAGTGCATCTGCTAACATCTGTTGAAGCTGATCTCCTGTCCGCCCACCTCGACAGGCACTTTAATTAATCATTCATCCGCAGCAGAGCTGCACTATCGCTGCCAGAGGACTGGCCCACATTTACAAAAGGGAGGCTCTGACTGTGAAAGTAGCACATTGAGATGGTGGAAGAAGCTCAGCAGCAGCCTGCAGATCAGCTGCAGATCAGCAGGATAATATTCCCAAAACTCCAGAGGGAAGCAAAAGGTAATCTGAGGAGATGGAAGCTTTCTTTATCCTATCTTTAATGGGTTTATCTGTACATGTGAACTCACCTGGCCGTGAAGATCGGAATTCAGCAGCATCAGAGCGCAGGTGAGAGTGTGAACTGCATCTACAGGATGAACATGAATGAATCAATATCATCTTTAAGGTAATAATGCAGAGCAGTGTATATTAATGTCATTTTATTGACAAGGAATTGCACAACATATAGTTTGTATGTATTTTCATATTGACCGCAGTGCCAAAAGTATGTCAACAAAAATAAGGAAGATATGAGCTATAAATAACATCGCAACCTATTTGACATATGTGAAAGAAAAGTTCATAATAAACTAAAGCTACAGATTCACCACTAGCCTTGTATTATACTGGTAATGATTATTGTTATATATATATATATATATATCACATTGATTTGTTGATTATTCCCCCTGACGATGGCCAGGTTGATTGACACACCACTCACCCTCTGACGGCATGGCTTTTGGGTTGCAGTCCAAGTAACGCTTAGAGAAGTGTGACAGCACCCTCTCCCTCTCCTGAGTCTCCCCCATCAGGGCGAACTGCCGGAGGAACGTCCTGCAGCCGCCAACGACAGTCACATGGTGTCAATAACCACTGAAATGACTACACAACATTCACAACCATTTGGATCTATTGGCAGTGACACTGTGTAAAGGTCCTCCTTACACTAAGGTATTTAATTGTGTGTAAATTAATAACATTTTATTCATTAATCTTTTTATGTATTATCAATTGTAATGCGTTGCAAGTGGTAGAAAGTATCATTTGTTTAAGTGCACTTGAGCATAATTTTGTGCTATTTTCTATTATATTTATCGGACAGATTTACTTTCAACAATATTCTTACAGTACAAATTACCTCACAAGTTATAAATCAGCTCAGGTTCTACTCAAAAGCTCAAGTCTAAAAATGCTAAAGCACCGGCAAAAAGAACTAACAATTCATATATTTAATGCTGTAATGTAACAGGGGTCTGCATAATACACAGTACTTTTAATTTAGATAATTGATGTACAATTTGCTGAATGCCAGAACTGCTTTACTTTAATTAATGCATCTAGTCTTTTTTTAAGGTAACAACTTGTAAGAAAAGGCTAAATGTTCGAGGTTATACGCTACTTGAATGTTGAGGTGTAGGATGCATGATCAGGCTAATTGATCCCCAAATTAAACCAAAGTAATACAGCATTAACTGTCTGTTCATTCTGATTGCTTCATCAACACTGCCCTCTACAGAGCAGCCATCACCAGTGTTTCTCTTTTCTTAATCAAACTTGTGCATCTATTGTATGTGATGAACAAACTGGCATCTTGTTTGCTTCCCATTAGACATATGTGTAGTGCATTTTTTGTATTGATACAAATTACAACAGTCAACACTGCACTGTGTGTTCTCACCTCAAAGCCTGGTCAATAGAGAGGCTTGTGAAGTTGAAGAAACTCAGATACTCTTCTGCTACCATACGGCTGAAGTCATTACTGCCAAGGGGCGAGAAAGAGAATAAAATACAAGGAAAGAACACAGCGAACAACAAAAAACAATGAGCAAAAAAGCTGTCATTCAAAGGCTGCTGGCTGGGTTTGGGCTGTCGGTCTGTGAGCCGGAGACGCAGACCGGAGGCCGGAAAACGAACACTAAAAAACTAAAAACAAAGGAGGAGATTCCCGTGGTGCATGTGTCAGGGGGTGCAGAAACCCTTTCATCCCACATTGTCTTTCTCATCATGGCAAGCACGCTGCGGACAGAGTGACGGCTTGTGGAGCACCACGCGGATGTAGTAAAACAGCCCTTTGTAGGCAGAATGTGGACTGAACTCAAAGCATTTATTAATTAAACATGAGATGCAGTAGAGAGGAGGACCCGGTAAGGCTTCTTCTTCTTCTGGCTTGCTTTTATGTTTATATATATATTTTGGTCTTTTTACAGTTTGGATTAAATAGAATTCTTTGTTCGTGATGTATTATTATGTTTTTGTTATAGTGTGTGCATTCTATAGAAATAAACTCAAGAGTCAGACATCTTATCCATATTTTAGTGTAAAGTCAATGTATTAAAAAGTACAACCTTAAATGAAAGAAAAAATGAACAATTTGTTGCTATCACTAAAATGCTAATGTTCAGCTAACGTTACCTGTTGTACATTTTCTAACAATTGGGTAAAACATTACATTACATTTAGCTGACACTTTTAACCAAATCGACTTACATTGCATTATAACCCATGCCTTACATTCTGCCTGGGGAGCAATTAGGGGATGGGTGTCTTGCTCAGGGACACTTCGACATGGCACACGGGGCAGCCGTGTGCCACTATCACCCCAACAGGTAACAGCTATTAGCAACAGATTATCTGCGTTACTGCGTGTTATTACTATACTGCGTGCCATGGGGCGACACAGCCAGCACTCTTTTGAGACCTTTCAGACATTTAAAGCCAGGACAAAAACGCTGTTTGCTCACTTCTTGCTGAGGTGTCGCGCCACGTCGGACTTCCGGAAGCCGTCCAGGGTGAAGAGTCGCTTGGCCAGCCGCCGGGCGGCCGCCACGTCGGCCCGGCGGCTGCCGTTGGTGAGGGTGTCGCTGCTTTCCAGAACCAGCCGGTCGCTGAGGTCCTGGTCCAGCTCTGAGTCCGTCGCCAGACGGGCCTTGTCCCGGCTGAGGGTCAGAGAGGTGAAGGCAGGAGGGAAAAGGTTACATATATACGGACAAAAAAATGATGAGAATGGAAAAAAATGTGGAACAAATTACATGGATTTGTAAATAATTGAAAAGCAACGACAGAAGGGGATAAAAGGAGGAACAAAGAATGATGGAGATATAATAATAAAACTATAAACTATATATCAATAATTGAACACTAAAATCTGATCTGTGCAGCTCCGATCTCAAATTCCAGCTGCACAAGAGGTTTTAAGACAAGAAGAAAAATACACACAGGGAGATGAAAAGAGAAAGAAGCTTAACAGGAAATATAAATATCAGGGCTGTCAAGGGATTTTAAAAAATGACTAATTAATGGCACATTTTGAAATTTGTTAATCCTGATTAGTCGCGATTAATAAATGTTGTTGTTACAATGTTGTTTTCTACACACTGTTGTTTAATTGTTAGTGTTTTTTCAAACACAAAAACACACATTTGATCATCTTGGAGCTCTAATTCCACCTGGTGGGACATGTTGAACCAGCGACTCTTCCTGCTGTCCTCGTGCACTTTGCTCTCAACTCTCCTTCATTTAACGGTGTTTGAAGTGCCAACAATCTCCCCACGTTTAGCGGGACGTTTTCAAACCACTGTCTTTTAGGCTCACGTTAGATGTTGAGATGGAAGTAGCCTAGCAGCTAGCTTAGCATAGCGGTGCTTTAAGTGGTCTGTTTGCCACTCACCCCCCTTCTGTTTGACACGTGGAGGAATTCCTCTGCTCAGTAGTTTGTATGTCGTGCCTCTGTTTGTTTTACTTCCAGTGCAAAAAGATCTCTCCATCTTCAGCTACCTTCTTTCTCCGATGAAATTGACTGCAGCTGGCGGCCGTTTCGCTTCCGCGGTCAACTTCCGGTTTACTTCCGGAAGTAAACAAAGGAACGCATTAATGTCGGCCATATTAATCGCATAGATTAACGAGTTTATGTTGACCGCCCTAATAAATATCTGTTTTATGTAATATAGATGTACTATAAATATATATGTATGACTATATAAAATGATTGAGAATGACAAAGAGAGAAGAATATATGCAGTAGTAAACAAATCCCAATGTTGACATTAATTAAGTAGTTTAACTAGTGTAACAGAATGCGTGCAAATCATTTACTGTCAACATTTACATCATTTACTATCCAACAATATTTCGCATGATTATACACGTCACAAATCTCTTCTTTCACCAGCTTTCCTGTTATCTTTTCCTAATTAGGCCCCTTCAAAGCTTAAACCAGTTCAGAAATGCAAGACTTATTACATCTGAATTACCCTGTGATAATATTTTAAGCACATTATGTCACAGCGAGTTGAAAGAGAGCTACTTTACTGGCTTCTAGATTACAGAGACGAAGGTCTCTGAGTTCACAACGCTTAGACCTTGGCATGATGCTGACCTTCATTGATGCTGTTGAGAGCCGTGTGACTATTCTGGTCTGATGATTAAAAAAAACAAAGACGGTTCAACAGCTGAGGGGTTTTATTCCAGAAAAGCAAGTCACACTTCCTGAACAAGCTGAGCTCTCATTTGGATTTCTCAGCGTGAGGAACAAGCCAAGAAAGCCCACAGTCCCAGGGCTGAAGCTTCCCACACTCACACAACGTTGCTTTGTAAATGAGTCGGAGACAAATCACACCAGAGAGTAATTCATGACAAAAGCTGATCAGGTACGAAAGCTATTCACTTTGGTTTAACAAAAGAACACAGAGGAATGATAATAAAGTCTAAAGGTTTCTGAGCCTGAACTTAGGCTACAGATACAGAAACGCTAACATCACAAAGCTGCCAGAGAGGATCACGAAGGCCACTACAGGCCACTCTGGGGACCATGAATGTGGGTGAAAAATGCATGACAATCCATGTTATAGTTGCTGAGATAGACAAGATTGCCAGTCCTTCGTGTCACGCTGTTCGCAGGTTTTTGACTGAACGTGTGTGTGCGTTTCGGTAGAGGAGCATCAACACAGACCTCTGGGAGACGACCCGTCAACACAGTTTCATTACCGAGGCGCACTTTGCATGTCTCCTGTCCCTCTGTTCAAACCCTGTGATGCACTCACAGACCGGTGAGACGGGTCCTACCTGGGGCAAGGTCGCCGGGCCGGCAGATAGCGGTCCTCGCCGCTGGCCGCGGTGGAGCCATGACAGCAGAAGACGGAGGGCGCCTCCGTCGCCGTCCACCGACCCACGGCTCGCGGACCGACCCCCCCCCACCCCGCGACCTCGCAACCCGACTGCATCGCCGCCGCGGAGGAACACCTGCGTTCTCACCCTGGAGGCCCAGAGACCTTCACATTCCTCTTCTTGGGTTTGGTTGCGTCAGACTGAGGCTTCACGGGTCCACCTTGTTTTTCTTTTCCTGTTCTCCCTCTTTCTCACTCTCCCTCCGTGTTTGCTGTCATTCGATCCTCACACCGAGCCCCCCTCCCCATCAAAAAATGGAGCAAAAGAGCTCTTTGCCCTGCAATGCCGGCCCTTCTTTATTGTTTCTTCCGTCTGAGTGTGTTTGCTGTTGTTTCTCTTCCCTCTTTCCACTCCTCCCCCTCTCTATCCCTCGCTCTCCTTCTTTCTCCCTCCCTGTTCAACTGTGTAAACTCAATGTCCCCCGCTGACCTTGGATTCGAACCATGGAATGAAACTCAGCTTGTCTGTAGCCTAAAAAATCCCCCCTCCGTTCCATTTTCAATTCTCTTCATTCATTACCATCTTTTTCTCCCTGCAAATCCAGTGACTCACATTCATATTATATTCCATCTGGTTTTTGGTGCCATCCTTCAGCACAACAGAGGTGTTGGGTTTGAACTCGACATGCCCGCTAGCTGTATTCCTTTTTGAACTGTTTCCTCTAGCAGCATATGGTCCCAGCCGAGAGGATAGGATCCTTTTCTCAACACATGTGTCTATTGTGGAGTCTGTTTACAGCGTGCCCTTCACCTGGGCCTGCAGGAGTCGATCAAGTTTAGTTTGCATTGTCTTGTTGAGTGTCAGCCTCTTGCTCCCCGTTGGATAGTTGAACCACCTCCGAGTCCAGTGGGCCGCCCGGCACAAAGAGCCTTTGTCTAACAGAGCGCCCTAAAAAAGGGTGATGTGAGGGAAAAGAAAAAGGAGGAGGAGGAGGAAGGGAGTGAAATTCCGACTTTTATCAAGGGCACCTCGCTCCTGGACTGCACAGCTCCAGGGCCGGCTGGGCGGGCCGCTAATAGAAATACGATAAGATAGGTGCTGAGCAAACTTTCACCTGAACAAGTCCGGTTTGATTTTGGCTCTTAAATAAAATACTTCTATCAGAAAGCTAGGGGCAGAAGAAGAAAATCTGTTTATGTTTCAAGACCACCTACGTTTGTGCATGAACCTTTATAAATAGCTCCTTCAGCTCAAAGTTACCCACCTGCATTAGATAAGGTCTAACGGAAAAAACAGCAAGGCCGAGATCCTCCTCGTTGCACGCAATGTCAAGTCTGTGGCATATCCGTGGATTAGATTCATGATAAAGAGGAATAGGAAAATAACGGGGATCCATTTGAAGATGGTTAAGTGTATTTACAAAATAAAGGTTTAGTGATATCACAAAAATGCCACAGTCCTGACAAGTGACGCCACAGACTTACCACTAAGAGGATCTCTCTCTCAGAGCCTGACAGCTTGACTGCTGTCCTCTTTTGCCCTCTAGTGGTTCAAGGGACCCGGTGCAGTCACTCCACCTCTGCAGTGCTGTCACAGTGTGTTATTCACATACACCTCCCAAAATCGATCCCCACCATAACCCTCTGATGGTCCTACATATCTTGCAGAAAAGGGGAAGTGAAGTGCACTAAGAGAGCTGCAAAAATAATATTCTGTGTGCAACATCAGGAGAACGGGGTTCGAAATACAGTCTCCTGGATGCCAGGGGGGAGTCTGTGGAGGGTTAAAACAAGAGTCTTTGGGACAGTCAAGGTGAGTTCCTCTGCTGCAGAAGCCATCTGCCTCTGTCGTGCACACACACAGACAAAGCATGCACTTCACACACACACACACACACACACACACACACACACACACACACACACACACGCATTTCAAGTATGCAACTGTTCAAAACCAAAGCCACAGGCATACCCACACTCGGACACACATACAAAGGGGAATATGCACAGATAGATTTACATATTTAACACACATACATTCTCTCACGCCCCCCCACACACAGCAGAGGGATCACAGGCGGCGTCCTAGCGACCTTCACTCTAAAGCTGCTCGGCTCCAGGGTAGCGCTGCAGCACCGCTCTGCACAAGGAGCAGGCCAGAGAGGAGAGAGGCTCGTCCATCTGCAGGCCGACGGCTGTCCATCAATCACGTTGGACCATGTTGAATGTGTGTCTTGCTGAAAGCCTTTAGATGAGATTAACAGTAAGAGGGCGAGTGTATCCTCGCGTACAAACGTTTCTAATGAAAAGGCAGCTCTATCCCTGTTTCAGTGCACAGTGGAGATGGAAAGAAATCAGAGGGATATGCAACACCAAACGTGACCCAGATTCCCCTTCACTCGGTTCCTCAGCAAGTCACTGGAGAACCGTCCGACTGCGTGTCAGACGTCAGCGCTGTGAAACATTTGAAATTAAAAACCAAGTTCTTAAAGCTGCCTCTCTAACAGCTGGATCTTTCCACCAGATGTTTGAACCTACTGCAGGTTCAACAGGGACTACGTCTCACGGTGTACCACTATCCAAAATATGACAACACGCATGTAATTGGGAGAGAATCCTTTCAGGACCAGAGGAATCGCCTCCTGGTGGACACTAGTGAGAATACAGGTCTAACACCTGAAGCATGGGTTTCATTCAGAAGCCCCAGAAGTTTCCGCCTGGAGAGAACAAGTCAACGTCGGGCTGATAGTACCAACTTCCACGTGCTGCTCACCTACCTCAGTAACGAGAAGGACGGGTTGCTGTACCAGCTGCTCCCCAGCTGCGAGCACCCTCGCCCTTTGGGGGGCGTGTCCTCCGAGCCGCTGCTCAGCCTCTCGCTGGACGGCGCCCGGGTGGCGTCCGAGTCCCCCGTCACGGTGAAGATAGAATCGGAGATGCTGGGCCTCTCGTCGTGGGCGAGCGGGGCAAAGCTGAGCTGCACGATGTGCCGGGCGCTGTGGCAGACCGGCCCGTGGATGGCCGGGGTGAGCGTGGGCAGGTCAAAGGTCAGGGCGGTTTGGGCGCTGGAAGTCAGCAGCTCCTCGCTGTCCAGGCTGTTGTAGGACGTGCCTTTGGCGCGGTGAGACTCCATGATGCTCTCGAAGTGGCGGCTGAAGGTGTCCTCAGCGGCGCAGCGGGGGCCGGAGACCAGGAGCGGGGATTTCAGGGCCGGGTGGTGGTTGTCGAAAAACGTTTCCATCGTTCTGGACGGAGAGGAAAGAGCTTAAGAGACACGAAAGCAACGCAGATATGTTTGTGAAGAAAAGTAAAAAATGCGCAAAATAGCATTTAGAGCAGCTGGAGCCCAACGGGGTAACTCAAAATTAAAATAACACTAGTGGATCATATTTATTTTACTTTTCCTCAGTCACAAATATTGGTTCATATTCTGTTTAAGAATAAGAGTGTGTCCCAATAAGAACATTGTGTCCTTCAAGTGGATTTTAATAAACACAGACCTACGACATTTTGTACTACAGAATTAGTTTGAAGCGCTATATGTATTTATTGATCTGAGATTTTGGTCTAAATTGAGATGAAGATACAGGTTGTGTGTCGTTTCACCTCTTCAGCATGTGTCCAAACACCTCTGGCTCCTCCTGAGCTGCAAACTGCTGCTTCCTGTTGTCTCCTTGCATCCTCACACTGGCCCAGCTCACCATTTCCTCCTCTTCCTCCTCCTCCTCCTCCTCCTCCTCCTCCTCTTCCTCATCCTCCTCGCCCACTCTTCTCTCCTCCACCTGCGCCCCGTCCTCCCCCCCGTAGGCCGGACCCCCCAGCGGGCTGCTTCCCGTCCCGGAGGTACCCTGCACGCTGCGGTTGCTCCCGAAGGCCGAGTCCCCGTCGTCCAGCTCGGCCAGCAGCACCTCGTCGATGTCCGTCTCCCGGTAGCAGCGCAGCGGGACGGCGTCCAGGTCGGTCTCCGAGTACTTCAGCGTGCGCCGGATGATGCCGGTTTTGGGGGAAGCGCCAGCGAAGGTGGGAGGTGGGGTCACCAGCTCCACCTCCACGTGCTGCACCTCGTGGTTGGCGGAGAGCAGGGGTAAGGAGGACGGGGGAGTAGGGGTGGGAGACTCGCTGGAGTTACCGCTGGGGGGAGCGGTGGAGGTCTCCAGGGCACCTGCAGGGGGAGAGATTTAAAAACACACAACATGTGGCTGCTTGTTCCCTGTTGTGAGAGAAAACATATTCAGATCATTCGTGTCATCTGACCCAGAAACGGGATTGAAGCCCTCAATACTATTTCGGTACCAACTGAAATGTGAGAAAAGAAAGAGCCATCGAGAGCTTTAACTTACATGTCTCCCCCCTGGTAGTGGCCTCTTCAGCTTGGGTCCCAAACAAAAACTCCCATTTGGCCCGAGCGATCCTCTGACAGTGGAGCGAGGGAACCGGGCCTGCACAGCCGCTGTCCGTCTGAAAGACACACACACACACACACACACACACACACACACACACACACAGACACTTATTCACTTAAGATTGGTGCCGCTTTCGTGTCAACGCGTGTGAAGCTGGCGTCCGCTAGTTAGCTTAGCATAAACACTCGAAGCAGGTGGACACAGCTTCGCTAGAACTTTCTGTTTACAGCTTTACGTGTTCTTGTCTCTTGGAATAGAGACATTTCCCAAAATGCCAGAATACTTGAATCCATACCTGTATTCCTGAGGTGGCGGCGCCGGTCTCGTTGCTCTGGTGACTGGACTGACTGGACCCGGGCGACACACAGTCCCTGTCCCCCAGGGTGCCCGTCACCCCGCTGGAGCTCCGCGAGGACGACCCTCGCATCGCTCCGTTCTGCTCCGCCTCTGCCGGCTCGTCGGCTCTTTGCCGTTCCGCCTCGTGTCCCTCAGTCTCGTCCCCCTGGCCTTCCTCCTCGCAGCCCTCGTCCTCCTCCGGAGAGTCCAGCGCCACCGGCCCCAGGAGCAGGATCTCCCTCCTCCTCTGCTCCGCCCGTTTCTGCTGGGCGGTGGGACCGAGCGGCCTGCGGTAGGCCTCGGGTTGGCGGTCGGGAGTTTGGTCGCCGCCGGACACAAACCCGGCCTTGGGACTCGGGCTGCTCTCTGGGTGGTTCCACCACTGCTGCCTGGAGGTCCAGCTGACGGGCGCCTCCTCAACGCCCTGGTTGATGAAGAGTCTGCGGGCAAGCTCAGTGCAGTCCCCGCGCTCAAAGCTGCTCAGGTGCCCTCTCTTGTCCAGGCCCAGGGACCAGGAGTCCCTGGCGCACCGCGGGGGCCTCCGGCGGTGCAGCGTCGGGGTGTCCGGTGCACGGAGCTCGGCTTGGAGTAGCCTGGGGTCCCTCATGGGAGAGCTGAGCTCGGTGGGAGGGTGAGAGCCCCGGAAAACGCGCGAAGAAACGGCGGGGGAACCCGTCGGGCTCTGGCGCTGGAACCTCCAAACGCAGTCCTCCCGGTTAGCGCGGGAGTTTGTTTCGCGCGACGTCAAAGTGGAGTGTTCCGGCTGGTGAGAGTTGGACGTGGTGTTGTCCGTTGCTGGCGTGTGTGGGTCGTTTAAAGGGATGTTCATCTTAAGTGTTGACTTGGACTGTTGTGCTTTGGGAGCTGACTTATGAAATTCTCCGGTGGGATTGTGCAACAAGGGCCTTCTTTCTTCAGTGAGATTGGAGGACACTTTGGTGGCCTCTTCCGCTTGCCTATCGGGGCTGTGAGGCGCGGAGGAGGATTTACTGTCACTCAACTGGTTCAAACCCTCCACTACATTATTGCCAAGTTGGGGGAGTGCTGCTTGTGGTGAAGTGCTGGACCTGTGAACGTTCCGTTTGGCGGCTGGACTTCCTGCCAGGGGGCTTCGGGAGTCGATGCAGGACTGGGAGGACGGATGGTCTGACGCCGGGCAAGCGGCCTGGCTCCAGGCCGGGAGGTGGTCTACGAGGTTAGTGCTGGTGCTCTGACGCTGAACGGGCGACCCGGACCAGGACCGACAGTGCGCCTGCTGGTGGCAGCGTGAGGACGCCGATTGCTCGAGGGCGTGGGCTAGTTTGATCCGCAGCAGAGGAGAGCCAAACTCCTCCACGGCCCTCTGGGTAGCTGCCCTGCCGATGGGGTCCAAGGCCGGTCGGCGAACCCCGGGAGATCCGAAGGACATCTTGGGACTGGAGCTGCACGGTGAATCGAGGCTGCCAAACCAAACCGGGTCGCTGAACCTGTTACAGTAGTGGGACGGCGTGGATCTTTCCTCTCTGGTCCCCCGCTCGCACAGAGAGCTGCGCGGACTGTCCAGTGCTCTCACGTTGGACTTCTCGATGTAGCCGAAGGTGACAACGGACCGCGTGCCGTCGCAGACCTTCCCCCTGCTGCAGTTCAGCGGCGTGCGGGGGGCGCTGACCTTCCCGGAGGAGGACATCCTGGCTGGCGAGCGGACACCGGACGGCCAATCGCCGCCGCGCTGGGGGGCCGCGGGGGAGCCGCTGCCCCCGGCCGGCTGCGGCCGGAAGCCGCCTCTAGAAGGAGAGCGTTTGCGCTCCTGAGCCAGCCGGTGAGCCGCGGACGACTTGGCGACGGCGCTCTGGCTGGCAAGCTGAGACAGGAGCTCCGCCGGGGCGTCCTGGACCGAACGCCCCTGAGCGACCCCCTCCTTCCCGCCGCTCTGATCCGCGGCAGACCTCACTTCCACATACAAATGAAGGACTTTCCCAGACTGGGACATGACACCTCCTCCCTGGTCCCAACGAGAGACAAACAAAAACAAGAGCTTTTACTTATTTCTTTTCCTCTTGTGTTTTTTTGGTGCGCGTCAGTTTATTTTCAGGCGGTCTTTCTCCTCCCTCCCAGAGTGTCCGTGTGCGGAACAGAGACACACAGGACAAACATGCCCGAGGGACACCTGCAGCAGCTCCCTACTCTTCATACCTGTGAAGGATAAGAAAAAAAGCGTCTGTTATCGGTTAAGACCCAAACAGGATATAGTATTTGTGAGGTACGCCATGACTTGTTGTGCTGGTTATCTGTCCAAAGCAGACTTATTTGTCCCACAGATACCCCATTCACAAAATTGAGGCCTTTGTCCCGCTGTAGGGGGCTCCACGGGGCTCCATTGTCCGTGAAGGTGTGAGGAAGACAAGGAGCCTCCTCATCATAAAGCTGACGCTTCGTCGGCATCATTTGTTAACACAAAGAAAGGAGACTTCCACTAAAAGCGCCTTTTCTCTCGCTGTGACATTGGGAGTTCAGAATAAGTAACAGATGCTAAAAAAAGGTTTAAGATATTTACAGCAGCAATAATTTCATATTTTGTGTTTTTGATTTCACTAAAAGATGATAATCCCTATTGTCATTATTATTGTTATTATTATTATTATTATCCTCATTAGCGCTTTGAGAGGTTGTCAGTGCTATGGTGGGGGCGATGGAACCGCTAACCATGGCCCTGAGCAAGACACCTGACCCCCCATTGCTCCCCAGGGGAAATGTAACACATGTACACATCTACACACATGTGCAAGCAGCCATTTGATGCGGTCAATGCAGAACCTTGGACCCATTTCTGTGACTTCTGTGAAGTCGTTGACTTCTTTTTGTTGGCTTTGATAAAGTTCTGTTGTTCTACCTGCTTTTCCTGTGTTTTCAGCTGGATGAGGTCAAGCACTCGCCTACGTGATGAATGTGTCGGTGGAGCGATGGATCCGGCGGGATCGTCGTTACTCGTGATTTACCTCCTCTGGGAGGAAGTCGTCCAGAGGATACGTTATCGACCCGGAGGAAGAGCTGATGGGCCTGAACTTCATTTGTTCCTCGTCTGAGAGGGACGTTGATGGGAGTGAGAGGGGAGATAAAGACGGGTGAAAGGAGGAGGAAACAGAAAGAGCTTGTGGAGGGCAGGCTGAAAGCCTCACGCATGTGACAAGACAAGACAACACCCAAAATGCCTCCTCTGAGTGAGATGGAGACCGATTAAAGGCCCAGTTGCCCTAAAACTCGAAGGGGCACATTCATCTACTAAACTATGACGTCATCGAAGCACAATGTTTAAAGTCTGGTAAAGATACCAGAATAAATACATGGTGGCGTCTCACAGCGACAACATGAGAATATGAAACCTATAAAGTACAGAAGAGAAGAGAGACGGAGAAGAAACTTTCTTCCCTCATCCTCTTGTTGTCCTTCTGGGTCACAAGGACACAAACGAATAAACTCAATCAGGTCGTTTTCTGAGTTAAATGATCCAGGTAATTAAACCCCAGGCAGCATGTGATGCGCTAAAAATAGCTCCATGGATACGACGGGGCGAAATGCTAATATTAGCTCTCCGCTGCTAAGACGCTAAGCAACACGGTGCAGTTCTATTTGGTAGAACGTTCCACAGAGGGACATTCACAGTGATCACAGTGATCATCCACTCACGACTATTGATTTCACTAAATACTATTGTATTTGGCAAAGCTTCCTACTGGTGCAGATTTCTGATGAAATGCACAAAGTTCCAAAAATATGACCCGGCACGACGAGCTTCCCTCCATGGCAACGGTCTTCAGTGGGGGAGGAACTTTATTCAGAGCGGAGAGAGATGAGTCCAAAGACACAGAGAGATGCTGCTTGTACAACACACACGTGTTCAAAACTCCTGCCAACTCTGCCAGGATGGGGGGGCGGGGGGGGGGGGGGGGGGGGGAAACAGGCCGCCTCACTCTCACTGCCGTGAGCCTATTTTTAGTCAGCTGTTGGATATTTGAGGAGAGAAAATGTGCCTTTTTTGCGTTGTACACAAATGTGCTGAGAGACTCGAGTGTGGGCCGCCATGTGCATCTTTAAGAGAGGTGTCAAAGACAAGAAGAGTTGAACCATAAGGACAAACCTGAGAAGCATACCGAATGAAAACACTTCTGGTGAGAGGGTGTCTCAGGAATAGGAAGGAAAGCCACCATTAAAAACTGAAGACCAAATGTATGTGTTTGCATCTTTTATGGCAACGGCCATGTGCATCTTTAAAAGAGTCCTCAGAGAGATGTGACCAAGGCCCTTCAGGCAGGTCCTCCACCCTGATGCTGGTGTGCAGGAGAGGAGAGGAGAGTTGGCTTGGACACAAATGGCATTTAAGTGGCATCACTGCAGGAGGGGCATCACTGCACACTGAAAACAAAGATGGCAACGGCTTAAAAAAAGATGTTTAAGACCCCAAAAAGCAAGATGGCGGCAGCAAAGTGTCAAAACTCAAAGCTTTAAAAAAGTATTCTTGGAGCAGTTTTCTGGGATGTTTGTGCTGATTTTGAATGCAAACCTATTGATTAAATGTACATTTTACAAACTGCAGACTTCAAATACATTGTGTTACTTTGTGTAACAATTTTGCGTAATTCTGACACATTTTATTTTGAGATCCTTAAACGTGCTCACGTGACTCGATATAAATACATTTCACATGTCATCGTATCCATGGCGTCACACACACACACATTCTGACACCAGTTTCCTAACAATGCGCACATCTGGAGCATCACACACACAATGTCACCTCTCACCATGCTGGACCTCTCACCTCCCACATGGTCGGTCTTCATCCTTTCCTGCTTCCTTCCTCTCTTCCTGACTACCACAGCAATGCTCAGATTCAGCCAGTCAGCAGGCAGAGTGGGCCGTAGCCCCCCCCCCCTTTTGCCTCTTCCACATACATGCTGAGTCAGTGTGGAGACGTCAGGGCGGGGAGGGGCTGCACAGAAGGGGAAGTGCATGAAGACGGCTGGGAGGGAAATGCTTTAAAGCTACAAACCTGTGTGTGGGTCACACCTTATGGGGGGGGGGGTGGGGGGGGGGGGGGGGGGTGTGGCCCCAAGGAAATGATGTCGTCTGCTCAACACAGAACATTAATCTAACCAGACGTTATCTATTTAGTAAACGATTGGCCATTCAGAGTCAAACTGACCTGTCAATCAGACACACTGATTGACATATAGGCCGTCTCTCACTTCTCCTTTATTTCTCGATCTTTTTTTATCAGAGTTAAGAATCCTTTGCGTTTTGTTCTACTGGTCATAAGAATTTGTTTTACAGAAATCGATTGTCCTATTCGTGCTCTTGAGGTGTTTTTAATGTGCTGAAACTAAAGATATGAATCTATTTTATGGCCAGTTAACAAACTAATTATCAGAAAAACGTGGTGGATTAAACAGTTTAACAACATCTATATTTGTACATACAGCCACGTCAGTGTCTCAGCTTGATATTGTGCTGTTTTGTGGCAGTTTTTAAATAATTTAACAGATTATATAGAAACATCCTGATGCTTCTTAAGGGTTCAAGAAAAAATCCATTTTGCATTATTTTTTATGCTGGATATTCTGTAAAAAATGACGAGTTTAAGGATAAAGACAAAAACAATGAAATGTGTGCGCTTTTTGGGTCTTAAATCATCGTCATCATGAAGATATGTGATGACTCACTAACGTTTGGTGCTGCTGCGTGTCATCACGTTCACGGTGGAGTCTGTGCATCAACAAACGCACCACGAAGGCCTCCAAGAGGACGGGGAACGCATCCGGGAGGCTGGCAGCTAAAAGCAGCTTAAATCTATTAATACCTTTTGGAGTTTGGAGAAGTTTGAAGGTGACGTCATAGAAATGTGATGTTCAAAGGCTGGAGGAAGCTGCACAGCGTGTGAGTGCACCTCCAGCCGGATGTGGACCAACCACGTTAAGTCGATTGGCTCCATCACGATCAATGGCTCTCATTGATTGAGGGGTTTTTTTTCAAATAAACTCCTCCTTTCCATCTGTCAATCAAGTTGGATCCCAGTATTTGAGTTATTTTGAGTTTCAAATAGTATAATAGTATCGATAATTCTCATCTGCACACATTTTTTGTTATATTTGATTATTTTCTTTAAAAAATAGTTTTGTAAACCTTTTGAAATGTTTTTTTTCAAATGTTGTCAAATCATTGCATGATTAAAAATGAAATAATTATCATTTTGATAACGTCGTAACGTAAATATAAAAGTGATTTATACCATGTTTTATTCAATATTTTATGCTACTCCTCTGCCTTCTTTTAATTGACTTAAGGGCATATCTGTGACCTCTTAATCCACTTTATTCCCACTAGGACGGGTGTCAGCATCATTTCATGAATGTCAACTGAAGAGTGAAGCCATGGCGACACAAGTTATTGTCTGGTGTGTCTCTGTCAGCTGTCCTCTTATATTAATACTTATATTTGAGATATATTGCTGCTGTAACACTTAGCAGGACACTGGGGGCTGACAAGCTTCAGAGTAGAAATCAATCTGAACCTTTGTCCACATGGCACCAGTCCTCTGTAACACAAAACCTGCCTTTACAACAGGTCAGCGTTGCATTAATCACACGGGATCCAGGCCTGCAAAGCGTGAGGAGCACAAAACGCCACCTCCCACCTTCATTCATTCATTCATTCATTCATTCCTTCATTCCTACATTCATTCCTTCATTCATTCCTACCTTCATTCCTTCATTCATTCCTTCATTCATTCCTTCATTCATTCCTTCATTCATTCCTTCATTTATTCCTTCATTCATTCCTTCATTCATTCCTACCTTCATTCCTTCATTCATTCCTTCATTCATTCCTACCTTCATTCCTTCATTCATTCCTTCATTCATTCCTACCTTCATTCCTTCATTCATTCCTTCATTCATTCCTTCATTCATTCCTTCATTCATTCCTTCATTCATTCCTACCTTCATTCCTTCATTCATTCCTTCATTCATTCCTACCTTCATTCCTTCATTCATTCCTTCATTCATTCCTACCTTCATTCCTTCATTCATTCCTTCATTCATTCCTTCATTCATTCCTTCATTCATTCCTACATTCATTCCTTCATTCATCCCTACATTCACTCTTGGCTGGGTGTTACAGGGGGGGCCTAAAAGCTCCTCGCTGTCCTCGCACAACACTGAGAGAGAAATGACGACAAAAAGACAGTGAAGACCAGATGGTGAGCAGGTGTAGGAGGAGATGGAGAACATACGTGGGAAGGAGACGAAGCTTTAACAACGAGGAGCAGGAGGGCCGATATCTGTGTGTGTGTGTGTGTGTGTGTGTGTGTGTGTGTAACACAACCAGTGACCTGCCAGTTCAGTAAATGAACATCATGCTGTAATGAAGAATACTTTAGACACACACACTCCTGTTTACATCACTTACTGAGGCCATAAATCCTGAGTTTAACTCTGAGAGCTGCAGAGAAGACGCTTTTCCTGCAGCGTCATTTATCAAAAGGATCTGATCCTCACAAACATTCATCTGTATCTTCACAGACTTTGTGGGTTTAGTTCTTCTCCCCCGGAAGTTTCAACAGATTGATCAAATGTTTCTGTCTGTGTCATATTTCCACCAAAATACTGATGCTTTCCTCCATTTAATGTTTGTTCCCTAAAACAACAGGTTGTGAAAATGATGAGTGAATGAAATCAGCTGAAAGGTCATTGGATCCATGCTAGAGGCTTTGTTGGAAGCCGCATGGTTGACTGTTTGAATCCCGGCTGCTCCATGTGCCCCCCCCCCCCCCGAAGAAGATCTGCATTCACCTGTGTGTCTCAACTCCTGATGTGCAAACAAACTGAAACCCTTCCCACGTACACACACACACACACACACACACACACACACACACACACACACACACACACACACTCACGTCAGAGCTGAAAAAACACACACTCCTCGGTGCCAACTTCTTCCTTCTGAAGGTCCCACTGCGCGCGCGTGTGTGTGTGTGTGTGTGGGGGGGGGGTGACCTTTATTTTTCTGCGTCCTACAGGTCCGACTGGCTGTGACAGTGATGCAGTCCCCTCCCCCCCCCCCCCCCTCTCTCTCTCTCTCTCTCTCTCTCTCTCTCTCTGTCACCAGTACGTGGCTCAAGTTGTGCCGCATGCATCACATGTAAGACCAGCAGAACCAGAAGAACCCGTCCTGGGTCGGTGAAGGCAGTGCGTGGACTCACCAGGTAACGTGATGTTATCTCTGCAGCAGCAGCCTCTGTCTCCCGGAGACGAGGAGATGCTGCAAAGGAGACACTGCGGTCCACATTTATTCGCTGCTTCCTCCAGGTCCGCAAGCGCGTCCGCGCGTGTGAGCGTGTGCGTGTGAAGTGTTGAAGGGGATGAAGAAGAGGAGGAGGACGGTTCTGGTTCAGACGAGATGCTATGAAGTGGACTAGCAGGTCCTCGTCGCTTCGATCAGCTCTCAGACATCGCAACTGCTCCACTCTTCCTCCCTCCTCCTCCTCCTCCTCCTCCCTCCTCCCTCCTCCCTCCTCCCCCCCCCCCCCCCCCCGGGCTGGGCATGCCCAGTGTCTGCCTTCTCCTTCATTAACAGCTGGTGCTGGAAAGTATCTGTATCTTGAGGACAGTTTGTGAGGTACTGTTTTATGCTACTTATACTACTACAAAGTATTACATCACGTATTATTACTACTAAAATAATAGTAGAAAACAGGATCCTTAATAAATTAATAATAATGTTCCAATAAATAATGATATCCGCTCAAATTTTGACAATGACTATTTTTGGTGATACTGTAATTAGATTTTGTTGTGAATACTTGAGAATCCTACTTTTATAATAAAGTAAATCAATGCAATCTGCAACTTCACCACTAGGAGGAGCCACATCCTTCACTTCTACTAGAATGAGGATTATGGTATTTTATTATGTGCTTGTAACATTTATTTGTAACAGTCTTCATGGAAAAAAGGTTCATCATCAAAATGTTGTAAGGTAAAACAGTGATTGTTCTCATGTTATATTTTCCATTAAAACTTTGGTATTCCTAAATAAATAAAGATTATTATCATTTTGTGTGTAAAATCTGAAATCTGAATTTGTAAATGTCCTAACGCTGTCAGATGAGTGAAAAGTAGACTACAATATTTCCCTTCCAGATGAGAGGGTCCCTGACACCACGAGAGATGTTTGCCTCCTACAAATAACTTACAACTTACATTCCTCGTTTGAAAAAGCAGAAACTGTCAGAATAATCCAAACAAAGTTGGATCTTTTTTGTTTTTGTGAGATTCACTTCCACATATTTAAAGCCTCACTGATATTTAGCTAAAAGCTGATGATATTCTGCATGCACATGAACCAAAAGGTTTGCGTGGTGATGATGATGAAATAAAAGCCTTCGTCGTGTGATCACAGTGATGCAGAAACACGTCCTGTGTGGCGTAATGAGCTTATCGTCATATCACTGACCCGACCGTGTTAATAAATACCAAAGTCACTGCTCTGCAAGGACAAAATGAAGCAACACAAAAAGAAATGATCTTTTGGACATTGGTTTTAGGGTGATAATATTATTACACCATAAACTGCTTTTTTTTAAATAAAAAAAGCAGTTCCGATTATGCAAGAAGAAGCTAACGGGTCAACTAAAACCAAGCTAATGGAGGCTAGCTGGTGAGTCCGGGTTAGCTGAAGCTAATTCACCCACTTTCCCATTTCTTTTTTTTTGCGTTGTTTGAACCGTTGGAAATGAAGGTTTTTCATGCCACATATTTGATAAATCACCTCAAAGAGACACTAAATACTCTGAAATGTCCCAAATACAGTACTTCAAATAACTTTACAAATATCATTACAAAGTGACTCAAAGTGGCCACGGAGTGAAATCCAGCCCAAAGGTTTGAAAAACAAAGGTGATCCTGAAAGTTTTAGTCTTGAACATTGAAAAATACAACAATGTATTCAGAATAAAAAGAAGTTTGGGGGTTGAATGTAGTTTTGACTCAATACTAAAAATGTGTACTTCTTTGTACTTTTCTTTCTACTACCCAACGCCTTCATTCATTTGAAGCCCCTCTGAAGGGGGCCGCCCCCCCCCCACAAACACAGATATCTTTATTCTTACTGCTGCGTTTTTAGGAAGCATCTGTTGAATTGAAAGTCATAAATCTCACACCTGAGATCAGGTGATAAAGCAGCAGCGGCCTTGAGGGAAATACGTCGTTGGGCACCAAAGCCGACGGGCAATTGACTCGTCGACCTTTGACCTGCTAATAATTCAGCTGTGGTTCTGCTCAGACGGATGTGTGTGCTTACCCAGCCCAGATGGAAGTGACACGCTGCCCTTTGCTACAGATCCATGAGCAGATTGAGTTTAAGCAAACACAGATAGCGCTATTGAACATTTTGGCGCATAGAGATAAAGAGTATTTCACTGACAGTGTAAGCATTTTATAAAGAAATACATGAAGGCTTAATCTAAGATTTAGCTGCAAGTTATTTACCTTTTTTTAAACCAATTTATCTCAAAATTATTTTACAGATTCATTAATGAATCCTCCACTTAATAAAATGTGCATAACAATTCACCAAAGTCTAGGCTACATCTTCAAATGTTTTGTATTGTTCGAACAAAAGTCCAAAACTCAAAGATAGCCAGTTAATAATTAAAAAAGGTAAGAAGATATTCACATTTTGACACAAATTAACGGTTAAACGGGTGTTTTTTTTAAATATACTAAATTACTTTTGAAATTGCTAATAGTAGTGTCGTAATGTACTCAGATCTAGATTGTGGAAATGCTCTTTTAAAAGAAAAATCCTTTGCAGTAATATATACGTTAAAAGGAGTTATAAAGCAGAACATTATTTATAATTATTCACACATTAATGTGTTTGTCACTTCAATGCTGTATTTGGGGAAGATGGAATTCATTTAATAATTTTATATTTAGAATGTTTTACCTCATAAAAAACATACTGTACAATGTATTAGTTGATTATATTTAGAATCTATGCTTTATATGCAAAGTAGCTACAGCTATGAAATAAATACAAGTATAAAGTAACATAAAATAGAAGCTAAAAAAGCGCAAAAAAACCCGATCAGTTGTGTATATTGAGTACTAGTTGATTCATGTTAATTATTAAATCATAGGAGTCCAGAGTTTGTCTGGTGTGATGATGGTGACCTCAGAGGACCCACTGGGGATGAAACGTCACAGTCAAGCTCCGCCCCCTCCGCTCCATCCCCTCGCGCTCGTATGGTCAAACAGCACAGTGTCAACGAGAAAAACCGGAAACCAATGGTTCAAACCTCACAATTAAGGTTCAACCTGTAACCAGTATTTATTCTAATCTACATATTAGTGTGTTAATGGATACATTTCTGTTTTTTAAGATAAGATAATATAATTCCGTATTAGTCCTGCAGTGAGGGAATTCACATTGACAGAAATGTTTGAAGCCTCAAGTGAATTTATTATTCACATATCAGAAGTATACAGCCCCCCCCCCCATCAAAAAATAGTGGTGAAACTGAAGCGTTTGCTGCGTCATAGCTTTTATTCTGAAAGTCCAAACCGGAATAGCATTTTTCCTTCCTTAGCTAGCTTGATGGTGGTGAGGAGAGTGAGAGGCGGTGGGGAAGTGCGTCTGATGGTTCCGCATCCTTCCGTCGTCCCGGACTCCAACCGGCGAGCAGCCAGTTCATATCAGCTGGAGGACATCACGGAAGCAGCAGTCGGGCTGTGCAACCCCTCCCCGCCAGACGCGCTCAATTTAGCGGAAGAAAAGCGGACAAGACGAGAAAATGAACGCGACTCCGCCAGCGGAATACGACTTCGAGCGGCATTTCGACGAAAGAAGAGCCCTGGAATGGATGCAGGAGAACTGGTATGTAGACAAAAGACGACTAGCTTACACAAAGACCAACAAGCCCTGATGAAAGATGTCGGCTTGGACCTCCTGCTCCTCCCGGACAGACGGGCTGTGAACCTGTCACCTCCCCGAGCGCGCGTCTTTTTCACGGTGCTAAAGAGCCGAAGCTAGCTCCATGAAACCGGGGGGGGGGGGGGTTACCCGCTTTAATTCAAACGTCCTTGAGGATGGATCATCTTTGCTCTCATAGGCCGGACTTCAAAACTTGATTTGATTGCATTGAACAGATGCGCGAGCAGATGCGGGTTCGTGTGCAGCTACAGTTTGTTGTCACATTAAATACACACAAAGGAACACAAAGGCCTTCACTGCGCTATTAAGCTCTGCATCGCCCCCCCCCCCCCTCTCCTCCACATCTTCCTTCCCTTATTCCATTCCTTCCTATTTTTCCTCTTTCTCCTCATGCATACTCTCCTCCTCTGGACCTCCTCACAAGATGCAAGAGGATGTTTGAGCTTCAGCATTTCTATCTGCTGAGGCCTCCAGCAGGTTCCTTCTATATATATATATATATGTATAAAATGACCCATTACGAGAGTAAGTGAACATGATGTTCCTTCTGTAAGGTGTGAAACTTTTACCTGCTGGCTACTTCCCCTCCGATGTGAGGAATCAAAGCTTTTCTCTATCATGCAACACATTTATTATGACCCCATAATGCACACAAACCCGCTCCGTCCCTCGCTTACGTAACCATGACGATGTGACTACAAATTGAACCCAGGCGACTGGTGTCATTTGCACAAAATACTACTATATATATAGTAGTATTTTAAAATATGATGCAGTATAAAACTATTATTTCATCTATAAACGAGTTCTGCTTTTTTTCTGTTTCATGAACATTTAGAGTCCCCCCCCCCCTGTATTCATCATCAGTAGCCCCCCCCGTAGCATTAACTGGGTCAAGCAGCATTTACTCTGATATGTTCTGGATTAGTCATCTGGTTTAATTCCCAAACAACCACAAACACAGGAGTACGTAATGCATATTGGAATAGTAATAAATCAGATTTTATTATCAGTTTCTTCCCTCCTGCTTGTGGTGGGTCGGCTGATGAGCCTCACTGTGTCAACAAATCATTTAATCCTGGCTTATGAATGAGGAGGAAGGACCTCGCTGTGCGGTCACCTGGACGGAGGTGATTTAGGGTTCTGAGGGCTCCTCACCAGATAAAGGTCAAAGGTCATTTAGAGGACGCTGTTTTTGCAATCAAATGTATAAAAAGGACGTTCTTCATCTTTTCTTCAGCTAAGGACCACTTACATTTTGTAAACATGTTTTCAAGTAAATTTACTTCAAATTTGAAATTAAATTAGATTAATTAAATTAAATTATTAAATTAAAGTAAATACCAGAGACCCCCTCTGTCCCATGTCCTTTACACGATGTGGTGGTTTACTGGTTTACGGTCGTCTTATACTGGTTAAAAGCAGTTTGATAACAGCAGTTTAAAAGTCTGCTTTAAGACACTAGTGTTGCTATTACTTTTTACTTGACTCTACTCTGCTATTGTTTCACACACTTGTTGTTCTTATATATATTTCTGTATATTTGGAGTCGTCTCAGGCCTCATGGTGTTGCTTGTGTTCACAGGAGCAAGGCCTTCATGTTCTGCGGCCTGTACGCTGCGCTGGTGTTCGGCGGGCAGCACTTCATGAGGGAAAGGCCCAAGCTGAACCTCAGACGGCCTTTGATGCTGTGGTCACTCAGCCTCGCCGTCTTCAGGTGAGTCTCAGATGGTCGACGCTTCCTTGGTGGATTGAGAGTGGATCAAGTCGTTAATCCAGAGAGTTGGGTAAACTGGATGAAATTAGATAACCATCAGTTTCACCTGCACAAGAAACCAGTTCGAGGACACGGCTCCATTCACACCATGAAAACATGCGTCTCATTAGGAAATGTTTCCTGGATGACTGTATGACCACATGTAGCCAAAGTTAACAATATTTAATTAGATACAATAAAGACGCCTCTTGATCTGCAGAAAATCCCATTTGGAGTTTAAGGAGTCTTTTCTAAAAGTAACACAAAGATGACATTCTCTTACAACTGGAGTGAGGTGTTCAAGGACTGTCGGAGAGATGACAATCTGATGATAATGTTTGCTTTTACAGCTTCTGCCCATAAGACAGCCCCCCCCCCTGTATCATGGCCCCCTTTGAGGATATAGGGACATGTTAATGGTCTTGCTCTCTCTGCAGTATCATCGGAGCGCTGAGGACCGGCTCGTACATGCTGCACATCCTCGCAGCCAGCGGCTTCAGGCAGTCCGTCTGTGACAACAGTTTCTATAGCGCCCCCGTCAGCAAGTTCTGGGCATACGCCTTCGTACTGAGCAAGGCCCCCGAGCTGGGTAAGGCTTCTCCTCAATGTCAGAGGGGGGGGCTTCAGGGTTTTGAATCATTTTATATCTTGGTTGTCAAGACCCATATATATATATTTATATTTATATATATATTTCATTCTTTACAGTGGCTAATTCTATGTTTACATCAAGAGCTAAAAACGCGTTAATCGATGTGATTAATGAGGCAGAGATTGATGCAATAAAATATTTTAACGGTGTGCCTGAAGTAAACAAAGTCGACCTGAAACAAAAGCGCCGCTGGTTGCAGTCAGTCAGATCAAAGAGGGCTTTAAAGGTGTCATTTTTCACACGTCGTTATGGTGAAGCAGTGATGGAGCAGACCTCGCCACCCTATTCGTTTCTCTCGGGTTCTTCTTCGGATCGCTGAGGCCTTCCAGGGTTTGGAGGCGGCGTGTGTGTGCGTTTCCTCAGCTGCAGACGGGAAGGAATGTGATCCTCATCACTTGTTTTTCCTTCCCCTCACGCAGGTGACACGGTGTTCATCATCCTCCGCAAGCAGCGCCTCATCTTCCTGCACTGGTACCACCACATCACCGTGCTGCTCTACTCCTGGTACTCCTACAAGGACCAGGTGGCGGGCGGCGGCTGGTTCATGACCATGAACTACTTGGTCCACTCCCTCATGTACACGTACTACGCGGCGCGGGCCGCCGGCCTGCGGGTCCCCCGGCCCTGCGCCATGATCATCACGGCCACCCAGATCCTGCAGATGGTCATGGGCCTGGCCGTGCTGGGCCTGGTGTACCGCTGGATGCACGAGACGCGCTGCCCGTCCAACATGGACAACATTGCGTGGGGCTCCGTCATGTACCTCAGCTACTTGGTCCTCTTCGCTTTGTTCTTCTACCGGTCCTACCTGGGGGGCTCCTCCGGGGACAAAGGGTCCAAAGCAGAGTAGCTGCTCGATGCTCCTCCTCCTTCTCTTGTAGGCGCCTGAAGCTGCACGCGGTGACGCAGGTACGCATCAGGAGCTCTTTGCATATCCATTTAAAGGTGTGCAGCAAATTTGAAACGAGCTTTATAGCAAAAATAGAATAAAATACACAGATATAATTTCATTGGTGTAGAAGCAACTGAAAGTAAGAATTGTTGTTTTTTCGTTAGCCCACATGGGACAACTGAAGGGACTTCATAGTTCTGACCCGTACGTACTGTGCCTCTGAGAAAGGGAACCAAGGAAATATCACCTCCTCGGTGACTAAGACAGTAAGAAACTCATTAGAAACGTCTGAAGTAGAAAGAATAAACCACTTCATACTGTAAAAGGAATAGTTCAGGTTGACTCTTACATATTGGGGGGGGGGGGGGTGTTAAAGCATAAAGACCCAGGGACCAACATGCATCCTGGTTTTAATCTGAAGGGGGACCCAGAGTCCGAATGGAACACACAGCTAGCGACACCTGCTCTTTCCAGGCTTTATGCTAAGCTAAGCTAACCAGAGCAACTATTCTACTAATACTTAAAATAATAGTTATTACCAGCACAAGTGGACCTTCATGATAGTGAGTTCATGATTAACAAAAGAGAACAAAGACACACTGAATGAAAGAAGGGTTGTGCCTAATATTTAGTTCTAAGCTCTAAAACACGTTTTCTTTTATCTGACTTTGACGAAGAGGAACAGCGACTATCGATAAAGATCTCAACACATTCCCTGCTGAGGCGGCTTGTGTCACTGCTTTCACTTCTTCTTCTCTGGTCTTTAAAGAAGAGTTTGTGAACCCGGCTTTGTTTTATGGATCTTACTTCCAACTCAAACCCTACGTGGCCCTCTTATTGTAGTACTACTACATGAAGTACCTCCCATGTGGCGTCTCTTTGTAGTACTACTACATGAAGTACCTCCCATGTGGCGTCTCTTTGTAGTACCTGTACATGAAGTACCTCTCATGTGGCGTCTCTTTGTAGTACCTGTACATGAAGTACCTCCCATGTGGCGTCTCTTTGTAGTACTACTACATGAAGTACCTCCCATGTGGCGTCTCTTTGTAGTACCTGTACATGAAGTACCTCTCATGTGGCGTCTCTTTGTAGTACCTGTACATGAAGTACCTCCCATGTGGCGTCTCTTTGTAGTACCTGTACATGAAGTACCTCTCATGTGGCGTCTCTTTGTAGTACCTGTACATGAAGTACCTCTCATGTGGCGTCTCTTTGTAGTACCTGTACATGAAGTACCTCCCATGTGGCGTCTCTTTGTAGTACCTGTACATGAAGTACCTCTCATGTGGCGTCTCTTTGTAGTACCTGTACATGAAGTACCTCTCATGTGGCGTCTCTTTGTAGTACCTGTACATGAAGTACCTCCCATGTGGCGTCTCTTTGTAGTACCTGTACATGAAGTACCTCCCATGTGGCGTCTCTTTGTAGTACCTGTACATGAAGTACCTCCCATGTGGCGTCTCTTTGTAGTACCTGTACATGAAGTACCTCCCATGTGGCGTCTCTTGTACTACGTACCTGTGCTTGCTGTGGACTTTGGACCCAACAGGTGTGGCTTCACTCATTGTTCTCCTTTATGCAGGACTGATATCTGAGGATCGAGTACCTGTAGAGTAATGTTCCTGTTCTTATCAACCATCAGAAACTAGTACAAAGTACTTCATTGTTTAGTTTGAGCGCTTTAGAAGGAATATTTCACCCATAAAATAAATTCTGACAGTTTACTGCTCAGAGGTCGTTTGGGGAAACTGAAACAAAGCGACCGAGCATGCGAAGGATTTCCAAGGATTTCAATAATCATTTAAAAAAGAAAAAGGGTTTTATGTAACAGGAAATATTCCCGTCTCAGACCTCACATTTTCCTTAATGCAGCCGTGCATGAACTCACAGACCTGGTGATGATTTGTTAAATTGATGCATAATAGTGTCCTTTAACGTCCTTTCACTGCACCTCCTCTGTCCTCCCTTTTCATTCCACTGTGATCTGTTCTCTTCCTTAAAGATGAAAGCGTGACACATGAGACGTCTGTAAATAACTAGAATCTATTTATTTTCTATATTTATCCTTTCACTCGGACTTAGGTCTCCGTTTGATGTTTGTAAACGTTTTCCCACATCTGCTGAAGATGAGCATCACTCTTCATCTCCACGCCGTCTCTCTGAGGGTCAATGTGTGCGTGTGAAGACCAGCGCTCTGCGTGACGTTTACGCGCTTCTTGGTTTTTAGTTTTTATTCAAAGCTCAACGCATGACTCTCTGGGATTGGTCCTGCAGAGGTGAAACATCTGCACAGATTGAAAAACAGGCAGATGTTTTTTTCATTAAGGTTCCCTGACATCACAGGACACACCCCTTTTGTGTGTGTGTGACATCACAGACATCTGCCCCAGTGACATGAAGGTCTTCAGTGCTTCTCTCTCCTTTAAACACCTGAAGATGTTGGATCCAGTGCAAACGGAGGGTTTTTGTAACGTGGGCCATGATTCCTGCTCAGAACTTTTCTTAAACTTGAAATGATGTTGTGCTTCATGTGCCAAACGATGCTGGTGATCTTTGGATGTGGCGAGTCGGGTTCTGCTGCAAACGAAAGGAAAAAATAACAGTTCAAGGGCTTTCATTGTTGAAATGTTGTTTCAATAAATATGTCACAATAATGGTTTTAAACTGTCTCCTTTCTTTGTGATCGTGTTTCAGAAAACACGTGAAGCTAAAAGAGCTTAAAGCGAGAAAAACAACCAGGAACAGAAAAGTTCAACATAAACTGGATATTAAAAAACACTAATATCCAGTTTAAGAGTCAAGGAGAGCTTCTCCTTCTCCTCTCTGGAGACCCAGGAGGTGTTGCTGGACCCTCTGGGGGGGGCAGACTGAGGCCCTGCTGCAGTAGAATGAGAGGCTTTCTAAAGGGGGGGGAGGAGACACAATCAGTGTCGTCCACAAGGAGGCGCTGGAATCACCTCTAAATGAAGGTTCCTCCTGGAAGCTTGAACCACTGGACCCAAACGAATGGACCTCCACTGGTTTGAAAAGCGTTCATTATAACACTTAATACATGTTATTTTATGTTTTAAAACGCCCACAACAGATCATTTAAAGTATAAATATGAATTATTGACATTAACCTTACATATACATGAATGAAGAAAAAAACAAATTAAAATGACAAAGTACTTTTTCGTATTGCAGTAAAGACATTGGTGGTATTGTAGTATTCTCAGATGTAAATATTGTACTTTATATTGTACACTTTATTCATCTGACAGTTACTGTCACCTAAAACAAACTCATTCAAGCCAATGTTAAACATTTGACTTGTGACCCCTGACCTTTTTCCTGATGTCTCCTTTAAACTTTTCAGAGTCACTCAATTATATCTTATCAAATAAACAAAACAAAGATCAGATCTTTGTTATCTTCTTGCTACGTGAGAAGAAGCCTGTGAGGGAGAAGGAGATGGACCCACATTTAGTCATGAGGACACTGGGAGGAGTCTGAAGACACTGGTCCCAGCTGCTCCCTCAACGTGGGACCACAACAACTGAGTGTGTGAGGAATGAGTACAAGGCCCCGATGAGGAGATGAGGAGGAGAGCCTGAAGCCTGCAGGTGACCCTTCCACGGGAGGTCAAAGGTAACGTGTCGTACTCTAGTCAATGAACTCTTTGGTCTTTTCAGGAAACGTTGTTTTTTCATTTTGTGGGATTTGTAGGATTTTATGGATCAATAGATTTATATATATATTATTTATGTGTGTGTGTGTGCATTTTGTGAGGTAAATAAATACAGATGTACATGTGTAGGACAAACTGCAACAATATGATTTTTTGATGATTCATTTGCTGCCCAAACGTGTACCGTGGACTCCTGTAAACCACACACATACCCACAATGCATCAGTGGTCCTGATGAAATGAAGATCTACTGTGTAGGTGTAGATGTTGAGTCAGTGTAACCTGCTGATGTGGTGGTTCTCTCTGGGATTCTGGCCTTGAAGGCCGTGCAGGTGTGTGAGATGCTGCTTGTTGTCCCCCTGCAGGTGGACACCATGTCCCTGTGGATGGTCCTCCCCGTCAGCCTGCCCGTCCTCACCATCTCTGGCATCTGGGTCGTGTGAGTCCTTCACAGTTTCCCTCCCCAGCTGTCCCCACTTTAGCAGAGAGGCTGTGCAAAGGTCCTCGTCCTGGAGGTTCCTCTCGGTCCGTCTGGTCCACTCGTCCCTGCATCATTTAACCCCAATACTGAGATGGGATACAAGGTTTAACTGAGGAACAGCTGTTTAATCTTCTTCTACTTGGAGCAGCAGGCAGCAGACGTTAGCTTAGCATGAGGACTTGAAACGGGGGAAAAAGGGTTTGTTTTAGCAAGATGTCACTTTTTAAAAAACAAATCAATGTCCTCCACCTGATTTCAACCTTGGTTCAATTCTTCTGACCTCGTTATTGATGGAGGTCACATGTCGACTGTCATGCTGAGCAGCTCGTTTGGATCGTTTCAATGATTCTTTACTCTTGATGTAGTTGAGCCTCAGATTGTTGAAATGTGACCACATTTGAACTTTCGCTCTTACTTCTTCTTTAAAAAAATATATTTTTTTATAACATATCAAAATTAAATGAACAAAAAAGGTCAACTCAAAATGTTCACCGATGCTATCTGGCCTGTTACTAAGCAGAAAGTGGAGCCTCGCGATGTCAGAAATGATCCAGACCAGAACCAGAGTGTCTCCTTCCACAGAAGTCTTGTTTCATGCATACGTCGTCCTCATGTTTTTTGATCAATGACACTTCTCTCCTTTGACTTTACAGATACGCGATGGCCTTGTCCAACCAGCACGTGTGTCCTGTGCATAACTGGTACAGCACACTAACCCCCCCCCCCACACACACACACACACACACACATGAATGCATGCATGCACGCACAAACACACAAGGTTTGTTTTTTTAAATAAAACACTGCACATCTCAGTGTCACTAAAGTAAGTTTAGGTTCAAATAGTTGAAATAATTGAAGTGAGAGAAAATCTCGTATTCTGTGAGGCTCCAGCTCAGAGGGGGGGTGGGGGGGGGGGGGGGACAGGGGAGTAATTACTGGCAAGTTGTGAAAAGTGAAAAGCGTGGAAGAGGAAAACTTTCTAAAATTTCGACATTCTGGAACTCACACCTTTAATGAAGTAAATCATCTCCCATTGAAGGAGGAATTTTTTTGCATTCAGTTAAAAACATCACAAACTTTAAATTGTGTTGTTTTTCAAATGACACTTCTGTGCCCTTTTGTTCAAATTGCTCTTCATTAAACCACTAAAAAAAGTCTGCACTCTATAAAGGTTCAAGGGCAGACAGTCCGACTGTTGTGCAATCAGAAAACAGTGTGCGTCAGTTATGAGACCGTTAACCTTCTAATTAAGGTTAATGTTCTACCGCTGTTTGCACATCAGAAGTCACAAAGCTCCAGATGAGTTCAAACCCATTTACTCACTTCAGATTCTCAATGCGCCATCGAGGCATTGATTGAATACAAATCAAACCCACGGGGCCCTGAGCCGTAAAATGTCCAGAGACACAAGAGGAGACACAAGAGGAGACACAAGAGGAGACACAAGAGGAGACACAAGAGGAGACACAAGAGGAGACACAAGAGGAGACACAAGAGGAGACACAAGAGGAGACACAAGCGGAGACACAAGAGGAGACACAAGCGGAGACACAAGAGGAGACACAAGCGGAGACACAAGAGGAGACACAAGAGGAGACACAAGAGGAGACACAAGAGGAGACACAAGCGGAGACACAAGAGGAGACACAAGAGGAGACACAAGAGGAGACACAAGAGGAGACACAAGCGGAGACACAAGAGGAGACACAAGAGGAGACACAAGAGGAGACACAAGAGGAGACACAAGCGGAGACACAAGAGGAGACACAAGCGGAGACACAAGAGGAGACACAAGCGGAGACACAAGAGGAGACACAAGCGGAGACACAAGCGGAGACACAAGAGGAGACACAAGCGGAGACACAAGCGGAGACACAAGAGGAGACACAAGAGGAGACACAAGAGGAGACTCCCAACGAGAGAGAAATAAGGCCACTGCAAAGAGACACCAAACTAGTGCAGGGAGACGTAAAATAAGAGACAGAAAAGACGTTTAGGGCGGATGTTCCACGTTGTTCATGGGGACAGTGTGTGTGTCTGTGTGTGTGTCTGTGTGTGTGTGTGTGTGTGTGTGTGTCCGTGTGTGTGTCGACAGGCTTTATAACGAGTCGTGCGAGGAGCCGCTCCAGCTGCAGAGGGCTGCGGTGCTGTGCTGCACGCTGGACGACATACCTCTCATCAGGTCAGAGGTCATTCTGCCAGGTCATCTCCTTCCTTTAAATGCATGAATGCAGGAAGCTCCCCTCCTTTTCTCAGAGGAGCCGTTGGCTTTCCTTTAACTGCACAGACTAAGGACACAAATAATGCACGTTGCTTCATAACAATTCCCCCCCCCAAGCAATGCCCCCCCCCCCTCTGCTTTCTGTGTCCACCACAGCAAATGTGGAACCTTGCCCCCCGAAAGCTGCTTCTTCAGCCTCATATGCAGCACGGGCTCCTTCATGGGTGAGTCTCCGTTCATCAACACGCCGCCTTGTGTGCGCTCACAACTTCAGACTTGTTTTCTCAGCTGTGACCCCCCCCCCCCCACACACACACACACTCTGGTGAATGGTGCATTTATATGAGCGAAGAGGGCAAGAGGGCCCCCCCAGCACCCCCCCCCCCCTGTTTACTTACTCTGAGAATTAAACTCCAGGAGTTTACGGTGAACTTTGTTCTACTGATGCAAGGATGAAGGGATGAAGAGATGAAGGGATGAAGAAACCAGTTAGTTGTTAGTTTTATTTGGGATTTGGTGCTGATGAGAACGTGTCATGTGATCAGTGATGCTGATCGGCCTGCTGCGCTACGCTCACGTCATCGAGAGGCACCAGAACTGCATCCTGAACACGGCGGGCCTCTCTGCAGCCTGGATCTGTGCCGCCGGCCTCATCATGGTGGGAAACTTCCAGGTAACCTCAACCTGAAGCAGGGGGTCCGACCTGTAACTGCCGAGGTTGTAAATAGATGAAGACAACGATTTATTGTGGAGAAGACGCGTGGGCGCAGGTCCGGGTCGCGACCCGTTGCAGCATCAGGAGGGGCTGAGAGAACAGATGCAAATAAACAGCTGCACATGGAACTGACTTCATGTGTAACGTAACACTTCATGAACAAATGGGATTAACAGTAGAAAGCCTTTCCTTCAGTGTTTTTTATAGATTAGCTGACCCGTTGATGGTGGGATCATCCTCTGGGGAACATGATTGGGGGAATTACATTAACGCATCCCACACAGTGCGCTGCTGTAAAGGAGCAGTTAGGGGTTGAGTGCCTTGCTCAGGGACAGTTGGAGCAGCCGGGTTTTCCACCCACACCAAAGTGCTTGTGTTCATCTCCAGGTGGACTTGGCCAAAGTGCTGCACTACGTGGGGGCCGGCGTGGCCTTCCCCTCCAGCATGCTGTTCCTGTGCCTCCAGTCGGCTCTGACCTACAAGCTGGCCCAGACGCAGGAGGAGTACCGAGTGGGTCACCTACGGGGGGGCATGGCCCTGCTGGCTCTGGTGGCACTGGTGCTCAGTATCCTGCACACATGGAGACGAATATATGTTTATATATGCATATAATTATATTATATAAAATAGGGCCGGGACTCGATTAAAAATATGAATATAATTAATTAGAGGCTTTGTAATTAATTAATCAAAATTAATCGCATTTTAATTGCATAAATATTTGACCTGAGAACAGTGAGAAGTATTTTTTTCACATGGATTCCAGCAAACAAGTGTAGAAATATATTATAATATATTTAGAAATATAGTACTTTCAGAAATTCAGGTAGCCTATAGGTAAGTAGACCTTCTGTAAACTAGGTTTTTTTAAGTAGACCAATACTTTCAAGTACATTGTGAGTTCTGGTGTCTCTAGTGGAATCAAAGCTGACCTTCCTGATCCACATTTGGGATTTGATTCTCTTTCCTCAAGGTGCCGTGTGTCAAACGTGTTTATTTCTTCCGGGATTTATTCTCCACTCAGCTGAGGAGGACCCTCAGACTGGTTTAGCTCCATAGGGGAGTCGGTATGGATCCTCTCAATTCACACGCGGGCATCAGCACACATGTCGAAAAAAGTGAAATAAGGATCACAGCATAAAAGTAGTGAAATCAACTAGGGCTTTATTAGAAATGCCATTATATGACTTTACTTGAACGGTTGTGGATTCCAGCCTGTGTGGTGGAACAGTGCAGGGAGATAGCAGGAAGGCTGAAGTGTGGAGGATCCTCAGTTCAAACCTGCTCTCTCAGAAGGAGGGTTTGGTTGCAGTCAGGGCTTCAAACTGTAAACTTTCAAACAGTTTTGAGGTTTAGTAAACAATCCCAAGGTCGAATATGAGAAACGGACACAATGAGGCATGTGCTTGAACAGTACAAGGGAACAACTGAAGGGCTGCAGTCTCCAACCTGCTGTCTGAGGTTGTGGGTTCATGCCCCTTCATGCAGACATCACTTCTGCTTTGAAAGAGTTTTGAGGTTTGAGTAGCAATCTCAAGGTTAAATACAACAAACAAAGGGTTGGTTAGTGTGTGGTGAAGTAGCACAGTGGAAGAGCAGCTGCCACAAGCCTGCACTGCATTTGAAGGTTGTGGGTTCAAGCCCAGTCTTGGGTTTGAGCCTTTGGCTTTACTTCAGGTTTGAGTAGCAATCTCAAGGTTAAATACAACAAACAAAGGGTTGGTTAGTGTGTGGTGAATTAGCACAGTGGGAGAGCTGCTGCCACAATCCTGCACTGCACTTGAAGGTTGAAGGTTCAAGCCCAGTCTTGGGTTTGAGCCTTTGGCTTTACTTCAGGTTTGAGTAGCAATCTCAAGGTTAAATACAACAAACAAAGGGTTGGTTAGTGTGTGGTGAAGTAGCACAGCGGAAGAGCTGCTGACATAAGCCCCTGCACTGCACTTGAAGGTTGTGGGTTCAAGCCCAGATGTGGAATTAGAATTTAAAAAGAGTTTTGAGGTTTAGCTCAAATGCTCAAGGTTAAATAGGAGAATCAAAGTTGGCAAAATGTGACCAGGACTGGTAGTGTAGGGGTGCAAGCTAGAGCCCAGAAGCCTCTGTGCGCACCGCCAGTGGGTTCAAATCCCGCTCGTGCCAAGTCTTGAGCACACTGCCGCGGAGGTAGTAGTGGGGGCATTGTCCCCACGGTTGTTTCGGAGAAGTGAACCCTAGGGGTTATGCAGAAACACAAGGCGCGTTCACTTGAGTTATGATGGCATTGTCAAGAATGATGAAGAATCTTTTGCTAATGAATTGAATTTGATGTTAATTGCTTTGCTTTAGCACTTATTAGCTATGCTACGTAGCCTAGAGGGTTCCACCTTTTTGACGGGAGAGAAGTAAAGATGAGCAGTGATGTGTCTCATTCAGTGGTCACACTGACATGAAACTTATTACAGCCTCTGAGGGCATTTTTCAAGACAATCACATGTTTGTCTACTTCAGGGCATCCTGTGGACAACCTTAAACTGACAGTCTGGCACAGGGTGTAGATTTGTTTACCCTTTTTAGTGCATCCACCCTCCAATTCTCTGTTACATTCAAATTCAACTCACTTGTGCCTTTACCAATGCAGGAAGGATGAATAGCATGGTTGATCCTCCAAGATGCACCAATCCATCTCTGGGGCAATATCCCATTAGGATTTTTTATAAATGTCAGTTACCCAAAACTAAAAAAGGATTTAGGAAGAGCCAGCATGTCCCTTGAGGGTTGAACCCAGATAAGGTTTAAAGTTCAGAAATTTGGGGCATTTGGCATTAGTGACAGGGACGTGTAGGTTGCTCCATCTAAGATCATTCCAGTCATGTCATGGGAAAAAAAATATTGTGAAAAAAGTCAAAATATGTAGGGTCAAAAAAGAAAAGATTTTTTTTAAAATAATAGGTAGAAAAATTATTATAAAAATATATGTAAGGTCAATATATATATTATATATATATATATATTATTAGGGCCGGGTCTCGATTAAAAATATTAATCTAATTAGAGGCTTTGTAATTAATTAATCAAAATGAATCGCATTTTAATTGCATATAAATTTGACCTGAGAACAGTTAGAAGTAATTTTTTTCACATTTCACATTTATTCTGCTGCATCTCAAATATAAGCACTGTGTGAACTGCAATGTATTTTAATTTAAATAAATGGAAATAACATACTAACACACTTTTTCTAAATGTAATTTTACACATAAATTGACGGTTTGAATCCCGTCTGCCCCATGTGGAAGTGTCCCTGAGCAAGACACCTGACCCCTAATTGCTCCTCGGGCAAAATGTAAGGCATGGGCTATAATGCAGTTACTTTGGATAAAAGCATCAGCTAAATATAATGTAATGTAAAATATGACAATTTTCAGAAAAGAAAGAAAAACAAAACCGTTGCTACTTTGAAACTTATCATCACTCATCTTGTTACTGATTTAAGGAATTGAGAGTAACTCATTCTACTTCAATAGTGTAACATGATTTAGAATTTTCATATTTCAGTAATCAGAATCCAATGTTTCATTAGTGACAGTAAAAAGGGTTTGTTTCTGCTGGTTGTGCTACGAGGCCCCCTGCTGGAGAGGCAACGCCTCACACCCCTCGACCCCTTTTAGTGTGTAAATGAACACATGAAAAATAAGAAAGTTCTTGATAAAGACAACAGAGAGTGTGTGTTTGGATTCAGGAGCCCCCCCCCCCCGCCCTCACTGTGCAGCCACTGTTCTCCTTGACCTCAAACTCACCAGGTGGAGTTTTCTTCTGCCAGGAGAGCTTCGCCCTGCAGCACGCCTCCGCCATCTTCGAGTGGACCTACTGCACGCTCATCATGCTCTTCTACGGGACTTTCGCCTTCGAGTTCGCCGGCATGTCGGGCGACACGCTGATGGTCCTGTCCCGAGGAGGAACGGGGGGGCAGAGCTTCTCCACCTCTTCCGGACACAAGATGGAGGCGGTGGGCCGCGGCTCCAACCGCCACCAGTCAGACAGTTTGTCGACGCTGTGATGGAGGACCCATCGCTCTCGTCTTCTCGGCCTTCCATCAGACGCTGGAGTCAGAAGGTTTGGAGCTTCAGACGTGGACCTCTTCACAGAAGCCGTCTGATGGACTGAAGGGGACTGGATGATGTGCCATTCTGAATGGGATGTTTCCATGAATGGATTAGTGAGCATGTCTAGGATGACTGTCCCCCCCCACCCCCCACCTGGCCTTCACCTGCACAATGACCCCGACCTGTGGAATATTTCTCTCTCACTTTCAATTGTTTCTACGGTTTGATGGAACCAAACTATTTGCTTTGTGTGAATTGTGTCAAACGCAGAAACACGAACGAGAACATTCCGTTTTGTGATGTTTTAAGAGAACAAAACAATAAAAGCAGATATGAAGAAAACAAATTAGTTGTTTATTTTGCAGCTTTGAAGAAAAATCAAAGGCCGTTTTTCAATGTTTTATTGTTCAAAACTCATATTTACAGTATTTAAGAGGTTCTTTGGTTTCTGTGACTTTTAAACATCTGCTTATGACCTTCACACAGTTCTTAGTGTAAAAATATCAAACTGAAGACATTATTTAAGACCTTGACTTTTAAATGAAATAACAATCATTACAATATTAATCATGATGTAATGCAATTAAAGATTTTTCATCCTGTATCCTAAAACCTGTAGTTATTAGTTAAAACATCCATAGTCTGAGACGTCTATTTTTTGTCTTAGATTCATGTTTTGAAGAAATATCCGTTTCACCTTAAATTACCTTTATTAAAGCAAATATGATGTTAAATGAAGAAATGTCAGGACGCGGGTGCGAGGGCAATGAGGGAGGACTCAGACGCGGAGTAGTGTTGAAAAATAAAAGGACTTTAATAGTCAAAAACTTGAAATCAAAATCACTCCAACCGAAAAAAGGACCGGAAGGAGGCAAAAACAAAACAGACAAAAACAGGGACCTGGACTTGAAAACACGAATAGACTTACTTGACACATGAACGGTCGACATGTAATGACGCCACACAAGACCAGAGACTCACAGGCTTAAATACACAAGGTGCAGGTGATTGGACACAGGTGGAAAGGATCAGGCACGGCAGACAATCACAGGACAAGGCAGGAAGTGAAGTTACCCAGGAACACTACAAACTAAGACAAGAAGCACACCCAAACCGTGACATGAAATGTGCATTGATTTCATAACAAAATTCTAAAAACTTGTAAGACTTTAGGTTCGATACTAAAAAATGCAGCTATTCATTGTACATAATCAACATTAAGAAGCTTTCAGGATTATTTCCCCATTAATTAGTCGCTAATATTTGAAACCTCTTCAACAGTATTTTAATATTTCATATTTATTCTTTTCTTTCAAGTGTTGTTGGGTCTTTAATTTACATTCAAGTCAAATCCTAAGAGAGACTGACTACTTTTATTTAGTATACCTGTAGACTTTCTCATAGGGTCAGAACACTAAATTTAAAACACTAAAATGAACATGAGCGTAAATTTTAAGCTGCATGAGGCAAAGAATTTATACCTTCTTTGGTAAATCTGCTGTATACCTTTGTTTTTTTAATGTAGATCAAGACTCTAAAGGTCTTTCATCACGTTCATTATTCATAACTAAAATAGTTTGGTGCTGAGGAACAAAGGAGATGTTTCATCCTGAGACACTAAAACCTGCAGCACGACAGAAATGTAAAAACACCAAATGTTTCACTGTGAAACCTGCTGCTGTCATGTGACCCAAACAGCTGACTCGTGACGATGAAACGTTCTCCTATCGTCCAATCGGCAGCAAGTATCTGCACCCGCCCCGGCTATCCGTCCCCCATCTCTCAATTACTCTGTGTATCTACTACACAGATACTTTAGAAGTTGAGGTTCTTCGGGACCTCCCAGGGAAACTCCTTCCTGCCAAAGTGACCGTAGCAGGCCGTCTTCTGGTAGATGGGTCTCTTCAGGTCCAGGTCCCTGCAGCACAACAGATGAATCAGGCCACACAAGTATGGAGCTAAAGGACAGCGTTGAGGTTCTTCACTTGAGTATTTACGTACTTCTACTCCACCACATCTATTTGACAGCTTCAATGTCTAAATGTTTTCAGCAGTTTCACTGAAGAAACATTTCTCCTCTGAACTCCTCACACGGCTTCAACTGAAGTTACAATGAGAAACTGTTAACTGCTCTTGGATCAGTGCGGTTTGGTCCTGGTTCTTCATCAGTGAATGAGACATTCAGAGCCACAGTGGTATTCTTCTACAATTAGAAGGCTCGTGCAGATTAACCAGCGACTCCACATTTCTGTTAGTACTTTAGGAGACATCTCCTGCTCAGGTTTACACACTTTATGTCACGTTTCCTTGTGGGTGAGAACCACATGGTCTAAACAAGCCTCGATGGGTCAAAGTGAGTCAACGTTCTATCCGACCTGACGATGACGCCGGGTCTGAGGTCGAAGTTCTTGTTGACGACCTGCAGCAGCTCCTTCTCGCTCTGCTGGGAGGAGCCGTAGGTGAAGAGGGAGATGGAGATCGGGTGGGCGACCCCGATGGCGTAGGACACCTGAGGTCACAGACGAGAGGAACATGAAGGTATCTCTGACGCGCTGGAGCAGGTTCTTCTCATCCAGGGTTTGGAGTACTTCAGGAACAACACCTAAGCAGTTATTGTAACTCCAACATTGTTTATCATTTAGTATTTCTGGATCTTCTCTTGAAGCCCACTAAGTGCTTCCCTTGGAAGGCGGGGGCCTCACAGATGTACACATTGAAGGATTTCTATTGGTCGAACCTGCACCAGGACCCTCCTGCACAGCCCGGCCTTCACCAGAGACTTGGCCACCCAGCGCGCGGCGTAGGCGGCCGACCGGTCCACCTTGGTGTAGTCCTTCCCAGAGAAAGCCCCCCCGCCGTGCGCCCCCCAGCCTCCGTACGTGTCCACGATGATCTTCCTGCCCGTCACTCCGGCGTCCCCCTGGGGAGTCACGGGGAACATTTACGGTCTACGGTGGCAACCAGAGAGCCTCGTGGTGTCACGTGAGGGACTCGAACCTGCGGCCCGCCGATGACGAAGCGTCCGCTGGGCTGCAGGTGGTACACGGTGTCGGCGTCCAGGTACCTGGCGGGGACCACCGCCTTGATGACCTTCTCCCTCAGGACCTCCTTCTGCTCCTCAAGGCTCACCTCGTCGTCGTGCTGCACCGAGACCACCACGGTGTGGACCCTCCTGGGGACCACGGCGCCGTTCTCCTGGCTGTAGTGAACCGTCACCTGACGAAGGGGGGGGGGTCGAAGTTTACTGTACATTTTACATTATATACAGCAAAGAGTGGGGTGTTGTCTGGTCTATTTTTTGTTATTTATTTATAATCTGTTTTGTCTCTTTGCAGCTGTCTCTAGTGTCTTTGTAGTTGTTTTATGTCTCTTTGTAGTCGTTTTGTGTCTCTTTGTAGTTGTTTTGTGTCTCTTTGTAGTCGTTTTGTGTCTCTTTGTAGTCGTTTTGTGTCTCTTTGTAGTCGTTTTGTGTCTCTTTGTAGTCGTTTTGTGTCTCTTTGTAGTTGTTTTGTGTCACTTTGCAGTCGTTTTGTGTTTCTTCTGCCCTCGCGATGCTCACCTGCGTCTTGGAGTCCGGGCGCAGCCAGGGAACCGACCCGTTGCGTCTGAGCTCGGCCATCTTGGCGTTGAGTCTGTGCGCCAGGACGACGGTGAGGGGCATGCACTCCTCCGTCTCATCCGTGGCGTAACCGAACATCAGACCCTGTCCTCGGGGGACAAATCAGTCCTGGAACTCAGTATGTTGACTCGCACACTGTCCTCGGTACATTTTGCAGTCATTGAGTGGCTCGTTTTAGATTCAGATGATACGACCAGTAGTATAAAGGTAGTATAACTAAGTACCCGCTTTACATCAATGGGTCAGAAATAGTACATTTTAATGCTAATATTTGTTGTGTATCCAAGTAAGATTTTGAATGAATCATTTAAACTCTCCAAAAGGCTAAAAATCAGACCAGATGACCTGGTCTCCGGCTCCGATGTCGCTCTCCAGACGATCGATGTGGACTCCCTGTGCGATGTCAGGAGACTGCTGCTCCAGGGCCACCAGCAGGTTACAGGTCTTATAATCAAAGCCTGGACAGACAGAGACGGGGAGGACAGGCGACACGCCGCATGAAGTCATGAGCCCACCAGCTGCTGAAGGTAGCACCAAGCATCTGGATTCGCTCTCACCCTTGTCCGAGTTGTCGTATCCGATGTCCCGGATGGTGTCCCTCACCACCTTCTGGTAGTCCACGTTGGCTCTGGACGTGATCTCGCCACAGAGCAGCACCATGCCGGTCTTACACACCGTCTCTGAGGACACAGGGACACGTTCCTTCCCATGAGATAACAAAGTGACGTGAAGGTTTGACAGAGTCCTTCTTGACCATTTGAATGCTGTCGAACTGAAGTGATCAGAGGCCTCCGTCTTATTTCCTTTCACTTGTTCTTACCTCTTATTATTCTTTTTTTATTATTTCTGTATATATATTTATGTCCGTCGAATGCAGCAACCAAATAGTTTTTTCTTGTCTAATTTAATATGTTTTGAAAATGTATTTAATAACTTTAATTCATAAACATATTTTCTGGACTTGTGTTATTTAATTTTAATGTATTTAATTTGAATTAAACTATTAGAATTATATCAAAATGAATGAAAACAAAACAAATATAACAAAAGTACGGTTATGTTTTGTCTTTACATCTGACACTTGTCACTCACCACAGGCCACCTTGGCATCGGGGTCCTGCTTCAGGTGAGCGTCCAGCACCGCGTCACTGATCTGGTCACAGATCTTATCTGAAAAAGAAATTATTATTCAATATATTACTATTCAATATATACATTTCTTTACGTCTCTCATGTGCACTTTCTGCTGCACATTCCTCATCCGATCACTGCCCCCCGGATCTGGAGCTCCACAAATAGACCGTGACACGGAACACCGGACCCCCATCCCGGAGAGTCGTCCCCCCCCCCCCCCATACACACCCCCCCCCACACCTTGCACCGTCATCAACATGCTGGTGAAGTTTGAGAGTTTTTTCAAGAATGTGACGCGTTGCTCAGGTCACAGAATCCTAATAATAAAGTTTCCAAAGTGAATAATGAGACATTTGCTGATGGTCATTTTATTTACTATTTTCAATGCAAATCAACTTCTTTCCTAAATCCAGTTACATTTGTTTACTGCAGTTGTTCACTGTAATTCTTGCTCCAGTTACAACAAAAATGAAATTACATGAGTACTTTAAAAAAAATGGCTTTAAGTCTCAAATAAAACCATAAATGTATTTTTCTCATCAGAACTTTCCGTGTACTTAAATATGTTTTATGTCAACTGTTGTACTTCATTTCAAGTCACAGGAAAAGTTCAGAAATGTAAAATACGAAGCGATACCTTGCTGTCTGTCTGTTCACCTGTCTGTCTGTTCACCTGTCTGTCTGTTCACCTGTCTAACCCTAATGGCGGACTGTCAGGTGGTGCGAGGGGCGTGTCGTGTCACCTGGGCCCACAGGCACCACCCGGCGGACACTCTGTGAAGCAAATCTAACGCACCTCACATGACGCGCTCTACAGCTGCGATATCAAACATGCTAACATACTAATATGCTAACATACTAATATGCTAACATACTAATATATACAGTGTACCTAAGTCATCTGTGGTCAGAGTTTGATCCCATTATCAAGTGTGTTCCAGGAATGTATTGATCTATTAATCTGTTGACCAAGTATCTGTTTCAGTTATTTATCAAACACTAACATTTACATATTTCTGCTCTCCTTCGTCACATTTTAAACAAACCGAATATCCTCAAAGTAATTGGAAGACATCGCGTTGGGTTTAAGGAACTCGTGATTGGAAGTTTATCATATTTCATGGACAGAAAGAAGGAATCAGCAACATTAACTGAACCTGCTGCACCACATGAGGAAGGACACTGAACTACCTGAGAGGGAGCTCAGAGTGGTTTTTATTTATGATCTACACTTCCTGTCACATAACGGGTCTGAACATCTCAAAGCAACGAGTGTCGGGCCACCTTCAGGCAGGAGAAGCAGCTGGTATCTGATGGAGGTAAAGCTTCACCATCGCTCTCTAAATAGAAAGGCAGATGGATTACTGGATGGCCCCGGAGGCCCTGGAGGCCCAATGGGTCGGGGCCCCCGTGGCACACAAGAACTACAATGAGACCGGAAAAAACTACAAGGAGAAACAAAGAGCCGTGCAACAACTATTACACAAAACATACACAAAACAACACAGAACGCACAAAGAGACACAAGAAAGAGGCATGAAATAAAGATCCAGACATTAAAGGCTCGTCTGGCTCCATCGGGCTTCATGCACATTCCTCAAAGTCATCAATGATCAGTGAAACATGAAGCTCCTCATTCATAACCCGGGGGGGGGGGCCTCTACTCACCGGGGTGTCCCTCTCCCACAGACTCTGAGGTGAACATGAAGGAGCCGTCGAGAGCAGCTCGCTCGTAGGTCCCGTCCGTGGTGCCGTTCATGTTGGTTCCTGGAGAGAGGAAGCTGTGGGAATAATCCAAACCGGGAGTTTCTGGGAGGGGGGGGGGGGCACAAAGACGGACAGCGTGGCTGCAACCTAATCTCACCCAGGCAGAACTCGGCACTATATGAGGCTAAAAACAACACATGGGTGGGGGGTGCCATATGAACCAGTGGGTTAGACCATTCAGAGGCCAGGGGGGGGGGGCGTGGGGGGGGGGTTCCTCTCTCGACAGGAAGTGGACTCGTCAAACTGTTGAGTCCCAGAGTTTATTTCATCCACATGTTTTACTTTGAAGGTTCTCCTCTGGTTCATTGTGCCCCGCTCTTTTGTTTCTTTGTACCTGGGGGCCCCTGAGGTCTCTGATGAGGGGGGGGGGCTCAGTTAACACAAGCAGGATCCCGCGACTAAGTACGTTTACAACACTTGGTACTTTGCACTTCTACTTCTCACATAGTTGCTCTGCATAATGAGCTCGTTTGATACTTTAAGTGCATTTTGTTGCTGATAATTATTGTTTTTATAATGTGGCGTTTAATCACTTAAACGAAACAAAATGATTTCAATACTTTACATGGTTTTACTTCACAATCTAATGAAATATTATTTTCATTTTTTAAAACCTACTTCCACGAAGTAAAATTCTTTAAAAAGTGGTTTTATAGGTTAAACAAAAACTAAATTGAATGAAAAAACTATATATATATAACTATATATATATATATATATACTGTATATCCGAGGCCGCACTGCCACCTGCTCTGGGATCAGTGCGAACGCGAGTCTGGAGCCAGCAGGGCCCTGCCGGGGGCAGCAGAGGTCAGAGGTCAGAGGCTGAGGAGGCGGTTTGAGCTTGTTGCCTCTGTCTGCTGGACGATGGTCCTGCTGATGTTCAGGAAGATGCTGATGTTCATCTGTGGCTCCCTGGAAACCGGAGGGAAAGTTATTCAACACAGGTTTCTTATCATGTTTGCGCCTGAATTTAAAGCCGAGGCCTCATGATGTTTCTGTGATTGTGGGCCACATAAAGACAAATAACCACACTGATCCATGCATCTTGATTTGAGTGGTTTTACTGAGAGCTTCTAACTTGAATTACAACGTCAAATCTTCCCTTAAAACAGTGAGGGAGAAGCTTCTGAACATTGTTTTCACATTTGAATGCGTCTATTCACAAATTAATCTGAGATATCTGTATATAGTGAATGTGTTTTAAAGATCATAGTATTTACAACATGCATGAATCATTGTTACTGTACTGTTATGCTAACATAATATTATTTAATTTAATATATTTTAAAAAGGTAATTTCATGTGAGAATGTTGATAATGAAATATCCCCCTCTAGAGTTTCAGTCTTTGCAGTGCAGGAAAATACTGTAAGTACCTGGACTTTTACTTGAGTATTTATATTTTCTTCTGTTACTGTGCAGAGAGAGAGAGAGAGAGAGAGAGAGAGAGAGAGAGAGAGAGACATTCAGAAGCTGAACGGCTTCTCTCGACTTGGTGTAAAAGTTGGCACTTTGTGTGTGTGTGTGGGTGTGTGTGTTTTGTGTGTTTTTGTGATATCGGGAGGCCACAATAAGGGCCAGTGAGCCTGACACAAGGCTGCACTGTTTAGTCCCCCGGGGGCCTCCACTGTTTAATGTGCCCAGACTGACCATTTGTGTGTGGACCACACCGACCTGTGAGAGGGGCCTCAGTTCAGTGTGGACATCTCTCTCTCTCACACACACACACACACGCACATCCACACACTCACACTCACACACACACGTGTTTTCATATCCAACAGAGGACTCCTTTACTCCACAGAGGGTGACAACATCAACAGATCTACTCTGAAAATACCTCCATTACAGTGATTTTGTGTGAAATGATTAAATGTCTATAAGAGATCAATATTACTCATTGGAATGATACTGAACCCTGATGATATCAGTAACTTTCTGTGTTTTTTATTTATTTATTTTATTTGCCATTTTGTTGTTTTTCAAAACGTTTTTGGACATTATGTAAGTTCTCATTCAGTACATTTCCTTTATTATGTTTTTGTAATCACTTGCTGTTTTGCCTTAATATCATAAAAGTAGTTATTTAGGTCGGTTGAATACACCATTTTTTGTGTTTTTTCTGTTCACAATAAAGTGAAAGTAACAAAATAAAGCGCTCTAAATTGTAACTAAGTACTGTACTTGAGTACATGCGTTTACTCTGCGGAGCAGCGCCCCCTCCGGCCGCCCGCCGCACTGCGACCAGAAGGATCCGCGAGAGCCTGCTGCTGAAGAGCCGCTGTCTGCACCCAGGTAAGAAAAACACCCCCCGAAACGGCCCGCCACATTTCTGCTATTTGCCCCGGTCCCACGCCGGTAAAAGCCCCCGCGGGGCACCGCGGCGTCGTGTCTCTCCATCGGCATCCGTCCGGTGCCGCTCGGTGGGCTCCGTGTGCTGGAGGTGGGAGAGGTTGGGCCTCCGAGCCGATAGACATGTCACGCAGGTGAATGGAAGCCGTTTCGCCAGCACACGTCCTCCTGCACGTTTTGGGGTGTTTTATTAGATGATCGATTTGATGATGCGCGTTCAATTGATGTCCCGCGGTCCGCCGCCTCGGGGACGCGCTCTGGTCGCGGCCGTCGCCTCCCTCGTCCGACGCGGCCGCGGTTGTCCTCCGTCATTCCGCGCAAAAACCAAAATGTCTCCATCCTCCGGAGCAGGTCCCGCTCCTGCTCCAGACTCTACGCCACTATTGCTCCAGAATATTCTACGGTGTCATGATTAAAGTCACGCCGTGTTCTCTCTTTAAATACATCGAAGCTTCCTTTGTGTCGTGGGATGTGATTTCAATGTGTTGATTTTTTTTCCTCCGCCGCTCCCGTTATTCTGGATCTTTCTCTTCTTTCACATATGAATGCTAAATGTTTTCTAGAGCTCCTTTTTTTAAAATTCTAGATCTAACGTTAAATCGTCTCAAACCGAACCCATTCCCCGCGGAGGCTCATGTTTTTCTGCGCTATTATTCTGCGGCCGGGACAGAGACGCGCGCACTGTGCACGAAAGCCAAGCCCATTGTCCGTGTGATGGACGGAGGAGACACACACCGGGCCTCTGTGGTCCGGACCCGGGGTCAGCGGACGGATCTGCCTTTTCCATGAGAACAATAAGGTTTATGTCTGCGGTTAGAGGTACCTGGAGCCTGTGACACACCTTCTCCCTGTCCTCATGGGGGGGGGGGGGGCATTTCAGGGTGGATGGACAGAAGAGCCTTGTGTGTCTTTAGAGAAAAGGGACTGAACACAAAACCAGAAGCCTTTCAGAAAAGCTACAGTAAAAACATTCCAATGTATGTTTATAGGCGGCACCCTGCGGGTCGGTGTCCTTAGTGTCCACCAGGGGGCGACTCCTCGGGTCCAATAGAGATCTATGACAAATGGCTTCACTTCCCTCAAGTGAATGTTTGTAGAGATGGAGACGAGTTCATGAGCAACATGCAGGTTACTCGTTGCCCAGTAGTGTGTGTGTGTGTGTGTGTGTGGGGGGGGGGGGCCTTGAGTACATATTTAAACGTTGACTTTACCCTCGTCACCATGACAACGCGAGTGGACTTCCTCATTTGTTGAGGCGGTGCTTGAAGAAGTGACGGATGTCTCTCTCTGACACGGATGTGTGTAGAAGGTGTGGTTTCACATCCCGCAGGGGGGGGGGGGGGTGGGTGTTTGATTACCAGGGGGGGGGGGGAGGGGGGGATGCACGGAAGGCCTCCAGCTCCTCCTCCTCCACGCCGCGGAGAGGCTGGCGAGGGGAAAGTAGGTCAGAGATGGAGGAGCAGTGGAGCATGCGGGCAGCATCCCGGGCTCCCAGCTGAGGACGAGGACGTCTTGTTATTGGGTCCAATCGGCTTTCAGAGACGTGACGAGACAAATGAAAAGTCCAATGTCCTCTGCTGGAATGATTGATGGATCATTGGAGGCTGAGCAATGCACAGATATTGTGATCAGTGAAATCTTCTTTTTCCGGTTTTAAAGGAATGTTTACAGATGACAAAAAAGCAACAACATTTTAAATGGTGAATTTTATTAATTAAGAGAATATTTACCATCTTTCTTAGTTGATCAATTACTCAGAATTTCTGTTGATTAATGAACTCAAAATAAACTAATTGAATCTATTTGACTGTTTTATGGATGAAGCGTTTTGACAGAAAAATAACACAATTTTTAAGGTGGATGAATAATTTAAATCGCATTTCAACCAAACCAATCCTTCTGTGATAGTAAGCTTACCATGTGGGACAGAGAAAGGTGACCTTGGATTCTGACCCGTCAAGGTCGTTTGTCACTAATTTATTAATATTCACAGATCAATGAATCCTCAGAACAAAATCTGTATGAAACGCAGAGAAATCATTCCAGTCTCAACAAACACCACGATCAACCTTTGATGACCCCCCCCAAGCTTCCAGGGTCAAAGCCCTGCTGCCCCCCCCCCCCCAAAGAGGCTGCTGTCACGTTTCCTTTGGGCAGCAGGTGTGTGTGGCGTCCTGTCGTCCAGCGTCTGCAGGTCCTGTGAGAGGTGTTCAGTGTCCTCGCTGCAGACACAGTGTCCCCAGCTGAAGGAATGTCCCCAGCTGAAGGACTGTCCCCAGCAGGAGGACTGTCCCCCAGCAGGAGGACTGTCCCTCAGCAGGAGGACTGTCCCCCAGCAGGAGGACAGTCCCCAGCAGGAGGACTGTCCCCCAGCTGAAGGACTGTCCCCAGCAGGAGGACTGTCCCCCAGCAGGAGGACTGTCCCCAGCAGGAGGACTGTCCCCCAGCTGAAGGACTGTCCCCAGCAGGAGGACTGTCCTCCTCGTCCCTCTGCAGCCGGCGGCTCCTCGTTGTCCGGGTTCTGTCATGTGTGAAGACACAAAGGCAGTTTGTGTGTGGCAGCGCTGAGAGTCCACTATTCATCGGGCTTTCTGTGGGACACGCGGACATCTCCACCCTTTATTATTATATCTGCTTGTTAGTTTTTATTTACATGCAGTTGTTTAACATCTGGTTTGGCTCTTTGGTTTTTTATTGTCAACGAACCCAATAAAAAGTTAGTTATTCCAGATCCGAAGCTTTTTGAATCGCTGCCCGATTATTTTGGACAAAAACAACCAACAGAACCAATCAGGGCTCAGAGGGCCGGGTCGACAATGGGCTCGTTTTGTTCCCGCGCTGGAACTCAAAAAATGACAAAAGCTACCAAAGCCAAAATGGCGGCGAGGGCAGAAGAGATGGACGGCGCCGCGGGGAGGCGGCTTTCTGTGAGTGGACTCTTTAAAGCGCTTCTTTGTGCGTCTGTTGGGGGACTACATGAAGTGGCGGATGGATCTGCACTGGTTGGTAGATCACTGGGCGTGATGCGGTCAATTTGTGTGTTTACTGTGTAAACCTCGTCGGGAGATAAGAACGTCCACGCTGTGAAGGTCACATTTTTCTTTTTATTATTATTACAGGTTCTGAAGGGGCGGGGCCAAAAACCCAAGATTTAATAGGACGAGCAGTGGGTGAATTTTAAAAACCTGAGTTCTGATTTGCAGGTTTTCTCCCCCTCCCTCATAGTATTGTAATAAAACTCTGCTCTGATGTATATAACATAAAAGTATTGATACGGATGCATCAGTGTGCAAGTGGTTTTAAAGGAGTTGGTCCTTCCTGGGGGGGAATCTAAATTATGAAGAATTTCATCACATATTTGGATTCATATTTTATGGTTGTCACATGGGGGATTGCCGGTGCAGGCGGAAGCAGGACTCAAATGCAGGATTCCCAGACGAAGTGTCCTCTTTATTCGAAAAAACAGGACAACGTGCACCGACGGAAAGTAACACGGACAATGACGCGACAAGGGACAACTGGCACACAGGGCTTAAATACACGAGGGAGGTGCAGGTGATTGGACACAGGTGGAATCAATCACGCAATCACAAGACAAGGCAGGAAGTGAAGTTAACCCAGGACCACAAGAGACATGAAACTTCAAACTAAAACAGAAAGCGAAGCCAAACCGTGACAGAACCCCCCCCCTCAAGGACCGAATTCCAGACGGTCCTAAAGGACGGTGGAACCCAGAAAAACAGACAAGGGAGGGAGGGCGGGGAACCCGACAACCCCCGGCCGCCCAGGGGACTCCAAGGGTCGGCGGCACGGGGTCGGGTCCCTCCGGCCGGGATGACCGCCGGACCTCAGGGTCTCGGGGGGTCTGCCGGGTCGGCGACCGGGCCTCAGGGTCTCGGGGGGTCTGCCGGGTCGGCGACCGGGCCTCAGGGTCTCGGGGGGTCTGCCGGGTCGGCGACCGGGCCTCAGGGTCTCGGGGGGTCTGCCGGGTCGGCGACCGGGCCTCAGGGTCTCGGGGGGCCTGCCGGGTCGGCGACCGGGCCTCAGGGTCTCGGGGGGCCTGCCGGGTCGGCGACCGGGCCTCAGGGTCTCGGGGGGCCTGCCGGGTCGGCGACCGGGCCTCAGGGTCTCGGGGGGCCTGCCGGGTCGGAGACCGGGCCTCAGGGTCTCGGGGGGCCTGCCGGGTCGGCGACCGGGCCTCAGGGTCTCGGGGGGCGTGCCGGGTCGGCGACCGGGCGTCAGGGTCTCGGGGGGCCTGCCGGGTCGGCGACCGGGCCTCAGGGTCTCGGGGGGCGTGCCGGGTCGGCGACCGGGCGTCAGGGTCTCGGGGGGCGTGCCGGGTCGGCGACCGGGCGTCAGGGTCTCGGGGGGTGCCGGGCGGTGCGGCTCCGGCATTGTCGTGGCGGGGGGCGGCGAGCTGTGCGGCTCCGGCGTCGTGGCAGGGGGCGCCGAGCAGTGCGGCTCCGGCGTCGTCGTGGCGGGGTCCGTCGAGCAGTGCGGCTCCGGCGTCGTCTTGGCGGGGGGGCGGCGAACAGTGCGGCGTCGTCGTGGCGGGGGGCGCCGAGCAGTGCGGCTCCGGCGTCGTCGTGGCGGGGGGCGCCGAGCAGTGCGGCTCCGGCGTCGTCGTGGCGGGGGGCGCCGAGCAGTGCGGCTCCGGCGTCGTCATGGCAGGGGGCGCCGAGCAGTGCGGCTCCGGCGTCGTCGTGGCGGGGGGCGCCGAGCAGTGCGGCTCCGGCGTCGTCATCGTCTTGGCGGGGGGCGGCGAACAGTGCGGCGTCGTCGTGGCGGGGGGCGCCGAGCAGTGCGGCTGCGGCGTCGTCGTGGCGGGGGGCGCCGAGCTGTGCGGCTCCGGCGTCGTCGTGGCGGGGGGCGCCGAGCTGTGCGGCTCCGGCGTCGTCGTGGCGGGGGGCGCCGAGCTGTGCGGCTGCGGCGTCGTCGTGGCGGGGGGCTCCGGCCCAACCCCTGACCCCACCCCCCCTTCAAGGACCGACTTCCAGGCGGTCCCAAGAGGGTGGGAGGGAGGGGTCATGGTCAGGCGCCGCGGGGCCGGGACCGGGGGCGTGGTTCTCGGGGCAGGAACGGGCGCTGACCGGGTTCTCGGAGCAGGAACGGGCGCTGACGGGGTTCTCGGGGCAGGAACGGGCGCTGACCGGGTTCTCGGGGCAGGAACGGGCGCTGACCGGGTTCTCGGGGCAGGAACGGGCGCTGACGGGGTTCTCGGGGCAGGAACGGGCGCTGACCGGGTTCTCGGGGCAGGAACGGGCGCTGACGGGGTTCTCGGGGCAGGAACGGGCGCTGACCGGGTTCTCGGGGCAGGAACGGGCGCTGACCGGGTTCTCGGGGCAGGAACGGGCGCTGACCGGGTTCTCGGGGCAGGAACGGGCGCTGACCGGGTTCTCGGGGCAGGAACGGGCGCTGACCGGGTTCTCGGGGCAGGAACGGGCGCTGACCGGGTTCTCGGGGCAGGAACGGGCGCTGACGGGCGTCCCGGCGCTGACGGGCGTCGTGGACGGTGTTGCTGCCGCCGACCTCGGAGGTCCAGGACGTGGGGATCGTACCTGGCCTGGAGGAGGGCGCCAGCTCCAGCACCTGCTTCCCGCGTTCGAAGTGTGCTCTTTATTCAAAAAACAGGACACCGTGCACCGACGGAAAGTAACACGGACAATGACAACTGGCACACAGGGCTTAAATACACAAGGGAGGTGCAGGTGATTGGACACAGGTGGAATCAATCATGCAATCACAAGACAAGGCAGGAAGTGAAGTTAACCAAGGACCACAAGAGACATGAAACTTCAAACTAAAACAGGAAGCGAAGCCAAACCGTGACAATGGTCTTATTTTGTTAATGTTATTTAAATAAAACCATATATCTATATATATATATATATATATATATATATATATATATATATATATATATATATATTTATAAATAAATGTCAAAGAGCCCCAACAACTATCGTACAAAAAAGTACAAAATCAATAGTTTGATCTTAAAATTGTTTTGTATTTTTTGAACGTATGAAATTTAGTATTGTATGGAATCTTAAAAAATCTATTTCCCTGTAGAAGTATTTGAAAACATAAAAGTACCTGAATAATAATTGATAATAACATTAATTAAACCACAGATAAAGAGCATAAATCAACAAGAGGATCAAAACAATGATCAGAAGCTGACAAATCTGCATCAGATCACATGGAAAGAGCAGTTTAGATAAGCTGTGTGTGTGTGTGTGTTTGTGTGTTTAATCTGACGTGAAATCCTCTTTTTCGTGAGATTTGATGCGAGTTGAAACGCTGGACGTTTGATGCACAACATTTAGAATTCTGTGCATCAAACGTCCAAAGATGGTTTATTTAAGTGCAGATTAATTCCTCTTATGATCATTTTATGGAACATTTCATGGTTAGAACTTCACATTTAGTTGAACCTCTTTTCCTTTAAATATTTATTTTATAAAGTCAAAGTATTAGTATTAATAAGGTATTCATGTTGGGTCAATGCATGAAATAAAAATAATAACAATCATTTGTTAAAAGTATAAATTGATCTCTTTTACATCAGTGCATGAGTGATAATAATCAGACTCACAGTTTGAATACTATGTTTTCATGATTTCCCTTCAGTAACACAGTGTTTTCTATGAGGTTACATTGTAACGAGGATCAATGCAGATGATTTCATTACATTTAGAGGAGACACTTGTTTAGGAGCACGTGGGCAGGAGGGACTATTTTTACCGGTCAGGCTGTAACACGACGCGCCCCCCCACATCAGGACGTATAAATAACCGCTGCACTCCAATGGGCTGGGGGGGCTGGGGTGTCCGGGGGGGGGGGGGGGGGGCAGGGTGGTCAAAGTATCAACTAAGAGCGCCGTGCTTGTATTTTAATCCTGTGTGACTGATGCTGTCACCTGAGACGTCCCGGGCTTAACTGTGCCCCCCCCCTCGCCCCCCCCCCCCCCCGCTCTCATGCAGCCCAACCCGCGCTCACCAATGGACTACACAAACAGCTACGGAGACACCATGACCTCCTCCGTGGCCAACATGACCATCAGCGACCAGCACCGGCAGGAGAACGGGGTGCAGGGGGGGCACAGGAGCCCCGGGGAGGCAGTCATGAAAGGTCAGAGGTCACTCGGTTTTATTTAAACGGCCCAAATGTCGGAGTAGTGAGGAAACATCATCCAGGACGTGAAGGTCCATCCTAAAGCTCCAGATGAAGAAGAAGCCAAAGCGCTCACACGCTCGTATCTAATTGGCCCCTCAATCGATGACATCACTCTGAAGTGACGCAATCCCGTTGACGTCTTTGCCTTGTTATTCTTACCCAGGATATAAATATTCGGTCAAACGGGGGGTGGAGAGGGGGGGGGGGGCAGTAGAAGTCTCTCCGCTGGTGTTTCTCTGTCTGTAAAAGCGGTGGCTGCTGATTGGTGCTTGTGATCATGTGACCCCGCTGACTTGTGGGTAAACTCGTCAGTCACTCTGGTTTCTAGTCATATTTCCCCATAGGAGCTCACAGAGGAGGACTCAGAACCCTCCAGACCGGGGGGGGTCGCACTTTTCAATCAGCTTTACGTGACGTCGTCTGTAATCTGACTCCAAACAACCCGTCTCCATCCGGTGGACGTCACAAACCAGAGGCGTCTCCAGGATGAACACATCGCTGCTTTGTCAGTTAATCAAACAAACAAACAAATCCCTCTCACTTCCCCCCCCCCCTCCCCCGTACGGGCCGAGTAGTGCGTAGTTCATCCCTCCCCAGCTCACAGGCCTCACTGGTGCGCTTCTTCCCACGACCTCACAACCTTCCGCAGGAAGTAGGAAGCTCAGGAAGCCCCTCTGGGACGTGAAGCCCCCACTGATACGTGGAAGGTGCAGTTAGGAGGCCTCGTATTTGTGGGGTTGTCTTTAGAGCATAAGTTGGGTTTATCCTGGTTCAATAAGGAAATTCCCCCTTAATAAATGAAGATGTCTCGTCTCATTATTATTACAGATAAATACATTTAGGAACTAATTCGTAGGAAATGAGTCTGATTCTGTCTTGTTCCTTATTTCATTTGGTCAGGTTCCAAGAACCTTTATCTGAATACCAGCTGGTTAAAACACATTGTTCACTTGTGGTTTGTACGAGTTCTTTTCACAATAAACATCCAGCTTTGATTCACAGAGACTGAAGCAGGGCTCAGTGAGAACGGGGTGACCCCTGTTGGTGACCTCGGTGACGACGAGGGGAAACCCGGTACGCCCCTCCTGCGTTAGCTCCAGCTAGCCCTCGTTTAGCATGCTGCAGCACCTGCAAACATCCAATAATGCTCATCTTTAAACTGTCAATGTTCTTTTTTGGTTGCAGCATGTCTTGTTTTGCTAATGTGAGCTTTGAACCTGCTTTTCTAGGCTTCATAGCACATTTATTCATGTTGTCACAGCACACAAACTGCACAAAGAGAGAAGTAGCTCCACTCAGTGGAAAGAGAGGTCATCGGGTTCAAAATGCTTCTGGATCCATTCAACAGCTTCTTGGACGTGAGAAACGTTTGAGTCTCATTGTTCTGGGAGACGAATCCGTTCCCTCAACGTTTCGGCCTTTTTTGTGCGTCTGCTCGAGCGTTTCCATCTGATTTTGTAGAAGATTGACACCGTGCAAAATGTATGATTAGCTGCTAGCTCCAATTAGCATAGCTGTTGTGGGATTAATTAAGGGATAGCTTCATGCTGATGTTGATCTGCTGCTTCTTCTCTGTGCCAAACGCTCACGTTATTTTTATAATTTGCTTATTTGCCAAAGCGCCAAAGGCTGAAAAGAGCAGAAAGCCGACAGTCTGCACACTGACTCCGAGTGATTGATCGTAACAGCTATGGCTTTGCATTGATTTGTGTTGCAGCGAGCGTATTAATCTGTCGTTATAATCCGTGCTGAGTGACAGGAAGTCGATGCTAACGTCTGTTTTCCTTTTGTCTCGTTGGAGCAGCAACCGGAGGAGCAGCTTCCACAGGTAGGTCGGCTTCACGGATCACACTCACAGGGAATTTATATTCACTTCAGGAGATGGATGTGAGGTCAGTTATTGACTACAGGTGCACAGCCATGACATACGGTTATATTTAAGGTCCGAGAGGCTGTACTTTATCGTCCAGTAATGCAACAGTTTGAGGGTGTAGTTAAAGTAATAAAGTACCTACCTTATTGCTTTAAGATATTTGTGCCGTTTACCGAACCAACTGACTTTTAAAGCTGCATTATCCTATAAATCTGTTTAAAAGCTTTTAAGTTTATTTTAAGCTTAATTAAGATTCATAATTCGAAAGAAAAACAACTACCAATAACCAACAATTAGCAAAGCTTTTAAAGTATCATTTAATTGCTGGTAGTAGATTCAATAGAAGGTTGTTTTGTATTATTTTACAGTTCACAGATGGACTTTCTAGTGTTCTGTGATGCTTTGATGTCCATCTGATGTTCCTGTGAGCCATCAGTCACGTCCTGCATCTCCACCTTTTATAGCTCTCTGGTTTTTGTCTTTCATTTCATCATTTGTACTTTGTTCTTTTCACTCCTTTTTTATTCATTTTCGACGGGGAGATGGAAAAGCGCTGCGTTGAATGTCATCATTAATCTGCTTCCCAAACAAATTAGCGCCGGCCGGGTCTCCTGCAGCCCGCGCTGTGTTTATGTTCCCGGCCTCCGCGGGAGCTTCCTGCCCCCTGGTCCTAGGGAACGAGGCGGCGGGGGGGTGCGGGAAGAGGATGAGCGAGTCCCAGTGGGCCTCCGAAGACCTGGGCTCCGGGCCGGAGGTCAGGCGGGAGGACGACTCGCAGCGGGCCATCAGCCTGGACGCCTCCGAGTGCCTGAGCGAGGGGGGCGACCCGGCCGGGACGCCTCTGGTCCGCAGCGAGGCTCTGGAGGACCTGACGGCCATCGGCTACAAGGGCTCCGGGGTCCCCGCGGGGGAGGAGCCTCTGGCCTCTGAAGGCCGAGCGGCTCTGACGCCCGGAGACGTCCCTCTGGAAGCACAGCGTCCCTCGCTCTCTGGTTCCCAGGGGGGGGAGGCCCCCGAAGGCAAAATGAGGTCAAACAGCAGCGGTGACTCATGGTTAGACAGGCCCGGCCATTCAAAGCCCCACATTTCCAATGAGTCAGAGTGGAGCGTGGCTCAGGCCCCCGGCACCGCCGGGCTCCAGAAATCCCCCCCCCAAAACCCTCCAGCCAGAAAGTCTTTGGTTCCAGTCGCTATTTGCAAAGGTCTGTTTTGAGTCTTCAGTTAACTCCTCCCACTCTTTTCTTTTACAACGCAGCTTCTACAGTCTGTCACGCTGCACCCCCCCTTCCCCCCCAGGCTGTTTCTCTCTTGGATGTTACCTTTGACCCCGAGGAGAAGCTTGTCCATCTCCGTCTCTCACCTCGCTGGTTCATGCGGCCCACGGGAATAAGTCCAGTCCTTCTTTTGGTGTCCAGCATCACTTTGTGTGACCGTGCATGATCACCAGCATCACTTTGTGTGTTATGTCTCATGTGAATGTGGCACACACGTCGTGCACTTGGCTGGAAGTGAAGGAGAAGAGAAGGTGCATGATATCTAAAATCTGTAATCTGCTTCTCTTCTCTGCCTGCAGCTCAAGGAAAGATGGATAACGGCTCTGCAGATAAGGTACGTGACCTGGGAGATCATTAAAGACACCTATTGATGAAGAAACCTCTCAAACCTCAACAATCACCGTGACGACTACGAAAAAAGGACCAGTTGTAACAGACCACAATAATCCTTTTAGGAAATGAAATCATTCCTTTTCATCCTTTTTCATTTGTTGAATCATTCCTTTGTTTTACGTTCACTGTCATCTTTAGTTTTCTTTTTTTTTCCATTTTTCCATTCATTTTTTTTCCCTCCTCCATGAAAAAGACTCAAACGTCCACCAAACCAGCCGCCCCCCTTAAAAGACCTTCCGTAGTCACCGGTGGCGACCAGGCCCGCGCGCCCCCCCGGAGCGGCTCCAGCTCCACCCCCCTTAAAGCCGGAGTAAGTTCGGGATGTTAGACGCGGTTTCCTCGCCGTCTTTGAGCGGTGAAGGAAATGCAAAAGCAACAAAACCTCCATTTCTTCTGAAGTCAAACAGCTGATCGCTCATGGACCAGATGTTTGAAGACGTTGAAGCATCTGAAAAAAAGCAGCTTTCTGCTAAGATGTAAATAACATTTTGCCATTGTTTTTGTTTTGCAGAGTCTTGCTGGAGCGAAGTCTCAGACCCCCGGGGTCAAGGCTTCGGTCAGGACCGCAGGTACGTCCCTTATTTCATTTCAATCCTTTTCTTTTTTTTATTGATTAGATTTTATTAGGAGTAAGATCTATAGGATTACTCATGATGTGTCATATTTTTTGTTATGCAGCTAAGTGCCAAGAAACCTCCCTCTCTAAAAAATAAAAAAGATCAAAACCTTAAAAGAAAGGAGAAATGGTTGTTAGATCCCCTTCAGCTTCTCGTAGCTCACCACAGGTGGTCGGGTCTTGGCCTGGGTCGGGTCTTGGCGTGGATCGGGTCTTGTCCTGGGTCGGGTATTGGCCCGGGTCGGGTCTTGGCCTGGGTCGGGTCTTGGCCTGGGTCGGGTCTTGGCCCGGGTCGGGTCCGCTCGTAGCCACCAGAGACCTCAGTCCGTATCTATTGCTACTCAATGCACCTCTGACCGGTGGCGTCTCTGACGGCTTCAGATGGGAGCGGGCAGAGCAGCCCCGGCGCTCCCAAATCTCCGGGAAGCCAAGCGCTCGCCGCCAAGGCTGCGGCCGAGGCCAACCGGGTGAAGAAGGTGGCGGTGGTGCGCTCCTCGCCCAAATCCCCGGGCTCGCTGAAGAGCCGCCCGCCGGCGCCTCTGGCCGCCGCCGCGCCCATGCCGGACCTGAAGCACGTCCGCTCCAAGATCGGCTCCACGGAGAACATTAAGCACCAGCCGGGAGGCGGGAAGGTAAAGCCTCGCCGGGGGGGGGGGGGGTTGGAGGTCCTGGAGGCAGGAGGTGTCTCATTGGAGAGCTTTAAGCCTCACTGAGCAGATCCAGATGCTGACTAACCTCACAAGACACGTTTCCCGTGGTCAAAGATCTCCACTTTAACATCAGATCATGTGCAGTAAACCCGAGCAGTGAGTGAACAGAAACTAAATGTGAGACTCCTCAAAAGGTCATCAGACCTGTTGATCCGGGCCGAGGGGTCCATTCCTTCATGAGTAAAAAATTCAAATTCAAAGAAGGTTTCTCACACACAGACTAAGATCTCCACTTGGCTTTAATCAGCCAACCAGCATCTTCCTGCTTCCACAGCTTCTGCCTTTTGATGTTTCCAGTGACGTCTGACAGTCTATTATAAGGATGAGGATGTGTGTGTGTGTGTGTGTGTGGCTGGTCCCTTGTTTAATGCTGACATTTATAAGAAGTTGTGTGTTATTTATGCTCTAAATACTTAGCTTGCATTTAAATGGGGAATCAAAGAAACAGAAGAGAGGAGGAAACGATAAGAAGAGTTTGGGGATTTTCAAGTGTCACTAATAAAGAGATTCAATAGGAGACAATGGAGCGACCAGGTTACAGCTTCTCTCTGGAGCTACCTGGCTAACGGGCTAGCAGTCTTCCTGCTAAGTCCACCACACCAAGTTCTCCGTTTGGGCTGTTCTTCCATTGGTTCTTCTCTTGGTTCTTCTCTTGGTTCTTCTCTTGGTTCTTCTCTTGGTTCTGGTGAAGTGACCACGGGAAGCTCTACTCCTTTCTTCTGTTTCTGCTTGACGCCTCTTTCTTTCCTCTCTGACATCAGCATGTCGCACGCAGAGATGTTCTTCTCTCTCTGGGCCTCACGCCGTCGTCTCCACTCATCAAGGTCTTTCCTTCCTCCAGGTGCAAATCCTTCACCAGAAGGTGGACTATAGTAATGTCCAAGCCAAGTGTGGCTCCAAAGACTTTGTGACTCATGTACCCGGAGGAGGCAATGTGAGTAACTGAGGGATGACTCTCGAGTATCTCTTCAGTTATGAGGATCAAAACCAACCTTTGGTAAAAAAACAAACAAACAAACATAGATACAGAGAAGAAGGTGCTCTTTTTTTGCTCTCCTTTCTGATACATGAGATGAAGAAGAGGATGTGGAATATGTACAAATGTGTCACAATCTGCTCAATGAGCTCAAGCTGCAATTATCCAAAAGCTGACTGCTTTTACGCGTTAAAGTTGGCATCTGTAACATTTAGTTATTATATTATTTAAATGATAATTAATGTGTGCTGAAGTAGAGAAATACCTTTAAACATTTATTCAATAGCTTGTTGAAAACCCCCTGGTTCAATAACAGAGTCAGATGTGTAACATGCAGCACAATATTTGATATTTAATACTCAAAAGTTGTACAAACTTATGGATGGCAGCTTTAATGAAATAATGAGTTAAGAATAAGTCTCCCTTTCATCATCGTATTTCCTCCTTTCTGGGCTGATCCCCCTCCATCTTCATCTTCATATTCTAAAGACTGGTCTGTGTTGTATTGTCGCTCTTCTCCAGGTCCAAATCCTGGATAAGAAAGTGGACGTGGGGAACGTCCAAGCTCGCTGTGGATCTAAAGACAACATAAAGCACACGCCCGGGGGGGGCAAGGTCAGGAACTTCAACAATTCCACTTGTTCTTCTTGTCTTCTGAGCTTTTGACACAAATGTGTGGAAATATTCACAGTTAGAAACTGGTTCCTCTTCAAATAACCAACTGGAGCATGTACACAAAAAAG